>NC_086247.1:126976048-127285390 GCF_021018805.1 Prinia subflava
CAAAACTCCCAGTTGCAGAAATCTTAAGACTGTAACAGTCCTACTGTGAGACATTCAAAAGTCTCCAGAAGGGAAGATTGCCAAGTGAAAGGAGTATGATTTTTAAAAGAAAATTTACTCAGAGTTCAGACAAAGCAGAAGGGGTTATGTACATGATGCCTTTGAGCTCAAGGCATCAGCAAGCATGGTGAAAACTTGGCCTCAGACCTCCATGCCTACCAGTGTGACACAGGATAGAGAAGGACAGGCAACAGCAGGAAAGCAGCAAGTACAGGTCTGGTCCATTTGGATATATTCCAGTCCATAGGAATTATTCAATGTTTCTGAAACGGATGTTTGTTATCTCTGTCAGACTCCTGTGTAAGATCTAAGAAACACCATTACAGCCAAGGCAGGACTCAGAAAATTGAAAAATGCTAAGATGAGCCCATCTTAAAGGGGTGAGACATGCACAATAAAAAATGATAGATAGTCATACCTAGGAAATCATGGGCTGCTGAGCCTTGTCCCTGTACTGGGAAAGATCAAGGGATCTGTTGTCAAATACATGAAAGTAACTGAGAGCACTCAGCAAAGATTTAATAAGGATAGAGGGGTTGCTCATACTTGAAATCATGAATGACATGCTCTGTCAAAGAGGGAGAGCAATGGTTGCATCACACCAAAAGGTGTCCAGCATAAGGCTTTTCTATCAGCCTGGTACAGCATTTTCCTTATCAAGTTAAAAACAAGGCTGGATAGAAAGGTTGAAAGCCAGCTGCAGTCAAAGGGCAGAAGATAACAGCTTGAGCTCTAGATGTTGTCCTGTGACAAAGTACCCCAGGGAGCCAGGGGAGAGAGAATTGGTGCATCAGGCATAGCATCACCAGCCAGGCAAGGGAGGGGACTGTCTCAATCTGCTCTGCACTGAGGTGGCTTCACCTTGAGTGTTGGGGGCAGTTTTGGGTGCCACAACTTGTAAGAAACACATTAAACTACTAGAGAGTGTCCAAAGGAAGGCAATGAAGATGGTGACAGGTCTGGAGGGGAAGCAATATGAGAAGTGCCTGAGGTCACTTGGTTTTTTTCAGCCTGGAGAAGAAGTGACTGAGGGGAGACCTCACTGCAGTTACAATTTTCTTGTGAGGGGAAGAGGAGGGGCAGGCACTGATCTCTGTGGTACCCAGTGACAGAACTCAAGGGAATGGTCTGAAATTGTGTCAGGGGAGGTTTCAGTTACATATTAGAAAAACATTCCTCACCCAGAGGGTGGCTGGGCTCTGGAACAGGCTCCGCAGGGAAGTGGTCACAGCACCAAACCTGGCAGAGTTCAAAAAGAATGGACAATATTCTCGGCCCATGGTGTGGTTCTCGGGAATGGTCCTGTGCAGGGCTGGGACTGGACTCAATGATCCTTGAGGGTTCCCTTTTTCAAACTCAGCACATTGTGTGATTCTTTGATTTTGGGGCTGACAGTGCTACCAAACTCTTTTTAGATGAGAGGGGGAGGGCTCTCACCACAAGGGCTCGCAGCCACAACCTGCAGCTTAGGAGGTTTAGAGGGGACATCAGCAGATGCCTTTTCAGTTCAAGGAACTGTGCAGTGAGCTCACAGGTACTTATGCCTCAGCTCTGTGGGAACAAACAAATAAGAAGCTATGATAATTTGTTCTTCATATTCTAAAAGCTTTCATTTCCAGTATTAGGAAGCATTACCAATTCCTGTGGTCAGGATGGGAAGCCACGATGCTGAATAAAATCCTGTGATGCCCAGTGTGTGGACAAGTAGTGGATTTCTGTCAATTATAAGGGATAAGAAATTTCCTTCCCAGCCCTCTTACAGGCAGTAATAGACAGTATGTAAGACAACAGTGTACTATAAGAGGTGTCCAAGACTGATTTATAATCAGTCTTGTTATGCACAAATAGTAAAATATTGTGCCCTTGATGCCGTCTTAAAATTCAATGGTATTAGTCATATTAAAGGCCTTTTTCTTAAGACTGACATATTCTGCTGAATATTCTCATATTCTACTGAAACCTAGACACTAGAAACACTTCAACAAATGAAAGCTAGAAGAGCTTATACACATATGTTTTCTAAGTGGAAGCATATCTAAAGCATTTTGGTAGCCATTAAAAAAAACCTCAAACAAACAACCAAAACAGAAACAAAGCAAAAAACCCCAACCAACCAAAAAGACAAGACACCCACAGAAAACTAGTATTATTCATTTATATTTACAATTCCACAATAAAAAGCTTTCCACCTGAAGTGGCCTAATGAAAAATTTCACAGGTATGTTTACAAAGAAAAGAGTAAGAAAACAAAAACTAGGGAAAATGTAATGCATTCACTTGAACAGTTCATACAAATACCTGTCTTTTAAAATAAATATCTTAACACTGGACTTTTTTTGGGGCCATAAAGTTTCTCAAGTTGATTGACAGATGTAGAAAAGCTTAAGTTACAAAGCAAACATTCCATATATTCCATTATAATTTCACAGTTAATTTCCAGTCTTCAATATTAAAACTTTCTAAAAAGACAACATGTCTCTAAGTAGAAATGGAGTATTTCTGAAATGAACAAAAAAAGGAATTATGATATTCTTTCAAACTATTCCTGAAGCATGCAAAACTTAGTAATAGTTTTTTTCAAAAGAAGCCAGAGGTTAACTAATAAGTATAAACAATGGATGCATTTGTACTATATCATAATCAAGCTATATGCTAAAAGAATTATACAGCACTCCTGAAAAGGACTATTTAGACAATATACTAAGAATAACATTTGTTGTAACACAATTCATTTATACCATGGCTGAATGCATGCAAATAAAATTCGGACATAATAAATAAACATTAAAAACAACAACAATGACAAATTGTATTATATATAAAAAATCTATTAATTAATAGCATTTAAGACCATGCTGAAAGTTGGGAACAGTGTACTAAGATGATGTTCTACTTGTGAAACTCTGTGCTAAGTATTAAATTAATCACTTCCAAAAGAACTACAAAAGGTCAGTGAAATTAAATACCATGATGTCCCTTGTAACACGCTTACTTAAGATTTTTCTCAAATAATAAAAAAAGACCCTTAAGAAAATTATTTCATCATGACAAAAAATGAAAGTCAAGTCAATCTGATTATGCAGATTCTTTGTAATGTCAATATCACACAACTGTATTCTTGAATATTACTTTCAGCAGGTACATCAATAACCTAGTCTAGATAAAGCATGAAGTTTATTTCAACTAAATCAAGAGATAAAACTACCTTTGTAGATAGGAAAATAATCATTTGTTTGGACATACATATTCTCATTATATTATGTCTTGGCAGTAAAATCTTTATGAAACAAATCTAAACCAAATGAAACCAGTAGAAAGAAGGGATGCCTCACCCTGTAGCATGCTGGGTGTAAGGTGAATAAATTATTCCATTTGATATCAAATTTTACCACTTTCCTGAACTTTTGTTACTGCTGTTGTTGGGCACTTTTGGTCAGATGAGTAACACTGGTTCCCTCTCAAAAATGTCAGATCTTTAGTCCAGGGAGAAATCAAACAACTTTCAAAAGCAGTTAAAAGCAAGCTTAAATGCCTTTCAAGCAACGCATCTGTATCAATTTCTATCTTCAAAACTTGAATTTGGGAGAAAAATATGAAATAAAAGAATATTGTTTTTCATCCTGCATGACTTTGGAACTACAGAGCAGATTCAGCCTTTTGTCTTATTAGTGGTCATAGTCATTCTGAAATGCTCTTGTTCCCCCATATTCCTTTTCACTATTTTCTCCTCTCTAGGAGAAGTAACACAGAATGTTAATCTATCAACCCATTAGAATGACAGGCAGAGAAAAGATAAAAATGATGGCTACAAAGAAGTTGAAGAACTTGATTTCAGAATACTGCAAAGTGCTTGAATCTGTGACTGTAATTTACTAATTTCTGAAAGCTCTCCTTTCCTACTCATTTTTGGAGCACAGAGGAAAACAGAGGAAAACAAAAATATTCCAAACTACTTGACTACTGTATCTATTTTTAATTAACAGATCAAGATAGATGAAGGACAGCATGTGACATCAAGGAAAATATCTAACAGAACATAGTACTTCAGAAAAAATATCTCTTTTTTATGAAGGGTTGCTGATTAATATATATTTGATTAATTAAGTAATATACTAACATTTTTCTGCATTTAGAATAAAGAGTTTTAAAGTATGCAAAATAAATAAATTGGAATTGTAACTATATAAGAAATGTTAATTATACTTTAACATCTTTTTATTCACGTTTACCATTCATACATTTTTCTTTTTTAATAAATAAAATTTGCTACTTTTATAAATGTTTTGATTAATCAGTAAAAAACCCTGTAATTTTGCAATCATAATATATATCTTCTGCTACCTAGAACATTGAAGTAGCTAAAAACTCACTAAGATGTCATTTTCCAGTCACCCACTTCCCATTTCAGCACCACTGACTTGTTTTGACCATGGCAAACTTCTCATTTTCACACAGGATTCCTATCCACATCTACCCCTCCCTGATTCTTTAAAGAGTTTTGGTATCTCCCCTCCTCTGACTATTATCTACCTGGTTTTCCTATTTCAGTGTCTTTCTTTATCAGTCCAACTTTGCTGAAGTCCTGAAGCTTGAAGTCTGTGTTTTGCTGCCTCTGAACACTACTTAAATTTTATTTTTTTTTTTTTACATTTACCATCCAAACTCAGGTCCTTCTCCAGTCCTAGTCCCAGTGTGATCTCCACACTGGGCTGCACCAGACAACCACAGCTCTAAGGTCTGTCTGTAACCCAAGGTCCTGTTTCATACAGCACATCTGTAAGATTTTTGGCTTAGCTTTACTAAAGAAACAAGTGTACAGTACAAATGCTAAACTCTGGTAGGTGAGTAAAAAATTTCATCATGTTTGTTGATATGAAATGGTACAGAGGAGTGACTCGAGAAAAAAAAAAAAAAAAAAATTAAAAAAAAACCAGAACAAAAAAACTGCATGAACATTAAACCCTCTGGGAATACAGTGGGGAGAATCCAAGAACGGCAATTCAGCTAGATAAGGATCAGCCTGGTCCAAGGCTGAAATGTCAGCCTTGGACCAGGCTGAAATTTCAGGCTGAAATGTCAGCTGAAATTTCAGCAGAGGCTGAAATGTCTTTACCTTACCAAAGACTGCCTGAGAAGCAAAGATAGATCAGACAACAGCACTGGGTGAGATATTCATACTGAAGCTTAGCCCAGCTAAATGCTACTCCTCACCACAAGTGACTGTGTGCTTGCTGTGGATTCTTGAGTTCTGCACATCCTGCTCACATCTCTCTATGAATGACACAAGATGACCCAGAAGAAGGGGAGTCACACATCTCTCCACACTCACTGTCCAATTTTACTCTTCTCATCTAGTGCAGCATTACCAGTCATTGATACTGTCCTTAACATCTTTCTTCTCAATCCACATTTCTATTCCCTACAAGTCTTGTGGCAACTCCAACTGTAGGGACAATTACACTCAAATAGCCCACAGCACTCTAAGCACAGTGACAAATGATCTAAAACCTGCCATTCCATGACTCTGATAGTTATGAGGAAACTATTTCTCTCACAATATCCTTCAAAGCTTCCCTTTTCCAGGATTTCATCGAATTGACACGAATAGATTTCTCCTCTGTCCCTGGGAAAGAAAGGTCTTTGTCAAAATTCAATTTACTGATCTAAGACTTCAATTCACTTTTCTTCTTAAAGGTATGGAGTGAGGAACACCTGGGCAAGACAGTACACTTACTCAAATCTCACCTTAAATTTTTGCCTGAAAATATCCAGCCTAAAAGATACCATGGAGACATTAGGAATTCTGAGTCCAAGTGATTAAAGTTTTACAAGTTTTTACAAGTTTTACAATAAAAAACTGAAAATGGGGTCTGGTATCACAATAATTACCACTGCCCAGCATAGCTAGCTTTCATCTGTATCAATGCTAGTTAAAAAAGTTCCAGAGAGTTAGATTTGCTAAAGTCCAGTCATGGACATTTTGCTTGATCATTTCCCCATTTCTCCTTTTGCTGTCTGTGAGTCAGTATTTCATAACACAGTCATTGTATAGAATACTGTATAGAATACACATAATCCATCATTCTTGATATAACTGAATGGTTAGGTTTCCCTAATTCAGAAATAAAAATCATAGTATAAATTGGAAATAAATGAATTGAAGCTAACATTCTAAAAGAAGAACCAAACTTTCATAAGAAAATGCTCCTGCAAAAAAAGCAAACATTTTTAGCTCATTCATTCATCAATGACTTCTCTAATTAATTCCAGATTTTTTTTCCCTTGTTGACAAAGACACAAAGTCTCAAATGCAACGACCAACAAAAGCTGACACACTGTTTTTCCCAAAGGTCTGGTGGCCAAGACAGAAGGAAATCTTTTGCCTGTTTGAACAATCAAAATGGTGTATATGTCCCACAAAATAGCAAAATTAAAAATAACATGTAACACTCTAATAACATTGACAATTCTGGGGCTAAAAAAAACCAAATACACTCAAGCTAGTGAAAAAGACAACTGCAGCAATATCAAATATTTTTCCTTTTCTTCAACTTACTCATTAAACATATGTATTGAGGTCATTGTCAACTCATAAATTTTATTTATGGTGACTAAAGTGATGTTTTGAACCTTATCACTTTAACTTATAAAATCCACCAGCTTCACATGAACTTTTCCACATGTAACTGCTAGAGGAAACTTCAAAAATTTGTAACATGGACTAATCTATACTGAAAATATTGTGCTGCTTAATTTCAGAATTTTATTAATCTTCATAATGAAAAAAATTAATTATCCACCCATAGATATGGCTTAATACAAATATAAATGCAAAAATGAAGGAAGCATGGCAATTTTTTGAGGCATCACATCAAACAGTGAAACTAGTTTTGAATAAAATATTAAGGTTATTTTATAATGGGAAGGAGACAATAAGAACTTAATAATTCTTATTCAACTTAAATAGAATTAAGTACATATAATATTAAATGAAGTTTCTAAATAAAAGTATTTTAGTTTTCAATACAGAAGTATTTTAAGCTAAAACCTTCTGAGCTTTCTACAGTATGTCAACCAACAGCTTAACTAATAATTACTGTATACTGTAAATGCAATCCATGTTTTTGTTTCTCACAAGATGCAAAACGTAAACTGTTAGAGATACTGGAAATCACGTGGACCACTACAAGCTAAACCAGTGGATTTCTTAAGGGATGAACCACACTCCACAAGACAGAAAGTTGTGAGAAGGAATCCAAAGGAGGGCTATGAAGATGATGAAGGCCTGGAGGGGAAGCCAGATGAGGAGTGCCTGAGGTCACTTGGTCTGTTCAGCCTGGAGGAGACTGAGGGGAGAGCTCATTGCAGTTACAACTTCCTCATGAGGGAAAGAGGCACTGATCTCTGCTCGGTGACAGTGACAGGACCAAAGGGATTGGCCTGACGTTGTATCAGGGGAACTTTAGGTTGCATATCAGACAAAGGTTCTACATCCAGAGCGTGGCTGAGCACTGGAAAAGCCTCCCCAGGGAAAGTGATCACAGCATCAAGGCTGGCAGAGTTCAAGAAGTGTTTGGACAACACTCTCAGTCACTGAGAGTGACTCTGGAGTGACTCTTGGGGCTGCCCTGTGCAGGACCTGGAGTAGGACTTTGATGATCCTTACAGGTCCCTTCTAACTCAGGCTAATCTATGGTTCTACGAAACAACAGTAAACAGGAACAGAGGACGTGCCTAACATGTTGGCTATCACTTACAGTGAGTACTCCAAACACAGACACGTGTGCACACACAGACACACTTATCAACAGCTTATACAGAGACATAAGCTTCTACCTACAGTGTGAAAAAGAGGCCACAATGGTTTTGGTGTAGATTAGAAATCAATGATAGACTGTTTAAAACAGGTATCTAAGGAACTAGGATCTATACAAGAAAAAACCTTGCTGTTAGTACTCTTCCATCACTCCACAGAAAGTCAGCTCCTGTATTCTCAGTTTTGCTTGGAATTAATACAGTGGAAACCTTAACTCTTAGCATATGTAAAAACTGCACACACTACCCTACTTTGTGGGGTACTCCAGCATCTGCCACAAGGGATGCCAAGGATAACTTAAAGGCTGAAAACCTCCTTCTCTCATGTTCTCCATCCCTCAAGAGGGACCTCATCCTTCTAGTGCAACACCACTAGATTTTCCCTCCTAACACTTCTAGCTCCTTTTTAGCTAAGTATGGAGTTTTAGCTATGACATTATTTATTATTTTCTGGGGTTGGCAGAATTGGCAAAGAGACCATTCACAGTTGAGTATTTTTAGTTTTTGGTGTCTCAGTCTGCTGCCAGGTTAGGCGATAGATGTCTTTTAATGCAATTTGACAGGTGGCCCCTGAAAGCTGTTGTTGGGATGATATTTCAGTGTAGTGAATTTAGATTTGTATTTTAAAAAATGCACTTTTCAAAGAGAGCAGAGAAAGAGATTGGAACTGTGGATGTCTTATCGGAACTTACATAGCGGAATATCCCACTAAGATGTAATTTCCAATGGAAAATTGCAAGCGTTAGCACTTATAATTCTCCAGAATGTTGCTCAATGAATTCACCTTTTAAACTACAACTACGAACTACATGACTATGTATGTATGTAAGCTATGACATGACTTTCCCAAGACATTAATTTATTAAGCAAAATTACTTTCTTGCTCTTCGGCAGTGTTCTTAATGACTATATCACTATATTGACCACAGGAAGACGTCTCTCTTATAATAAACTAAATTTTACCTGTGATATACAATATATTTTTTTAATGGTTTACTATTAAGAACAATAAATATACTTTTGACTCAGCACAGGTGGAACCACATCAAGAATACTGCATCCAATTCTGAGCTCCTCAGGGAAAAAAAAGTAATGGAGATACTGGAGTAAGTCCAACAAAGGGATTAGGAAGATGATTGGCTGGAGTATCTGTCATTTAAGAATAGGCTAAGGCTGGAGATTATTTAGCCTGGAGAAGACTCAGTGAGAATCTTCTCAGTGTGTAAATACCTGTAAGGGGAAGGAAAGAGAGCCAGACTTTTTAGTAGTGCAAAGAGAAAGGACGAGGAGCAACAGGCAAGAACTGAAATAGAGAAGATTGTTAAATATAAGAATAATCTTTCTTTCACTCGGAGGATGAACATGCAACAGAACAAGATGTTCAGAGAGGCTGCAGAGACTTCATCCTTGGAGATATTCAAAACCCAACCAGACACTGCCCGGATTAACACGCTCTGTCTGATTCGTTTTGATTTAAGGGGCTTGGACCAGACCAGCTCTAGAAGTCTTTTCCAATCGCAAGTATTCTGTAACTCTGTTTTTAATAAAAGCAGAAACTATTCAGAAAAGCTTTCAAAATTACAGAAAATTAAAGTCCTGCAGTTTGCTTATTGTTCTTTAATGTGAAAAATTAAGATTACCCCTAGACTTTTAAAAGCCCACTGGTTTTCTTATCTCTTCTTCCCAGTAAGTATTATTAAAAGATTTGTCAGTAGATAGTAGCAGACAGGCTGTTTTTATGTAAATTTTAACAATTTTTACTACGAGAAAGTAGTACTTTTATTTTTCCTCTTTTCATCTGCTCTGCATTTTCAGATATTGAATTGTTTTTGCAGTTTTTACATACCTGCACGTTCTGTCCAAAATGTACAGAACTTCAAATAAATATTAGTGCTCTCATTAGCACTACTGATTTTACTCATGTAACTTTAATTTCTTAACAGACATTAAATTTTCTTTCAAAAGAGGGCATTTTAATTATATTTTCCTCAAGTACTTTTCTTAACATCCCTCCACAAACTCATACACTGTGGCAGTTACAAGATTCATTAAGGGGAAAAAAAATCTAAAAGTTCCTTTCTTCTCCTGTCATTTATTAAGAAACGGTCTTCAATCCTGAAGCAAACAGCTCAATAAATAATGTTATCCTTGTCACTATTTCTCATGCTGGTACTGAATCCTATTTGCTATTCTTTCTGAACATCTGCAAAAATCAACTCTTCTTTTTCAAGGCTGATTTTTTTCGTCACATTTTGCACCATTCTCAAGTAACTTCTCCTCTTCTCAATTCTTGCACCACAAAATGTTAACACAGAATAATCACTGCCAGGAAGCTGTCCCCAGAAGGGTTTAGACTGGATCTCTTCTAGCTTTCATGTGAAATTTCAGATCTTTGTTCACTATTTCAAGGTTTACAGAATTTGCAAATTGGTTTCTCCTCTATTCATTACTCATTTACTCTCTGCCTACTTAGCCCCTCTTTTGTCTCATTTCCTTTTCTCAGTTTCCCAGAAGCTGTCTTAGCCAGCATTTCCATATTTTTACCTTTTCCACAAAATACTTTAAGAAATATAAATAATTTTAAATAGAAATATAATTTAAATATACTAAGTGTCTCAAAACCAGTTGAGGTTCTCAAATAAAAATTTCTATGGACTTGCACAGAGCCCTGCCAATTAAAACAGCCATATAATCTGTTCCATCTACTTAATGTAAAATTCAATAAGCATTTATAAAGCACACTTCTCTTCCAGAAAATTCTTCCACAAGTATCTTCTTGTAGTCACAAGTTTCTATACAAGTTAAAGAATAGACAATTCAGATATAGATTCTGCTCCCTCAGAAATAGCCCTAACAAAGGAAACAAGAACCAAATTCACAATTACAATGGATTTTGCAATTTCATAAAGACAGAGTTTAGAGATGAAATTTTTTGTTGATTTTATTTGCCTTTCTCCAGGCATAAAGCAGAGGCCTGTGCTCACACTGGGTTGTGATAATGAGCACACTCTCAGTTAGATGCAAAAATGCAGGCACGAGTCTCATCCATTAGCTTTTATGTTTTATTCAAATGGATCATTCCAACAGAGAGGGGAATACCTAAATAAGAAGTCCATATCACAGGGTCCAAAGGGACTTCCATTTTGAGTCCTAGGAAAGCTTAATACAGGCATACTTACAGAATAAAAGATTTAACTCCTCTCCTCTATTTCCCTAGGCAGCAACATCAGCACAAGGCATAATTTGTCTCTGACTTTTACTAACAAGAACACTTTAAAAAGCTATTCAAATTTATGAGATTTTTAAACTCAAGGATAAACCCTGGCCACAGTTTACACTGAAGTGAGCACTTTAATCCATACAATATTTTCTTACCAAATTATAATCAAGTTTCTGCTATGCAATTTTTGTGCTGCTATTGCTAGCTTTTATTGCTGTATTAAATTGTTAGCAACAGCTAAAGGCTGCCAGAACAATTTCATAACATCTATTTCATTTTTAATAGTCGTTTGTACGAAACAGCTCTGAAATTATTGTTTATGTATTATGATCAAATAAATGCCAACAAATTCTATTGTTTAGCTTACTGCCATTAGGATTTTGGCAATTATTTTAGTCTTTATTACAACAATATTTTTTAGAATTTAATAATTTAACTATCAGTCCACTACTGTCACTGAATTATATTTGTTCTTGCTTCTCACTCTAAACTGAATGATGCTTCAAATTTTAAGTATTGGTACCATTTTCATTTTTGGGTATCACTACCATTTTGGCTTCCTCTCAAAAACAAACAAACAAACCAAACAAAAACACACACACCTACACAAAAAAACCAAACCCCTCCTCAAAACTGGTTTAGTATATGTAGGATGCTGAAGCTTTTACAAAGTCCTGAAGTTCTGTCAGATACCATGCAGTTTTTCCAAGACAAGCCCTACTTTTAAAATCCAACTGTATCAGTTTCCAGGAAAAAGAGAGAGGTAGTTGCTAGTGTTTCACTTTTAGTTACAAATACTTAAATTACAATAAACTGAGGTTCTCTTCCCAGAACTTAAGACTATTTTGAATTTGTCAAAGCCAGCATGCCTTTTTTACCATTAAACCATTAAATAATGTGGCAGAAAACACATTCCAACATACACATTTTCTTCTAAGTAAATTACTGTATAACCAGAATTCTATAGTTTCTTTCAGTGACTGCAATTTAAAATATTTTATTCATATTTAGATGTCCCCTCATGGAAACAGAATAACTTTCAATGACAAGAACCATCCTCCAACACATTGACATTGGATGGGAGAAGGATAAAATAAAATATGTGCCAAGAAAACTTCACACATCCTGAAGAAAACAAAAGCAAAAGCTGTGTTTCTCAAAGATAAAATTGTATACTGTGCTAGAAAAAAGCAAGGCTTTTCATCAGTTCTGAAACACAAAACAGAAAGCTGCCAAAGGATGCATGAACCACACTTTAGACAAGTAATTCTTCTGTCCAAGTACTCTTACACGTATTACTTTAGATGCAGACAAGCTCCTGTACAGCATGAATGGAGAGCTGCTTTCTGTTTCCTCACTCAATACAATGTTGTCCTTTTCCAAGTGACAAGTGTTGACCTTTCATTGTATCATGTGTGCTCATGGTTTGCTCCCTTCTACAATCACTTCTAGCAACATACATCAAAAATGACATGCAGAAATAAGTGTACTGCATGTGCTGTGTTATATAGCTGATGTGTAAGATTTCTGTGATTGTTAATTTGAAAGGATACTTTACTGAATTAGCATACTTGGTATGTAATGACTTCAAAGCAGCAACATAAATTAACCTTACAGATAAGTGTTCAATACTGATGCTGGAGATATATTTCTTTTCCTCCAAAACCTGTACAATCCCATGTAAGAAACAATGTACATTTAGAGTGTTTTTGGTTTTGACATTAAAGCAGAGATTGCTGTATTAGAATTCAAATGCTTGGCCACCCTCCCTCTACTTTCCTAACCTAACTTTTGTTTCTTTTTAATAAGAAAGGAAAAAGTCAGCAAAACAAAATGTCAACATTAAATCATTTCACAGCATTTTGTGTCAGAAATGTAATGGAAAATGTGCACATCATGGGAAAGGTTACTGTTCTTCCAGAACATCTTTTCATTTGGTTCAGGGCTCATCTCTCTACATAACTGTGCAGGCACTACCGATGGTTGTTCTCCCTGGGCTTAATTTGGCAGTTGAAGGATTGTGGCATTTTCAGGAAACCACAGTGCAGTGATTTCAGTGGTTATCCATCTGAAAGTGATGCTATGATTTAGAATAATTACTCTGTTTATGTGCAATGGTAAAAGTCAGTCACTACACCATATTCCAATGTCAGCTTACACTTTACTGACTATTTCCCTACTACAGCGTCACGTCAGATGTCAAAGGCAGAATCAGAGGGATTTGGTGTTCCTGCTCCTCAGCAGTGAGTGCACACACAGTACAGTAACACTGCTGCACTTAGTTCAGCTGACAGTTGGGTGAGGAAAGGAGTGGGAGCAAATGGGAAGTATTCAGCTAGTTAATCAAAGCACTGCACATTAATTTACGCTTGACCTTTGCATTGTTACAACCAGTGGTATGAAAAAGAGAAATGTATTAGTCTTTGCTAAGAGTTTTTTCATATTCTTAAAGAAAACATAAGCTTTTATTTTTTTTTTCTTGCATATTCTTTCCGCATCCTTTCTTCTCAGAACTAAGTGAATTTTTAGGCCTTTTTTCAAGATAAAATCTGTGATAGGCTTAAATATTTAACTGTAACTTTATAATTTTACTCAAGACAGCATGCTAAAATTCTTAAACTCCTTGTTTTTCATTTCCACAAGACAATAGTCAAAAAATATTTCTTCAAATGACAAGAACTTAAAAAATCTATTTGAGGGTAAATGTTAAGGAAAAAATCTCAAGAAGAAGAATGACATTTTTACGAAGTAATGAAGTACTACCTGGAATATCCAGTGATACTGAATTCCTGTCTTAATACAGAATCTTGTCTTTGGCATTTACAATGGCTTGAAGGAAATCAGATGCAAAAAATGAATTTCATTGAGATGACAATGTTAAGGAATGACACAAACTGTAAGCAATAGTTACAGTCTCACCTGTTGTAAAGGAGATTCAGTTTTACTAATTGAAAGCAAAGCAAAATCTGACTCCAGTCTTGTATATGGCACAGATGAAAAAAACAAAAATTAATTTTAAAAAACCCACAAAAAATGAAAAATTATTTTTTCAAAAAGAAAGGAATGAAACTAATAACAAGGCAGAAAAAGAAATGAAAAATATATAACTATTTTAAAAAATACTAAATTTTGCATACAGAAAAAATATTACTTACATCTGTTACTAATAGATGTTAGTCTAGATTATTTAATTGTAATTTCAACGACCACACTAGCAGGGAATTATGGCAAGATAAGTAGACCAAATCTAGTGGACATCCAAATCACGCTGAGGTACAGGAAATAAACCCTACAGTTCTATTCCTTTTTCCAAAAAAGAAAGACATTTTATAAGTAGATCACTATTAACATCACACTTCTCAAACTATCTATTTAGATGTTACTACGTGTAAATTCTTTCAGCTGCCTCAAAATAAAGTTCAATATGAAAGCAGATTTCTCTTGTTATTTACGCTGCCAAAAAAGCAACGTTTACCAAATATATTCTAACACTGAAGAAGCTTTATGACTAAATGGAGTTTTTTATTGTCCTTTTTAGGTTTTTTAAATGTCTAAAAGTAATATTCTCCAGTAAGAAGCTTTGCAATACCTCAGCCTGTAGCACAATTAAGCTAAAAAGAACAATAATATCCCAAATGCATGTAGATTATCTAGAGCCTCTCAGGGAATACTGCTATATGTAAAATTCTCAATTTACAACCAAATTAGCAAAAAGTTGTACGCAACCGTGCTCCATAGGTTTGTTAATGAAATTACTGTCATTAATGTAATTAATATAACAGTATTATAAGCTATATTAATAATGTGAAGAATAACTCTGGTCAGTGCTGAGAAAAGTGACTCAATATCCTTAAGCTCACCATACCTCTAGCTGCTTTTCACATACAGGCTTCTTTGGTAATGCAAAAAACCCCAAAACATGCAAACCTCACACTGTTCCAAGACAAAATTAGTTTTGAATAGTGTAGATGAAGTTTTGCACCCAAACTGCAGGTCACCTACTATCGAAACCCCACACAGATTAACTAAAGACTTGTAAAAGTATTGGGCAGCAGTAACAAAAATGATAGAAAACGCATGTGGAACAGTAACCATTACTCTTTTGCATATTAAGATGTCCTACTCAAATAGTCCATGATTTACACTACAGTTCTGTGAAGAGATACAGATGCTCACTTGACACTAACATGACAAGTCAAAACTGATGCTGCAACACAGCACTTAAATGGTTACTGTCTCTTGCCATGGTCTTCTACCACACCGTTTTATTACCTGGACATGAAAATTCTCATGTCATAAGTTTCATAACCCTAAATTTCTGTCTTGTGGCTTCTGTAGCAATGTTTAACAATGCAAAACAACTGAATTCATAATGAATTGACATTTGCTTTCTGAGTGTGCTGTACTATGAAATATTCTGATGTCATAAGCTTGCTGCACTGAAAGTGACTGAAGCAGTTTGGCCACAATGAAGGAATAAGTGATATATTCAAATATTCATATATAAATTCATTCCAGAATGAAAGAATAAGTGATATATTCAAATGAATTATTTGATGCAATTTGATGTAAGATAAAAATCTTAAGAATGCCCACAAAAATAAGCTACTGACCACATCCAGGTAGATATTTTTGCAGTCATAACCTATTACTGGTAACCAGACTGGGAAATAATTTGATATGTCACGAGTTTCCCCTCTTCCATCACAAACTGCAATTTCAAAATCTGCATCTTGTTTCACTAAATAATTTTAATCTTTGGAAAAAATACCTCATTCAGTGACCGCTTTATCTAAAGAGGTCACTCATTACTTATAGCCAAGAACCTCTATATTGTATTTTTTCTTTTTATAAATTATTATAAATCCTAGTAATTATAGAACACAAAAAATGAGCGAAGGTCTCTGATACATATACTTCTAGGGCAAGCAGAAAAATAATAAATAAATCCTGAGATACATAGCTATCTGGGGAACAGATTACAATGGTGAAATACAGTTTCAAGTTATAATTTACAAACCCATGATTGCAGCAAAGACTTGAGCAATCAGCTCTAACTGAAGGGAAAAAAAGGATAACTATATATTAAAAGTTTAGTAGTAAAAAAATGGTAAAATACTCTTTGTTAGTGGAAAACAAAGTAACCCTGTAGGAAGATTCTATTTTTTACAAGTGGCTATCTTGTGTATTTCTGAAGTTCATGACACTGGTACGGAGGCTTTTTGGATCAGCATACTTCAAATGTCAACACTAAGAACTTTGGACAATTACACTTATACCTGCAGAGTATAAACTTCTACTGTTCACTAAGCTTCTACATACTAAAGCCCAGTATGAATTTCAAAAAGGTTTGATCAGTAAACAGAAAAGAATGTGAAGAAAAACAATCAGGGAATGCTCACACGGCTCTGTCCTATTCACTTGTCAGAGGAACATTAAAAAACCTCATCAAATATCACAATAATGCTCCAACAGGGTTTTAGAACTTTCACAACACCAAAGAGAGACAAACATCAATTTTTCCTCTATTCTTTCAAGTGTATTAAGCAGAGATGTCACTAAATTATCTCCCCAAAAAACCCAAGAAACCCTTTTGTGGAGCATGCGGGGGGAATCACACTTTGCTGTACCTGCACTTGATCAGAACACATGGCAGGCCAGACAACTTCTCATGCAGTTTTGCTCTCCTTTGCAAAATGATGGCTCAATGCTAAACTTCACAGAAAAATTACATCAGATGGTTCTGTGCATATTTCCCAGCCTGAATTTCTTAATTCTGATAACAGAATTGAATGGGAACAGGTCTTTTAAACATGGCAATAACTTCAAAATTTCCATTTTGGGCCACTCCTATACACACTACCTGTAAGATAGTTCCTTCAAGACTTCACATTATCATGAAACAAACCAGAGATGGAACACAAAATCAATAATTGAAGACTTGAGCTTCTATTCTTTAGATGGTTTAAATTTCCCTAAGAGTTAAGCAGCAAAACAATCACGGGAAAATAGTAAACTGGGCTTCAATTCACATTTTGCTGCCTCATTTCAGGAAAATAAAAGACAAGTGTACTAAAGAAATCCAGTAGGTACCTGGTAAATAGACTGATGCCTAGTTAAAAGAAAACCCAACAGTCTGCCATGCACTTTTTGCAAATGTTCCAGGCATGAACAGCTTCAGGCAGCTGGATAGCTCAAATCCAATCACATCCAGCAGTCTGCTTCTAGAGAACCCCTGAATGACAGCAGTACAAGTCTTATTAACAGACCCATGCCTGACTTCTAGGCACTTAGCAAGAGAGTTTCACAATGCCTTTTTTTTGATGTCTGCCATAGCATATGAATTTACAGAAAGTAAAATGCAATGCAAATTCAGTTTGAGTAAAGTCCTCTGAAGAAAATGTGCATTTGTCATTATATGTACTATCTTGCTATTTATAATAAAAAAGAAACACTTTTCAGAAGGCAATATGCAAAAAATTATCTAACAGGTAACTCAAGCAACTAGAAAAGTTAAGAATTAATCCCTGTAAATTAAATAGCAGAAATACACTACACAGTTGAATGTTACATTTCCTTTCATTCTCTTAGCTCATTCCAATAAAATAATGCATTTATAATCCTCTGTAACACGTAAGATTGCTGCAAATTGTGGCTTAACTAACATTTTAACTAACATGTAATTAATCCCTACATTAGTGGTCTTGAACTTCTGTTGTAAATAATAGGCTTCAATCACTATGAGGGACTGTGAATTTTGTTGCAGTGCACTTAAAGTAATGAATAATTAATGTACTAGTTCTGGAATAAACTTCGGCTCACGAAGAGATTCAAAACTAACAGCTGAACAAATAAGGAAGAAATCCTTAACTTGAAGTTTGGCATGCCCCTTTGCATGGAAATGTAAGAAATAAAAATGCAAAGATAAACCTATACAAGACAAATGCAATTAAGGAAATCTGGTGAGAGACATTTTTGGACAGACGATCTCCAGAGGATTCCAAAGAGACTGTCTAGAAGACACTTTCTGTCAAAAGCAGAATTAAAGCTGACCACTGTGTGCAGCTAAGCATGCAATCTTTTATACAGTATAAATTATCATCCTAAACTTGATACATACATTTGTAGTACCAGAATTACAGATGCCGCACACCTTTTCAGTTTTAGTATGATTGATTTTCAGTTATAGTATGATTGAATAACTCATATTATAGTTAACCTTATAGTTAATTTTACTCAATAGTTTTTTTCATTTAGTAAATATGACACTGCATATATTTTCTTCTTTTGCCTTTCCTACTCCTCATCTTTCCTGTCTGCTTTGATACAGTGACTGGACATGCAGCACATCAGACTTGCTTGAAAAGTGAGAGACTATACTGGGAAAAATAAGTATTTTTACATTTAGTTTATTTCCTAGTAAATATATGCATTAAAAATAAATACTACATACATTCTTGATAATTTGCTTTGCAGATTTATGTTTTTGGAATACTTTATAACCAGCATTCAATCTATGTTTTCAACAAATTCTATTCTCTGTTCTTTAAAATACATGACCTTCATCTTTTTTACCCTTTCTGTAATGCTGAAGTTATAATTTTGCCTCAGTTACTGCAAATCAAATGAAATGGAAAATTCTAACTCAACTGACAATACAGCAGAAAAAGTACAAAAGAATGTACTACAATATGCTTGCTCTATATTGTTGGATGAAGAAATTGAATGTTTTTCAGAGATTTCTTTAACCTTATTTTAGCCCATACAAGAACGACAGTCTAACTCTATTCTGCTTTTCTCAAATCTACTATTGAGATGCCAATTTTATCTAATGTACTACATTCCAAAATATCTCCCAAGCATGTCTTAAAGCATACAACAGATGCTGTACTTGTTTTTTTTAATAGCAGCAGTATTTTTTGAGAAGAGGCCACTTCTTTGGAAGTCAAGTAATTTAGAAGTCCTCCCTTGAAAGTTTTTAAACTGGATTAGCTTGTGGATTCTTCTTTAAAAAAACTGTCCTACAAATCAAAACTACTTAAATTAATCTTAGTTTTTTATTTTACCACGCAGATTATACAGTAATATTGTGCTAGAAGCACTTTGTCTGTACAGTGCTACAATATGGAGGGCAGGTTTTACCTATTACATAGTGAGCAACCTGAAAGACACTTCTTTATCCATGTTTCTACTAAATATGGTGTCATCCTAAAGAGAACTATTGGGGAGCTATTTTTAAAGATTTGCATCAGTGAATTACAGCCTCGTTTAAAAAAAAAAAACAAACAAAAAAAAACCAAAACGGGAGGTACTTACAATAAAGCAATTCCTCTGCAAGATCTATCATTCTAAGCAATTCATGCAAGATGGTAATTAAGCACTCATGAAACCTTTTAAATGTCTAAACTAGATACAAGACTTCAAAATATTCACAAAATGAAAAGCACATAGCTAAATGCTTTCTGAAACAAGCAGCAGAGGTCAGCTCTAAAAAAACAAACAGAACCTTTAAAATTCTTTTCTGAGTTTCTCAGAAAATTTACCTTTCACATCAAGCTTTAGAACCTCCCATACTTCAATGTATGCTTTCAGTTTAAAGCAAATGTTGCCAATATTTGATTACTGGTTAAGACTGAGCAGTATATTTTTATAGGTACCCTCTGGTTTCACAATGTTTTACTTTCAAGCACATATTATAGCTCTTCTACCTCTTCTTCCTTTTTAAAAAGTGCAATGTCTTCATGCCATATCACACCCATCTGTGTCAAACACAAAATATTTTAAAACCTCCATCTTTTACTACTCTTTCTCTCAAAACCCCATGACAGGTCATTAGAATAAAAAGATACTAAAAATCCACACTTTTCTCTAATTACAGCTATAGTTTTCTCACTTATTTATAATGACAGTTACAGATCCAACTTTGCCTCATTTGAGTACGTGGTATCAATTAACTTTTCAGTGGTAGATCTGTAAGTCTTGACTGTGCTACTAATTGTTCTTGTAAAAGGTAAAAATTGCAGGTTTACTTAGCTCAACAGAAATGACACAGATCTGTATAGAAGAATTTATAAAATGAATTCACTGTAATTTAAAAAAAAAAAAAGGCAATCCACAAAATCTAAACTTTCAGTTCTAGTGCATGCTACTATACTGAAAGAACCTATCTCTATTACCTGACATCCCTGATTAAATAAGAACTATCTTGACATGTCTATAATACATACGCTGAACTATCAGCATAAATAAAAGCAACATGTCAATAAGTTTTAGGCAAAAGCTGATCATTAAAGATGCCCTTATTTTTTTCACTATAATCATTAAGGCATAATTCAGTCAGATAGTAAAGCATTATAATTCATCAGAATGAAATGTACTTTTTAAGGATAAATCCATCCATAATTATTTATTGGTTTTAAACCATATGAACAAGAGGTTAAGTAAAGCCACTGAACATATAACAAATAATCCTTTAACCATCCAGTGCTACCCATGAGCACCTGAAATAGAGACTAAAAAAATTCCAATATTCATACAGTAATAACTAGTTAAATTATATTTTTGCTTCAGATTCATTACTAAATAAATTATTATTAGAAATCATAAATTTCTGCTGCATTATTAGAAATATGAAAAAATTACTTATCCTCCTGTAATCCTTACTCAGACAGCAACCCTGGAGTGAGGACAAAATAAATTGTAGAAGAACCTACAATTTTTAAAAGCAGATTGTCCAAGCATCATGTTACCAGCCCTGTTTGTGGCAACACACAGCAAGAAAAGGCAGAAGGCCCTTCAAGATTATTCCTTAAATCTGTGGTTTCACCAGTTGCATAGTTTTGTTTAACTTAGCGATGAACGTTTGTACAACATAACCACAACCTCCCTTTTTTTAGTGACAGATGGGTTAGAAAGAGGGAAAATTAAATCCAGTAATTTTGGTGAAGACCAAAGACAATAACAAAGATCTGAGAAATTTTGGGATTTACTAACAGATAGTGCCAAACAAACAGATATTGAAAGAATACTTTGTTTTCCCTCCTTAACATTTCTTGCTTGCAAGGAGTGCTACAACCTTGCACGTAAAACCCTATTTCTACCACCACAAAAGAGTCCAGCATGAAGGCACAGGGAGGAAAAAGCACCAGGACAGGCAGAACGTCACTTCTGTCACTTCCTGACAACCCAAAAGAAAATAAGCTTCTGAAAACTTTCTCTGACATAGCAACACTCTGTGGATCACTCCCCTATACATCTCAGACTGCAAGTAACATAATTTAGTAATTCTCAAAAGTAAGCCTGCACAGCTCTTTATAAGCAGAAGTAATCCAACCTGGATAAAGCTGAAGCTATTTATAGGAATTATCTGAAGAAAAGCAAGTTTTAATCTTAAATATTTTTTAAAAATTAATATGGAAAATAAGAAGATTTAAGGAAATATTTTTCAGAGAACTATGAACAAAGACTTAGAACATAAACTCCTTCTCCTATGCAGGACTACTGTTCAGTTTCTTCACCTAATTATGAGGGTGATTTTTAAGAGAACCTGTTGGGGTTTGGCATATAATATGTTTATTTTTCACCCATCTAAATTACTACTAACATCTTTTCCTGTAGTAAACAAGACATAACAGTAATTTTCTACCATTATTTTTTAATCACAACTTAAATATACAGCTCCTCACGGCTTTTGCTCATCTTATCCTTTATGTCCTCCAATGTAGTATTTTTCACATTTCTAGAAAAAGCCTGAAGAAAAAAACTAATTCACTGCCTTTTTCACAGTAAAACGCAGCATGCGTTTCACCAGGATTCCTTCCCACAACAAAACAGTGTTCCTCTACCTTTTATTTCTTGTAAACTACAAGGCTTAAGAAAGCCCTATAGTCAATAATCTTGCCATGGGCAGATAAAAACTTGTTGCCACCAGTGCTCATCAGCATAACTGCATGAGCAATCCCTGTGACACCCCCCTCAATTTCCCAGTCTGGTTCTGAGCAGGATCTGTGATTACCCAGCAGCAGTAGCTTGTCTACAAATGAGAGTCACACAGTTACTGATGAGCTTGTACAGGCGCTCTGTCTCCAATCTGGAAACACTCTGGCACACAACCTTGTAATTTTACCAACTTCTATGGTAAATCATATGCTGTGGCTGATACTAAAACCAGCTATTCTGAGTATGTACAAGGCATCTGTACCTGTGACACATCCAGTTTATAAAGCTATGTGTTGCTTGCCTATGTCATCAGTGATTCTGACCTTTCTCATAACTCTGACTCCTAAAAATAAACAAAAATACTTATTTTGGAGTACTCCTTCCAGTTAAAAGCAACAATTATATCTGGCCTAAAGTGAAGAACTTGTCTAAAAAAATCTCATTGATGCATACAGGACCTAAATACAACACACTTTTAAAAATCTCAACTTATAAGATCATTTTAATGAAATCTCTGTAGATTCAATTAAAATCCACCTTCTGAATGGTAAAGTCCATGACTCTTCTTTCAAGAATTGTGAGCAGTTTTTATAGCTTTGGAGAGAGGTTACAATGCCAGCTATAAAGTCGAAATCCACAGAAGTTGTGGTCAATGGTAGCTATTTAATAGCAGCTATTCTACAGTTTAATTAGATTTCTGCACCTACTAAAACATAATTCAATGGTCTTTTTTTTCATTTCTCTTTCAGATAAGAAACATGATTATCAAACCCTTTCATGATCTGCATTAATGGAGGTAGCATTAATACCTTTTCAAAAACATAAAATTCTTCATAATCCACATTTCAGCTCATAAAATCATTGATTATTTTAATTTAATTACTTTTAGGATGCTCACGTAGCTTTAATATCATTAAAATGTTGGTTTATCTTTCTGACCTGCTCTAAAACATTGACAGTTCACCTGATGAGAGCAAATTAATTCTCCTGTGTTAGAAAAACAGATTATCTTAGTTATTTAAAATATAAATGTTTTTGGCAGATCAATAAGTGAATCTGGTCAGTATTTCTGATGTAATTATACCCTTAAATAAGGGGATGAAATTTATTGTGTTTTCAAAACGTACATTTTCCTCATTTTAATCACAACAAAGTGATAAAAATGGGACTTAAACTCCTCATAAAGTCAGAGTATCAAACCTACCTGACTAGATTTTCATTGTCTCCAGTGCCTTTGCAGGTAGCACACTCAGTCCTTAAATCCTCTGACTTGGGCTTCTTTTGCAGCACAGACTGTCGTTGCCTTCTCTCTCTGGGAATACGTTCCTGTCACAGCAGAAGGCAAAAAGAAAGGAATGGGGCGGGGGGGAAAGGAAGGAAGGAAAGCAAATATTTTTCAATTATGGCATGGAAAGTAACATTTCAGGCCAAAGTTTAATTTTTTGTGAAACTGTTAAAAAACAAACAAAACACTATATTCCAACCTCAGGTTTTTCTTCTTCAGGCACAAAGCTTCGTTTTCGTCCTCTAGTTCTCTAGAAGAGAATACATTTAAAATTCAGTGTTAGGTAACAGAATGTTTTTGCTATTTATCTTTTATTCCTAACAACAAAAACACACTGCAGGAAATAATTTAAAGCATTACCTACAGAACCACTGCCAGACAACTACACTAATCAGTATTAGGGCAATAGCTTCACATTCTGAATATAAATCTATAGAACTAGTCAAAAAGTAAATATAAACACTTGAGCATGTTAAGCCTTATTACTAAGTCTTATTAAAAGGACGGCCACTAGAATTACAGATCTCTTACAAACTTTGCACAAACTTCCCAAAACTAGTAATTTGAAAATTGATATTAACCGTGTATTAAAATAAACGCATGGAGCACTGAAATGTGATCTATTTATAAGCCAAGTGATATGGTTAAAAAAAAAAATAAAGAACATTACCAAAACAGAAATGCAAAATAACTTACAGATTTTGAGGAGTAACAATAATTAAAACTTTCCAGCTGAAGCTTAGTAGAATGGGTTTATGGCAAACGTTCCTAAAGCTGTGGCATATATCAATATATAACTGGTACACAACAGACGTTTCTGATGATTCTACACAAAAACTAGAAAAATTTTCAGTATTGCAGTTGGCCAAAAAAGTATAAAGACCAACAGTGTGGAGGACAAGGGTTATCCAGAGACTGTAACAGCGAGTACCAAAGGTTTACAAGCACCTTTTAAGTTACTACATACAACTTGCATTGAGTTCAGGTTCAGTCACTGCATTTTATCTTTGAAACAGCAGCATTATTAGCTGCCTGTGTTATGTAACTGCCACAAGCTGACAATATCACCCTTTCCCTCTTGTTTAAAAAGGAAAGTATATTAGAAGGGACATGAAAGGAAATAAGAAATATCAGAGACTATTCCAGTAACTCAAAATGTCTGACACACAGACACTAACAACATAAATACATAAAAAACCATGAAAATGCTTGTTTTTATGGGAGAAAATCACCACATTAGGAAGTAATTTATCATATGATAAAGAAAAGCACTGCCTAGTTTACAGTTTCTTAAAAGCTTTGAAGCAGCTGGTGTTCACTTCAGAAAACATAAAAAACAGCTCCTCAAAAAAATCTTAGACCAGTTTAAAAGCACAAGCAGTGAAAAATTCAGATCTAAAGAAGTTAACAGTATAATGCTTCTTCTGTTTGGGTCCTCTTTGAAGGTGATTTATAGCAGCTTCAAATTAAACACAATTCTCTATCTGAAACTGTTTTACAGATTTCAATACTGCTACACTGCCACTCCAACACATCTACATCTTTATACTTATGCAGATTTTGATCTGTGTATGTTAATAACATTCTGTTTGGGGAGATTTTCCTTTTTTAGTCAAGATTTAAAACTGTAATAGCAATGAATGCAGTGGAATGGAAAATGCTAGTGTATTTCATGGCTCTTTAGAATACTTTAATTGCCATTAGGATTCGCTTTCACATTTCCCAGGGGTGATTTATCCAAAAATGTAAAACCTTATCTACTTAAAACATATCAATATTTACTATACACTTACTAACTGAGGTGTTCTACATCCCACAATCCACACAGTAGAGCCAAACTATGGAAAAAATTACTTACTACACATAACTGAATTTATCAATGTAATATTAGAGGTATTAATGTAACATGGGCTGCGTGTCAACTACATGTTACACAATTCAAGGTAACTGCAAATTAAAACTAGATAAAATAAAGTTTGATCAGACACCAGCGCACTAACTGCTAATTGTACTACTTTCAGCCTCTGGAATCAGTCCTAAGAACATTTACAAACTTGGACAACTTTAAGCTGTGAAGGCTCTCCTGAATGCAGCTGTGTAAAGATTATAAAGTAGGTATAATGCCAAACAAGTCAGTATTAGGGTCCTCGCTCTTCATGTTTCAGCAGCAGGAGACCAAGTGTATGCCCTTCACCATCAGAATAATGCTGTCTTGAAAACTGACACATAATTTGGAAATCTAGGTAACAATGACAGTATTTTTGACTCTAAATAGAAAGTATTACAAGTTAGTAACTCCATTTTAAGCAATAATGAAACATATTTAAACTTCAGCAAAATGAAGATATAAGGTTTATAAATAATTTAGTCACTTTTGTCAAGAAAATGTTGGTTTGAACCTGGTCTGCTATATAATGTGTGATGTGTGTGACCAGGAACGTCACGTTAAATTTTACTTTCATTATGCTTTCATTAGCTTTCTAAACCTTCAAACATAGTTTGAGTTTGTTCAATAATCACTAGAAAACAAACACCAAAATCAACATCTTTAGCACACATATTTTTAGGATATTTTATATGCTTTTAGAATAGCAATTTTATGTGGTTTTTTTGTTTTTTCAAACAGACCTCCATAGTTTAACATAATTTCAATGCTTCTGCTCAGACCATTTTATTATGCCAGCATTCAACATGAAAAATAAGATCAAATTAACAATTAAAAATTGAATATTCTTTCATTTTCAGCAACAGCCCTATAGTAATTTGACATTTGTAATTTTACATATGTTATCACTGAAGTTACCTTACAGGTTAACAGGAAAGAATCAGGTAAATCTGGATTACCTTGTTCAATATTATTCATTACTGTTTGCTTCGAAGTACTGTATTTTAAATTGTATTGAATAATTTCTGTCATTAGCAGGCTCAGAATAAAAACATCAGAGATTATAAATATAAAATATTAGCATTGCATGTACTTGCCATAAACAATTTAAGATTTGTTATTTAAAAGTAGCTAAAGGAACCTTGTTATTAAATGGCATATATTACAACTGAGACAAACTTGTTCATATTCAAACTTACAATGTTAATCCAGCAAAAGATGTCCATAAAGACAGTGATTTTTTTTCTTTAATCAATATATCTGGAAATTCAATACTACAGAGATACCTTCAATTGATGATTTCCCTGTATCATGAAATGGAGCAAGACAGTTTTGTGAAATTTGTCCCTGCATTTCCAAAGTGTTCAAACAGTAAGTCGGGAAAGCAAAGTCATCAGCACTCAAGCAAAATCCCAATTACTGCCAGTGCTATCCCAGCAGCTTTTTTATTTTACTGCAGAAGGTAGAAATGCTATAAAGCTTCTGCCATTTGGTATGGACAACTCAGTCCAGATCAAAACAGAGAAGGTGTGGATTAGAGAGATACAACCTACACACAGCAACTGTGACAAGGTGATGCTTCAGAACAAGGATAATAATTTCAATAAAAGTACAGAACTATGTAAAGTATACAAAACATGTACCTATAAAATTTTCTTCATATAGAAACAAAAGATTTCTGTGAAAAATTATTTCAACTGTTAACATTTAATGACTGTTAACTGGCAAATCTTTGGTTGTGTCTCATCCTAAGTTCTGTACTTACAGAGCTTTGGAATTCATTCAGTGGGCACTACAGTACGGGCAAAGTGTGAGATATGCTCAGACACTTTCCTTCCCTGACTAGTAACAGTAAGACTCCAGCCACTGAGCTCTGGAGCCCACAGCATCAAAATGGAATCACCATGCAGTTCTGTTTACTACACAGGCAACTGAAGATTTAAAATTAGATGCCTATAGCTAAGGACTGATTCTGTATAACCTTAACTGCCCCAAAAATCAAACATGCCAAGGTCAAAACAAGTGCAAACTCTATTTTTCACTTCATTTCTCTAACAATTATGGCAGTGAGATAATACAAATAAAGGAATGAACTGACACAAAAGCCAGCTGAATTAACAAAACTTGACCTCCTGATACTACAACACAATATTTCTATTCCTCCCCTTCTCTAGTGACTTCTTGACTTCTTCTCCAGTGCATCCAAACCACACCTCCCAACATATCCTGAAGTTCTCCATGTGTTCCACAACTAAAGTGAGAACTTCTTCCATACTCAGACCTCATCCTTACCATTCAGCTGCTCTTAAAAACACTACAAAACTTAATTAGGCATACACAGCTCTCAAACAAATATTGCAATAATGTATCTACCAATTACTAAAGGCAATGCTAGTACAGTAGTAGGCAAGTGACTAACTTATTTTCATTAGGAAATCAAGCTAAAAGCTGTAATTCTTTGAAATAAATTTGCTGCTGCATCACAAAGAACTACCTTACACTGAACTGAAAAAGAAAAATAGTACCTTATTTCATTAGCAGTACAATCCAATGACATATGAGCAGCTCAAGAAAGGTCAGTAAATTAAAATTAAGATGCCAGCAAAAACCAGCTATTTTTAAAGAAAAACAAAATTTACACTTTGATAAAAAGTTAAAAATTACAAAATATAGAATAGATTAAATTCTTATTAGTCTTTTTTAGCATAATATTTTGAGGGGAAAGATATACTTCATCAAATAAACTGCTAATTAAACTCTTTAAAATCCTGTAAGATTATGTTTCTTGGGTAAAGAAACTGAGTTGTTTGATTCAATGAAATCATCAAGATAAAAGTAAGCCACCATTTCCAAGAGTATCTTACCAAAGGTTTACCCTTCCTAACAATTTTAATGCCTGTCCTCTGAAAAGAGCAGTGCTCTGAATAAATATAACCTAAAGATCAACAATGTCCCTTTTTGTCTTTTACTTCAAGGCTTACTATCTGTGGAGCTTGGAGAATCATCCCACAGTATTAAGGCATACCTCATTTCACTTATTTCAGTTATTGCTTTACGTTCTGATTTTTCATTTAATAGTTGGAAAAGAAAATCCTACCTCTCTTGCTTATTGTTTCAAAAATTCCCACAAAACATTACAAGACTCCCTAGAGAGAAGCAGTGGTGGGCATCACATGCAAACAGCTATCAAATCTGGAAAGAATAGAAGTAGGAAAGCACCCAACATTGGATTGTTCCTGTCTAATCTACTTTGTAATGATCTAAGTTCACAGTTACCACAATATCCCATAAAATATATATCATTTTATAATATACAATGCAAGTAATAAAACACAATTAAGAATGTTAGAGAAAGTCTTGGAAAAAAAAGAAAAAATAGGAGAACTAGAGCACACACTTCCATAGACAAGGGAAAGCTAAATAAAAACCTGTTTTTTTTCAGCCATCACGTTTTGTGTCACAAAATTATCAATCTATGCATTCTGCTGTTACAGAGCGGAAACTTGCATGTTGGCATAAGGAATTAAAAGAAACCGGACTTAAATGGCTAAAAAACAGAATACCAACACAACAAATTAATAATGAATGATGAAATCATAAATGATACAACATGAAATAGATCAAATGAATGAGGGATATGGAGTGATACATGAGAGGAAATGGTGAACTCAAGACACTGTAAAAAATCAGAACTTTAAAAAACACTGTCCAAAATGGAATGAAAATATGCTGAGGGAAAATGTGATCAACAATGGTTTCAAACCCAGTAGTAGGAAAAGAAGAAAGACTGAAGTGGGAGTCTCCATTTTGAACTCGGAAAAGCTAGAAGTGAATGCTTACATTTGATATTTTTGTTTATAAGCAACTGGACAACAATATGAAGCACAAAACCTGAAGTAGAGTACATAATGCATTGACTATAAGATTCTGTCTCAGAAAATAAATTCCATACATGAGAAAAATAACAGACATCTGTAAAGAATAAACAAAGCCTAGGATGAACCCTACAGTCATTGAAAGGAAACAAACTGCTTGCAAAAGGAAAAAAAAAAGCAGCAAAGCAAAGCTGCAAAGGGAACAGTCTGTTTGCCATCACTAACAGATGCATCAAGTTGATATGTTAGATTCCAGGTGGGAAAGCACAACAGTGAACTGGACAGAATAGGTGCCCACATCACCCAAAACCACCATGGCTGTCACCCAACTCCATTGTTATGTTTCACTGTTTATGCTTTAAACCAGTTCTTCCAAAGACAGCAATAGAAGGCAGAATGTTCCCTTGGAGCCCTTTTGCTTTGCCAGTTGGAAGAAAAAACCCCAACGTGACTGATCCAGAATTTGTAAACCAACCAAACTGGGAGAGGTGATTCCCAAAAGTCAGAAGTATATGCTCCTCGTGAACTTTTTTCTGAAGTGATCCTAGAGGATGAAAGTGTATACTGTCACCTATTTAATTTGTTTCTTACAAAAAGATATAAAGGAATCAAAAATGTTAACAATGCATAGAAAAGAATATGAAATACTGAAATTAACTGTGGTCAGTGGCAGGGGTTCAAGTCCATTCCACATAAAGTGAACTAGCATGGTCCTGGATTTGATCTCCTGTGTTCTTCAGAAGATCAATGTTGATTTCTGCATGGTAATTTCAAAACATGGTAATTTTTCCTTGAGAAAGAAAATATAAATGTAGGAGGGGTTAGACTACAATATTTAAGATACACCTGACTTTCAAAACATTGGTACTATAGTAATTTCTTTCCTCTGCAGAAAGTCTGTAGCGGTTGATTTGTGTATGTTGTAATTTTAAGAGGGCAAAATGAAGAACTTTTAGATGCTTTGATTTTTGGAGATCTATAAACTTCACATTTCTTTTCAGAAATAATAGCACATATTGATTTATGTTTCCCTGACACACCTGTGGCTACAGTGACTAGTTGAAAAAGACACATAGCTGTCTTTCAGCTGTCTTACACATGCTGAAATGCACAGCGAAGAGCATCAGTATAAGAGTGTGCCCATGTTTTAATTACAGATCCTGTCTAAATTCTTCAGACATTTTTATTTCTATCTTATGTCCAGCTGTAGCTGACACACTAACATTAATGGATATACTTTCACAGTTTTATCTTTTATCAAGCTATGTTTCATAGATATATATCACACATATCAAAAACATCCAAACCTCAACTCTCACTTAGGCAGCCTTAATCAAATGCTGCTCAGGATTAATCTAAAGACAAAAAATGAAAAAGAAATCGGTAAACATTACAATATATAATAATTCCAAATGAAGAGGTAAATGCAGGAGAATTTAATTACTACAGAACAGAGGATAACTCTGACATGACACACAAGCAAAACAGAACAATTTCAGAAAAGGGAACCGGGGAAACTTTCACTATACCACTATACCCAAAAAGTGACTTAATGAAATCAGTGCTCTAACTATCAATAGTGTGCATAAAACAAACCACAAAAGCCTGTGAAAAAAGCCACACAGGTCGAAACTGCACAGATAATGTGTTCTCTATCCTGCTACACATTAATCATGAACATTTTGTCAAGATAGCAATTTTTAATTCATGATGTCATCCATTCCTTACAAAAAGCTAGAAATTACAAACTTCCTTAGCCAATGAAAAGGTTATGATGGAACCAGTCGCAGAAAAAATTCCTTTTGACTCCCTTTGCTTTGTTAAAAGGCAGAAGAAATGTTCAACTGATGGCACCACACAGACATAAAATAATTCCAAATAAAGGTAAGGACTGCCATGTAGACACCAGATGGCACACTCGTTCAGTATAGATCAAAGTGGATGGCATATATTGCTACTATTCAACAAATACCTCTGCAATAATTATTAAATTTTCCAGAAAAATGACAGTAATAAAAAGGGAACTGTCAGACAAAAAGGAACAGCAGTAAATCAAAATATGATTATAAAAAGAAACAAGTCAACCATGAAGCTTAATTGCATAGAATTACAATTTTTCTCTGTATTTTTAGTGTCTATTGTCTTGATAACTTTTTTCCTAGAAAATCAAAAAATTTTGCAACATTCCTGCTGTCAAGCAAAACTGTCACTGAGTCTATCAATTAACTTGTAACTACTGTTTCTCAGGCTTAAACAAGTAACAGAGTTTGAGAAAGAGCAGGATTGACTTCTATACTTTTTAACACTAATTTCCTCCAAAGCCAACATTTAGAGAACTGAAACAGAAGCAGGAAGACAAAGAGGCCAGAAAGGCTCAGTCTTCAGATGTTGCTAAAACAAGTGACTCTCTCCTGGAAAGCTCAACTTAAGAGTACTTATTTGCAGAAATGATAGATACGCCAGTTACCTTTACTTACAGAGATATTGACACCATTGGAATATGTTCATTTCTCCATGCCTTTGCTGCATAGAAAACAAGTGATCTTTCATCTGCAGGTCTTTTTTTTCTTCTTGCTTTCTTAAAAATCAAACCAACCAACTAAAACAATCCCCAAACTCCAAAACAAACAAAAAACCCTACAACCCAACCAAATAAGGAAAACAAACAAACAAAAAAAACCACCACAAAAAAAAGTAAAACTCTGATACACTCAATTTGCTTCAAGAATTGTGGAAGAGCTAGATCTATCTTACTTCACTCCATTCTGAATTTGATCTGAAGCCAAAAGAGAGTCCTATATTATCATGTATCCATGCACTTGGCAAGCTGAAATAATTACTTTATACATTTGTGACATTATGATGTCATAGACTCAGTTGAGCTTTTCTATCAATTGATGAAGAAAAGAGAGTTATTTTACAATGTTCATTATAATGAAAACTTTAAGTTTCAGAAAGTTGACTACTGAGTTTTTTCTAGAGCATTTATGTTCAGTTGACAGCAATTAATCTTTAAATTCCGTATGTCAAAACCATAATTAACACAGACTTTCACTGTTAAACAAAAAAATTACTGTGCGTTCCTCTGAATTATATACAATGCAATTACAGAAAAAAAAATTCAGGTTTCAAGTAGCAAGAATAAGTTTGGTATCAGAGCATCAGAATATCTCATTTACAGGCTTTAACAATTAAGTTTCCAAAATTTCACCTTTATAACACTGGGTAGATAGCTGCTTCCAATAAAAAGAAAGAAAAAAATGCAATTTCCACAAAAACAAGCGACACCAAAAAAAACCCTCTAATATACTCACTAAGAGTACCAGGATCTGACAGCATTTATTGGAAGATGGAATATTCAAGAACACGAACACAACTTCAAAGGACACACCAGCATCCCTTCCACTCTCGGAGCACACAGCTAGCCTCAGCAGCACAAAATTGCTTTAGAAGATGTTTTAAGTATGTGACAGACAGGAACGGCATTATACTTCCAGACAACAGTATATACAGTAGGCAAAGCACAGCTTATGATCATTTTTTTCAAAAGGACAGAAGGAAAACCTTTATTTTGCAAAAATAAGACACAAGACTAACAAAACTATTTTAGCAATGACATGTTTGATAAAAAATAATCCATGTGTTCTTTTTTGTTCTAAGACATCAAATGAAGTCCACAGATTTCTAAAAGTTGTATTTTTGTAATATGGATCACCTCAAATAGACTCTGAAAATCTGAACATACATAGGCGAGCAGAGTAAAACAAATAATCTCTCAATTTACTGCTGAGAAATGCTATTTGCATCTCTTTAAAGTATTTTTCCAAGAAAATATATTCTACAACCTTTATGAAAGCAAAAGTGAAAGAAAATACACAGTTTAGAAAAGTAAATGTTAAAGATCATATTCAGATTTATAAGAAATATATGGAAGGTATTTATAGATATCTGGTTTATGCAATTAGCTATTGATTTCTATTAGCTCTTTGTTAATCATTAGCTATTAATTTCTATGAAATTATCTAGCAACAGAAATAATGATTTGTGATGCTTATAGAAGTGTGAAATTGGAATTATAGAGATAAAAGATTTTAAATAAACCTAGTTTAAAAACTATGCACTGAAATGCAAAAAAAAATCTTTAAAAGGTCACATGGGGAAAAGGAGGGACAGCCACTGATCTCTTCTCTCTGGTGACCAGCAACAAGATCAGAGGGAATGGCCTGAAGCTGGGTCAGGGGAGGTCTAGGTTGGATATTAGGAAAAGGTTCTTCACTCAGAGCGTGGTTGGGCTCTGGCGCAGTCTCCCCAGGAAAGTGGTCACAGAACGAAGCCTGACAAAGTTCAAGAAATGTTTGGACAATGCTCTCAGGCACATGGTATGGAGCTGACCCATGCAGGGCTAGGAGTTGGACTTCAGTGATGCTTGTGGGCCTCTTCCAACTCAGAATATTCTGTGAATCTATGATTTTATATAAATATACTGTGAAATATTTGAAAGCTAAGAGATGGAAATACAATAGACTGCTCACGGGGTTCTTTAAAAAGCTTGTATAGCATAAGGATACAAAATACTGTCCTGGCACACAAACAATGTAGAGAACTGTACAAGGGAGAAGCACCGTCCTGACTCTGAATAACCTGCTTCAGTCTTAGCTCTCTCACACTCCCAAACTACAGAAGGAAGCTGAGTCTCCAATGTCATGTAGAATCCGTGAACACTAGTGTGCTCCAACTGTTGCAGGTCTCTGGGCAGATGGTCTGGTTTTGGCTGGGATAGAGTTAACTTGCTTTTAGTAGCTGGTATAGTGGTGCGCTTTCTGGATTTAGTACGAGAATCACAGAATATTCTGAGTTGGAAGGGATGCACAAAAATCAAAGTCCAGCTGTTAGGTGAATGGAAGTCATACAGGCATCGAATCCACAACCTTGGCACTATTAGCACCATGCTCTGACCAGCTGAGCTAACCTGGCCTCAGTAATGCTGATAGAGCTGCTAAGTTATGGATACCTCAAAGGAAGGACTTGCCAGTGTCTCATGCTCTGCCACGGAGGAGCTGCACAAAAAAGCTCGAAGGGACCACAGCCATGACAGCCTGACTGAACTGCCCAAAGGATATTCTACACCATAGAACATTATGTTCAGTATAAAAAAAACTGGGGGATTTACCCAGAAGAGGGCCAATCAGTGGAGGTGGGAACAGTCAATGGTCAGTGCCTCTCTTTTACAGAGAAGCCCTGCTCACAGGGCAGCAAAGATGTTATCATGCAAATCTGTATGTTTTACAAAAGCAGAGAACTGGAGAGAACTGAAAGAGAGACTGAAAATTCAAGCAGTGGAACAAAATCTTTCTTAGACTGGTAGCAGTATTTTTTCCACAGTGCAACACCATACAGTGACAACACAGTGTGCCACTGAAAGTCAATTAATCTTTGTATTACATACTACAATGTGTGTAGATATATTACGTAACACATGAAGCACCAAATCACCAATGTAGCACCAGTTTAGCACATCACAGTGTCACAGCATGAGAAGAACACTTCAGAGCAATCAGATTTCTCCCCATTTTGCACAGAAGAACCTTGGCAGTTATAACATGGCCTTTAGAACAAACCAATCTTGTATTCCTATGGATTTCTGAACAATGCCTTATGTTACTGCTTTTTAATTAAAACTATGAATATCTTTCCTGGAATAATTTTAGTTCTCTTAAGTCCCAGAATCATGATTCTTCACACTCCAAGAGAACTACATTAAGTATAAAAAGAGAGAAGAGAAAGGAAGAAGAAAAAATGGGAGGTAAGATAAAAAGCGTTCAGTAAGCAGAACACCAGGTAAGTCTTCTTTTTATGTGAACAACAGCATACCAACAGTAAGTTCAACCTACCCAGGCAGCTGTAAGATTCTATGAGCTCTCATGCATAAGGAGGAAGGGTACTTTACCTCAAAGAGGAAAAGAAAGAAGAAGTTTCTCAAAATTTAATTTTGGATTACTCACACTCCTAATAGTTTGAGCTAAATTAATCAGCTTGGCTTGAATCGTTCTTAAAGTTCTGAGTCACAGACTAGGAAAGGGAAGCTATTAGAAAAATCCAATCTGTGGCCCAAAATGAAAACAAACATTTAAGACAAGGTCAGGAAAATAGTTGCTTAATCTTATTGGTGTATATTAGGTATGGTATCTGCTAGTATAATCATGAAATGTCCAGAAAGCTTTGTGAAGAAAATAAAGCTGTGCTGCATGAGAGATAAACTTCATCTAACTCTAATGTGAGAGGTTTTAATATTTCCTGATATAAAGAAGTATTTTGGAAGATGAACCACTCATGTCTGAAGGGATATGGGAACACTACTCATCCCATAACCTGGACCCAAATGCCCTTTGATATTTTCATGTTCTTTTTATAGGTAGTACATAATCACACATGAAAAGCCTTGTTTTCTGAACAAGCAGGAGAGCAAAATTTAAGGAAAAGTGCACAGTGATTAATAAAAAAGTAACGTTTTCAAATATGCTAACTATTTCATCAGTACAGGAAGAAAGAGGTTTTGCTTGTCTTCTCAAAATTCTATCCACCAGGAAAGCTTAAGAAAACATACATTGACCAGTAAGACTAGAAAGCCAAACAAACTGAAATAACAGGACCTTGTGACAGTCACAAGATGTGCAATCACTCAGCAGGTTGGCTGTAGATAAGGAAATGACTAATGATTTTACAGTTGTAATTCAATATATTTAAATCTACTCTAGTCAGTGTCTTTACTATTACAGTGAAGAAGTGCACTTAAGACTAAGTTTAAGTGCAAACTGAAGTTTTCCTTAAGCTTCTACAGCTCTTCAGTTAAGCACTGTGCTTCCCAGCTTTCTATTTTAGCAAAACAATATTTACCATAACTAATAAAGCACTAAAAGGAGAAAATGGAATATATAACAAAACCAGAACATCAATCTAATTGAAATGTCTCCGTTCAAAATGTCCACGATGTAGGTCATCTGAAACAATATTATTATGAATATGAGCCTCAACACATCAACTCCACCATCATTTACCGTGTTTCTGATTGGAATTTTCTTCGTTTCTGTTGGCACATCCTGAGGAACAAATTTCACTGGTTCCTTAATTTGCCTCCTTGATCTTTTGGTCCCATCTGGTAAGGTTTCCATGGCGATATCAGCCTCCATATCACTGCTACCTGCCTGGTCACACTCTGAGCATTGCCTGCAAAGCAGAAGATTTTCTTTTTAAAGACTGCAGTCACAAGAGCAGAAAAAGAAACATGCTGAAATGTTTGTGTTTAAGATACATTCAAAAGTCAAGTAATCAAATGGACATCGAAAACGTACATTTTCCTGACAGTACTTAACTTTCAAAATCAAGATTCTGAAAGTAGGAATTAATCTTCAAGAAAAATGCCCCCTATTTCATCATTTTTATGCTACCATATCTTCATTTTAAAGCTGCCCACTGATCTCTAATCCATTAATTAGCGTGGCTGCTGCTGCAGTTTAATTTTAGAATTATAAAGTGGTTTGGATTGGAAGAGATCTCAAAGATCATCTAGTTTCCACCCCCCCTGCCAGGGGCAGAGGCACCCTCCACTAGACCAGATTGTTAATCTTTACAATGACATGCTGCTGAATTCATTCCAGCAAGAGCACACTTTAACGGCAGGGATTTGGAGGACATGTTTGTTACAAAAATAAATTTTAATACGTATTTCCTAAGGGAGTAGGGTTTAAATCGGGAAAAATTGGAGAAAATTACCAATACAGAAGCTAGAGACGTATTAACAAACTAAATTGAAAAAAATGCCTGAGTTTGTGAAAAAATACAAAATCACTATCAGAACTTAAAAACTTAAGAGATGCTGAAGTAATGCTATTAACAAGTTCCATAACAGAATTAACAAGATAGGAATTCAACAGGATTTGGTTTTATTTGCAAAAAATCATTTTATGCAAAGTCATAAATGCAGATATTCATTAAGAGTATGTTAATGAAAACATAAAAATTATACCTACTGGAAGAGCCAGTTTTAATTACTTCTCACACTACACTTCCCATTTAAAAAACTGCAAGTCCATTAAATATAAGTCCAATTCACCACTGTTCTCCTATTAAACTTTTTTTTTTTTTTTAATAATACCAACCAAAAGAAAAATCAATGTAATCTGCTATTAATTGGCATTAACAGGGATAATAAGCACAATCTAAATGACAGAGCAAATTTGCTTTGGAAGGAGACAAAGCAAAAACCCCACGCATTTAATTATTTAAAGTTAGATTTTAATACACATTTGCAACAAGAAGGCATATCAATCCTGTATAAATAAAAGCACAAATCAGATGCATGTTGTGTTTGAGCCTATTTGTTCTAATTCCAGTTCTTCTCCTGTGAACTTCAGTGAGGGCTAACACAATATCACATCCATCAGTTTTCCATGTTTTCTACCTCTTTCAGAGTAACGCAAGCAGTATAATCTCAGATCTCTCCTAGCTATACCAAAAGACACCAGGAATAATCATGGTTTGCTAACACAGATCAGTGGCAGGTCAGAATAGAGGGAATCTAGTCACGGATTGGGCGACAGATCAGTGTAACCCTGACTAACTCAAGACCTTTCTTCTTTATCTTTTCCATATGCAAATCTTAGAAAATTGTGGCTACATTATAATGTTGCAAAGATTCATCTCCTCCTATCTCAAAAGCACTTAAGACCAGGGTAAATAGGACACAAGAAAGTACTTGGAGTATTTGCTGGTCTAGAAAAGCAGAAGAACAGGGTAGATTGCAGGGAAAATCACAGTTTCCCCCCTCTCTCATGTACGTATGGAGTCTTTGTGAATGGCCGAAGCACAAGGAAGTCAGCATATGGGCCAGCATACAGGAGTACAGGAGTCCTGTACTCTTCCTCTTTGTCCTGGTAACAGAGAAAAGGGGCATGGAGCTTCCAGCACTGTTTAATTCCCTACCATGCACATGGGGGTGTGGGTTCGGCAGGAAGAGCCAAGCGGCAGAAACTGAAAATTTGCCATCTTGCTTGGTTCTCTCTGGAGAGAAGGTAGCCCCAGCCCCCTCTCTGCCACTGCTGGTCCCATTCTCCACTCCAAACCCCCACCTGAGCAGGTGCAGCAGAGGCAGCCGGTGGTGTCAGAGCCGCCGTGTGGGACCGAGCCGAGCTGGGCAAACGCGGCCAAACACAGCCGAGCGCAGCCGTCCGGGAAATACAGCGGGAAGCACAGCGCCAGCGATGTGGCTTCTGAGCCTCAGCCTAGCTCTTTGCTGGTTCCTTCACACTGGGGCAGGGGAACGCCAAGCCACAAGAGCTCTTCTCAGCTTAAAGCCTTTGTCCAGCAGCACTATATTTGGGAAATATTTTTGTTTGTTCCCAGAGGTGAATGCCCTTTGGTGGGTAAAACTCTCTCTCGTTTACCTTTTGCTATTAATACTGCTGTGGTTACTGTGATTTTAGTAGATCTCTCCCTATTGCTCCTCCATTATCAGATGGTTTGGGTGAAAAGGGCTTTTCCTATCTGTTCTTGTTAAAATGAGCACACTCCTCTCTGCAAACCTCAGTTTGCTACACACACAGTACTTGTTAACACCTCTAGGCTTTAAGACACTAGAATATAGAAAAAAGTTACAACAGCTTTCACAATGCTACTTTTTACAGTTATATGTTTACATAAATTTGTGTGAATAGACACACACAAATATGTATTCACATGCACTTCAGTAAATAAAAGCACACAGATCAAACTACTATTATTTAAGATTTGATGAAGAAAGGCACTCCAACGATGGAGAGAAAAGCTTTAAAGTAACAATATTCCCACAAAATCTTGCATGTCTGCTTAGCTATAAGTTACTTTGAGTTCTTTACCTTATAAGATGCATTATTCTTAAAGCTGTCCCACCCAAATCTTTAAGGTGAATTTTTATTTAGTAAGCATCAGAGAGTACAGCCCTCCATAACACTGCAGCATCAGTCATGTCATTAATTTATGCACTGGAAAGCACATATGAAAGTAATTACTACGATCTGCTTATACAGATGCAAGCAATACCTATGAAAACATTCAAAAATTCTGTGAGTAGTTCTTACAAAGCATTTTTTTCTCCCATTGTTATGGTAAAAAACTGTGCTATGTATAAACTATAGGAAAAGCTTCCATAACTGAAGAGCTGCACTAAAAATGACACTTTTATAAGAGAAACAAGTAGTCATAGGGTTTTACAGCAATATTTGGAGTAGGGAATCCAGTTTCTTGAGTCTACCACCCTGAAATGTATGATTTAAATAATTCCTGTTCTTTATCTCTCTGTTATTACAAGGGAAAGACACCATTTTTCTGCAACCTATGTTCACAAAGTTCTACAGAAAATACCCATGCAGATCACTAAAGTCCTGAAGTTTCACTATGATGCTATTTAAATATATATGTGCTCTGAAACAGGTTGTGCAAGTGTGAAAGCAATCAAAATTACAAAAAAAACCTAGATCTAGAAAAGAAAAGCAAAACCATACTATGAAGTGAGAATATTGTTTGAATCACATAACAAAACTTCACAAATACACAAAGGTAAGGGGGGAAATGAGTTATCGACATGAACTTACAAGCAACCTCTTGATTTACCAGAATAGCTCTACTATCACAGTCAACCATGTCCCATCATCCCTATTACAAAACAGACAAGCTTCAACTACAAAGCACTTTGGCTGTTAGCTCCCATAGAACCAGAGAAAAGCTATCACAGACACGCACTCCTCTGACTTGGAAACAATCTCTTTTCAGCTCTTCTTACAGTTTATGTCAACCCAGTTCTTGAATTTAAAATACTCTTCCCATTCTGCTGTTTAATCCCAATATAGTCATAGAAAACAGCCATATGACTTCTTGTTGGCTATGCCACAGTCATGCTCATTTAACTTCAACTCTTCAAGGACAAGCAGTGAACAGAGAACCTGTCACAGCAGATGACCTGTAGAACTACTGCAATGATCTTCAACTCCCTCTAAATTAGCAAGCATTGCTATGCAGCATAAGCAAAATAACAGGTGAAATGGTTATTCAACTCTCAGTACACAGGTTCTGTTTTGCTTTTAGTCTAGACTTCCCTAATCTAGATCCACAGAGAAAAATCAATAATAGGCAATAATATGCCTACTTCTAAAATGAGCCTACTGCTAAAATCACTGGAAGTTTTTGTTCAAGAAATCTCAGTACTGATTTGAAATCTCTTAATCATACAGAAAGTCATTGATTAAGCACAACCAACCTACAGAAGAAAAAAGAAATTGTGTGATTTTGTTGTGTTCTCAATCTAACTTCGTACAAGAACCAGAGATAACGTCCCATGTCACAAACATTTTGTCAGCTCAGTAGCAGTGAGTTGGGAAAGAGTGATTTCAAATTGCTTAGAAAATACCACTACAGTGCTTCCAGAAAACAGTTCTGTCCTCAGTGTTTTAGAAGGAAAACAAGAGGGGCTTGTTTTCATAAGGAAGACACAGGTCCCACAGACATGCTCTCTGACAAATCACCTCTCACAAGGTCTACAAAGAATTAAGCCAGTGTGGAGTTGAGAAACATGGACCATAGCTCTGAGATGACACCTGTGCTCTATAAATCACATAGGTAAATGACGTATTGGAGGTGGAGAAAAAACAGGGCTGCTTTTACTCTGGAGATAAAAGACAGTATACATAAATCTTACACAGTTGTCAAAAAGCTTCAAAGCACAGAGTGCAAAGTTAGAGAGTTTAAAAACTAAAGAAAATTTGCCATCTGCAACAACCCAACAATCCTTCAATTAGAACAAGTGACAAATACATAAAAATGTATATGTCATATTCCACTCATGTTTATGTAAGTTAATAATTTTATATCATTATCCAGTGACTGGGGATGAAAAAAACATATGAAGAGATGCTGGATCAGTACTGAATGAATGAGGTCAGGAATATGAATGAATGTCCAGATACTGCAGGAGTGTTCATGGAACTACTACTACTATTTCATATGCTACCAGAAGTTATCACTGTTTCTCAGCAATCTCATTCCAACAGAAGAAACTAATCCTTGTTGGTAGCTGCCAAGTATTTTCTTAATGAAAATGTCAGTATTTTACTACTAGATTTTGATCCATTATATTATCTGTCAACACTTGTGCACTGCCTCAGTACCAGTTAAGATCATTCTCTACCAGGAGAATACATCCAGAATGGCCAAGAGCATAACAGCACACAAGCTGTCAGCAAGAATGATAAGACTTAGTATTATGATAACATATTAATCAAAATAATATTCAATTGTTTCATCAATAGGATTTCTAAGAAACTGAAAATTGCAAATTTTTAAACAAAAGTAAATCACAGCATTTTATTGTATGGTTAAAACTTCTGCTCTAGGAGTTGGACTCGATTCTTCAAACTCAGGATATTCTATGATTCTACTTCGAAAGCACAGCATCAAAGCAGGCATAAATTAATGCTTTAATGTATTATTACATAAAATAGTCCCTATGCTCTTCATCTTAAATCCATCTGAAATGAGAACAGGCTTTGAACTTGCTATGGTAAAAACTGACGTATAAGATGTTAATAACTGTTACCTTGAAGAAAACTGTCAGGCTTCTGAACAAGGAAAATTCTTTGTGTTAAGTGTTTTAAATCAGTTGAACTAGTAAGCTATGAAACACTGGTGCTCACCAGGTCTAAATCCTTACTATGATTTCACTAAGACTAAAACTAGTAACTTAGTTTAAATTTTAGAAACACTCAGAAAATCAAATATAATTTGTGCTTTCTTCAACAAATTAGCTTTTAAATATATCACATACTTATTTTTTTTTCTCCTACTATTAACATATAATACTGGATTTAATTTAACAATTCCAAAACCCTTTTTGTTAACTGTGTTTTAAACTATTAAATGCTGAGCATGAAACGGACAAAAAGTATAACTACAAATTAGTCTATGTAGCATCACATACACAACCTGAATCATCTGGCATCCTCAAACACAATATAAAAGATGAAGTTTATGGAATAAACTCATGTTAAAGTACTCATTGTTTAAATAAGCATATATTGGTAAAGTAAATTACTGTAATCATAAAAACTTTTGCAAGGGCTCAAGTTAGCTATTCTGAGTAAATTATTAGTGGTAACAATGGAACAGGAAAAAAAATACAGAAAATTATTTTTGTATTTTGATTACTGTTTTAAAAAAGAACTAAACTCAATGTTTTTAACCCACTCTTAAATAAAGCTTTTCAACCTGCCTAGTATTTCAAGGAATTTTCCACTATACTGATTTTCTTTTATTTTTGTGCAATGTTCCTATTAAATCCTATACAAATATTCTATAACATCTTGGACAAGCCTTGTGTTCCAAGGAATTTCCCATTATACCAATTTTCTTTTATTTTTCTGCCATGTTCCTATAACATCCTATACAAATATCTGAAAAGTACATGGCCATCATTTAAAAAAAAAAATGCACTTTTCTTCATATCTTAATCAAAAGATAAAAATTGTATTCAAAACAGCAGGGGAGGAAAAACCTGCTGAACTCAAACTTGGATTAAGGGTCTGTTCTATATGCTCTCTACTGATCCTGAAAAGAATACATAAAGGAATGTTCAATGATGAAAAGAATGCAATCAATGCAGCTCAATTTGTCTGCTATCATCTCAAACTCCAGAATATGCCTGAGCTAATTAGAAGTAAAAGCCAAGTTTGTGATCTAAGATATAACTGAAGCATGAAATTCACAACAAAGCTAAGTTATAGCTTTGAAATGAAAGAGCTTTACTACCTAACCTGACCTATCCTGCCTTTAATACCTACTGAGAATTAGTCTTACATCTTTTGGACTGATAGCTCTTAGTGAGTCTTTTCAACTTTGTTAAAAAGCAGAACAAAAATCAAATCTCCTGTGTAAATGAAGAAGCTATCTAAAAAAAAAAAAAAAAAAAAAAAAAAAAAAAAAAAAAAAAAAAAAAAAAAAAAAAAAAAAAAAAGCTGCCATGTAAAATAACTACTTGGCAAATTTGACCAAAGAGATCAAAAGTCTAACAACACACTACATAAAATAATTAAAGGAAAATTAGGTTCAGGAAAGTATTAGTGATGGTGAAAACCTTTTTGAGATTTTCATCTTTTAAATGAAATCTCTACTAATTTACTAAGCAAATTTACTGAAGTAAATCCAGGTTTTGTCACATTAAAGATATAAGCAAGAGAGGCCTCCCATTTCATGTACTGGCCACTGTGTTCTGCACTTCTGCACACAACCTTCACTAACCAAAAAGACAGCTGAAGTAAATGTTTTATGCAAGTTCTTCACTAAAAAAAATAGAGCAATATGAAGAAAAACAGAAAGTCATCTTTTTCTGTTAAAATAGCTCTACTCTATTTTTAGAAGCAATTCTTATACTATTCTGATTTGGTACCTTAACATTCAGACAAGGTGATGAATGAGTCCTCGAGATGCTGGACTGTAACTTCTTGCCAGCTACAAACCGTTTCTGAGTTCGTTCTAACACATTTCAGAGCAGTTTAAACATGCAGACTGCTAACACTATAGAGAAGAGCAAGCTAATTTTATGACAGTTTGGAAATCAGAATCTCTGCCACCTTATCATTTCTCCATTGTACAGCTTGGGTTTTGTTCTGCTCCACAAGCATAAAAGAACTTTAATTCGTGGAAATGTAACTGCAGTAAGTACCATTATGAACATACTTCTGCCATTGTACCTTTGAGTTGTAGGACAGCAGTAAACTCAACACTTCCCATACTGCAATAAACAAAGCTACTACTTGCAAGTTTACTTAAAAATATTACAAGTATTTGCCTGAAGATCCGAACAGAGAGTCGCTTATCTGAGTCCTAACAAACAGAAAACCAAGTCTTTCATTTCCCAAAAGTATTAGCCTATAATTTCCTGCCGCTATTATATTGCAGCAATAACAATCACAGATGAATTCAAAACCCAAGAAAATTACAGCTATAACCTATTTTTACACAGTGGCTAATAATGAGAAAATCTTTACAACTTCCTTTTTTTAACCTTGAGACATCACTGCTAATAACCTGAAAATAAAAAAAACTTGCTCAAACTGCATTAAAGCAATGTCTAATCCACTGTGAATTTGCAAGTCTGTTGACAATTACATCCTATTTTAAGTACAGAGACAGCACGGGACAACTCATTAACTGTGTTCTTACCAGTAACTGTTCTTGGTCTTCCTTGGCATCCTTGTAAGAGGTGGATCCAGGCAACCAAGATGATAATGGAGTTTACAAGTGTCACACAGTAGCAGCAGGTGTTGATCATGGTTCTTCTTGCAAATTCCACAACTTTTCATGTACATAGCAGAAAAGCATTTTAATTACATACTCATAAAGAATAAATGATACACCCCAGCACATCCCCCAGTGTCAATACTAACGTGGCAACTTCAGTTTGAATGTATCATTTAAGTGCATAATTACTTTCTGGAGTGAGTATGGAGTAATTTTGGAGGAGTTTTTTTAAAGGAGCTTATACCTATGTACAGTAAAAGCGTAAAAGGCTCCTAGCAAAAAACTGGCTCTCAATTAAATTTTTGAGGACTTCTAACAAGTTAGTAAACACTCAATACTTCAGCAAAATATACCAGTGGCAAGTGGAAAAAAAATACAACAAATGTTTAAACAGAAAATTATGCTGCTAATACCTTGAAGGTATTTTAATAATCAATCACACACTTATGTAGTGAATATAGGTGTATGCTGCTGCTATGCTGGGCAATATAAGTCCTTTGAAATCATATTTCTTTTTTATTATTATTATTTATTTATTTATTATTATTTTAGTGGAATTGAGATTTTAGTTATTTTGAAAAGACAGGTGTTCACTGATTGCACTGTAACATGGGAAGAACTGAGTGCATTTGAATGAAACAGAATTGGTGAAGCATGACTGCAATTATTTGTGTACATGGAATCCTCAAGCCCATTGTCACATTTTCAAGATTTCTACCCCCTGCAGCACTAAAATGAACTTTTGCTTGTGTAAATCATCCTCTTCCCTTAGACTTCTAGATGGGCAAGACACTACTTGCTGCTGGATGCTGCTCTCTAGATAAGCAATAGAACATGTCACTCCTCAGCTGTGGTGAGAAAAGAAGATCCTAGGTGGCATGCATGTATTTTGCACAGTCACAGTCTGGGATCCTAGTCTGTATCCCACAATTATGCTTAATAAAACCCCAGTCAGTAGCTACACAGCTTACAGAAGTGGGGAAAAGGTGGAACTATTTCATAGCCTTGGGAATTATCAAAAATAGAAGTAGGGAAATTTAGCATGAGCAAAAAGTGAGAATTCTTATATGACAAGTGTTTTGTGCATCCAGGAATCGTGACTGAACAGCATCATCACTGTTCTTAAAATCATCCACTCAAATGACTGCATTCAAAGAACAAAGGGATCAGTTAGTTTTCACATCAAAAAACCAAAGGACCCTTCTACTTCAGATGCAAGGAGTGAGCTTTGCCCTTAAAGCACTGCTGTCAAATTAGCAATAACACTCAAACTTTACTCATGTGTAGTATGGTGAAGAACTGATCACTATCCAACTTAGCCTTCAAAAATAAGTAAAACATACAGAGAGCTTTAAAGCTTTGTTTTAATTAAAAATCGAAACAATTTTCTCAGAACATTTTTCTGAGTTTAATTACTCAGAGTATATTCTCAGTATAAATTACTAGATACTCTATCTATTCAGCAAAATTTAATTACTTGCCTATAAAGTACTGCCGGAAGTGTAGATGTCTTTTGTGCTCCTCCTTCCTTTTTACTTGGTTTCCTTTCCTTAGGAGCCCGCAAAATTGCTGGTATGTTCAATTTCTATTGGATTTGAAGAAATGCAGTACACATGAGTCTTGACACTTTTAAAGAATATTCCTCTAATCTCAATACATGAAGAACAAGACACCTAACGAGTGGGAAATGCTGAGCTAACTATTTTACAGACTTCACATTTATCCTAGGATGATTCTGTAATGCAAAGTCATTCTTACAGTCATTTTTTCAATTCAGTAAGAAATATATAGAAAGACTAGCTCTTGGAATTTTTCTTCAAGCTTCCAATACAGGACAGACAGGGATGCTCTTCTCTAGGAAGCTGAAACAAGCAAAGGCAGATTCATGAACATGACAAAATACTGAGGCAGTTTATTTTCCCCAGCATCGCAGCTACACTGGTGCTCGACAGGTTAATTAGAAAAATTATCTTATTGGACCAAGCCCTTCACAAAGCAGACGAGACTCTCGTTGGGTTTCTACTATCTGCAGTATGCTGGCTTCTCAGACAGCAACCATCTATCAAAGTCATTTCTCAGCAGCCCCATGGGTCTGCATCTGTTCAACCAACTGGAAAAAAATGTCATGCAAGCTGTGTAAATGAATTCTACTGAGCTTTTTTTTTTTTCAAATTGAGTAACATTTGCATCAGGAAATACATTTGCGAATACTTACTCAAAGGAAGGAAAAATAGTCTTGGATTAAAAGATATGTTATGCAAGAATTCTTCTTTGCAAGGAGGATAGACAGACAAACAGAACCAGTAAAAGGTTGCATATCTTAGGAACTATAACTGCATAAAAGTGCAAGGGTCGTTTTCAGAACAGCAGCACAAACTCAGCAGTAACAAAGGGCATGCCAGAATTGCGGGTAATTGTATGTCTGCATTTCCACAGTGAACAATTTCTTCTATCTTAAATCATAAATGGACATCATTGCAATCTCCCTTTCCCATCCAAAATGTCCACTGATATTTAACACCTCTGACATAAAACATATATGAAAACACTGCAAAAGTACTTGCTTCTCTTTTTTCCCTTATCAATGGGAACAAAGATAACGGCTGGCAACAGGAAGTAACCCAAATCTTCTGATGTCCTAGATATTTATATTCATTTGATCAAAATATTCTCCTCTGTCTAGTTATACACCATTATGTACATACTGCCTTTAAAAGGATTTTTATCTTATAAAAGCCATTAATAGTTAACTTATCATTTGAAGCCTACAGTAACTGAAGAGAGCTGGAGACAAAAACAGTAGGATTAACTCATGCTTCATGCAAATGGCAGGCCATCACAAATGACAGGTCAATCACTTATACCAAATGAAAGAAATTGGCAAACAAGCACAGTATTACAACAACAAAATTAAGCTACATGCTCCCGCTAGGTGGTTTGCAGAAGTCTAGGTACTTCAATCAGGAAGCATTATCCCCTGAGGAAAGCCTGGGTCTGATCAAATCAAATCAATTTACTCGGCCATAGAAGTGGCAGACACAAACAAAAAGGCCTATTCTTGGAAAATCTGCTCTGCAGGGCTTGTTTCTGTAAAGGAGGGCAAGGAACCAACCTACCTGTCCAATGATTCTACCCAGCAGGGCCCAAATGCCTTGCCCTTCATTTCGCAGTTTTCCATTCATATTTTGTAGCTCTTCCAAGGACTCACACAGCTGAAAAGTTAAAAGAAAAAAAAATAGGCAACAGGAATGAAAATCCATTAAGAGTTATTAAATAAAATTTACTCAACCTCTTACTAACTGAGGGTGCATTAATTTATTATGGGAAAAACAATTAGAAAAACAATGACACTCTTATCAAAATAGCTGAGATCAGTACAACCATTCAGTAATTTAATAGAAGTGAAGCAAAACCCCAGAGCAATCACTTTTTTTGTAAAGACCTGAAGTATTTCAGCATGGAAATAAGGTTTCATAAAGTCAAATGGAAAGTAAAACTAAAATACAGCAACATCTTATATGTGCTGTCCACACTACTTAGGCAGTAAAACTATAACAAGCAAACATACAAATGAATTAAAACTCTCTTTTGCCATACTCATACTCAAAGAAAGAGAAAATTTAATATTAAAGGCTTTAAGCAAAAAAAAAAGATTTTTTTTTTCTTCTGGATGTAACTGTTAGGTTGTGTTTTGGGAGGTAACTATTAATTTGGTGAAAAGACCCAGGCACAGCTTCCTTTCCCTTTATCACCCTTGCCAGTTCACAAGGATCCGCTGCTACATTTTCCATATCTTCTCACTTAAAACACACACATCAAACAATTTTGGAATTAATAGCAACATCATTTTTTTGTCATCATTACCTATCACTTAATAGGCTGTTGAATTCAGCAAGAATTGCAGCATGTCATCTGTCACAAAACGTACAGTATATCTATGTTTCAAAATAACTGAATATTAAAATAAATATTTATTTGGTAAAAGTGCAAAAAATTCTTTTTAATCACAATGAGTTATTAAAAGATTACCTTAGCAACATCTTGGGGGAGCAAAGCCATAATTTACAGGCATCAATTTTTATATACCCTAAAAGCATGCAGAGGACACTGTGGAGATGTGAATACTGATTATTTCTGTCTGAAAAATTAGTCAAGTCATTAAACCTAAGCCCAACTGGAGTTGTAGTTGACATAAATAAATAAATGACACTCTTGAGTATTGTAGACTGCCAGTTACCAAGTGAGGCTCCAAGCAGAGAATCATGCAGGTTCAAACAGGTCCATGTGCAACTTATTACTGGAGCTCTTGGTAGGGTCAGTTAAAGAATATGTGTCCAGTCTACATATCACATTTCAGAAATTGCTATTACTTGTACAGGAGAAGATAGACTACTGAATATTTTTAAAAGAAGAAATATGTTTTAATTATTGCTTGTAAAGGATCAATACTTTACACCTTTCATTTTCATCTTAATTCTTTTCCGTGGAAAGAAAAATTCTATCAAAGTTAATAGCAGCAATACTAAAATGGTACAAGAGTTTATCATCCCTTTTTCTTTACCTTATTATACTCCACATGAAGCTTTTCTTGCTCATTTTCTAACTTATCTTTGATATTCTTCTGTTCAGCCATATTCTCCTGGATTTGAATCATGCGCATATTTCTCTCTATTTAAAAGAAAACCACATTATTTCCTATTCTTGAATATATTTTTTCAAGTTTCATACACTAAAAAAAGGGAAGCAATCTAAAGCAAAAACTGTAACAATACAAAGACACAAAACTATGGCCTATACGTTTAACACACAGACTGAGGAGAATGAACAGTCATAACATTTGTATTTTGCTGCATAAAATTGTTTTTGTAACACTAAATGTAGTTGTTAGAATGATGAACTTTGATTAGGATCTAGAAAACAGTCAAAAAGTCATGCTATTTCACATAGACATGGAGGAGAACTTAAGGAAAAAATATTATACCAAAAGTTACTTACTCCCTTCTTAAAGACAGTTTAGTCTCCTGTTTATATTTGAAAGATTTTATCCTTTTCTGAAGTGTCTTTTAAAAAATAACTTCCTGTGTAAACAGACTCCAAGCAATTATATACCTGACCTAAAATGAAGTCATAATCCACATTTACCTAGTATAAACAATTAAATAGAATGAAAATAAAAAAGCCAATAGCATAGCACAACGCAGCAAAGTGATAGCTCTTCCTTGATAAAAATGAGCCATTTTCACCCTTACCAAGGTAATAATTGACAAAGTCAGCAGTGAGAGCTGGCTGTTTATGTTTCCTTCTCCCATCAACGCTGGAGCTGGTATCGGAAGTATCCACTGGAAAAATGTCTGTGCTGATCCCCATCAGCTCGGCCTTGCGCATGAGCTTCCGAATGGCCGAGGCGCTGCTGGTGAGCGGCCGCGGCAGCTTCTCCCTGGGCACCCAGGCCTGGGGCCGGGTGGTGCGCGCCAGCTCCGCCTTGGCTCGGTACTGCTGGAGCCTGGCATTGATCCGCGCCTGCAACCAACAGTTCCACACATCAAAAACAGCAAGGGACAAGTCAAAATCAGCTCCGAGCTACATTCTGGAACACATCTGCATCTTATTTTCCTTTTAAAAGCTGCATAATCTAATCAATGCCATTTTCACTCTGGAAGTCCACAACTCAAGAAACAGAGGTGGATACAGATACTCCATTTTACTACAAAGTGCACACACAAACGACATTCTTCTTTCACCAGGCTTTGGAGCTATGTACGCATTTCTTGATGAGATTTCCCTACTGATGAAAGCAACAGATGACTGCTGGCTTTGAGTCAACCCCTACTAATAATGATAATTTGATGGGACTGCGAAAATTCAGCACTGGTAGAAGCTTTGTTGACTTACCACATATGCATTTAGATACACAATAAAATGGTATTTATGTGAGCAACGAAAGTTGAAGAGCACTTTTACCATATTTGACATAGGAATTCCTATGAAACTTTCTCAATGTCACTTCTCTTTATAAATGTTAAACTTGCTGATTATAATTTGTCAAGAACACAACCCAAACAGAAGTGAAGCAGACAAGAGAAGCTCACAATATATATTGTTGATGACATCTGTATATTTGTGACCATCTGGGAGACCTACCCCAGAAGATGGAAAACACTGTCTTGAGGGAACTCTATGAAGTGGCAATTCTGGCAGCAACTGACATCAACATACAAACCTTCAACGGCAAAACTCCAGCTGACTATCAGTTAGAAGCTGTTTACTTGCCTGCACAAAGAAGAAACTAAACTAATGTGACTGCCCTACCATATGGTGTAAGATACTCCTGAGACAAAAGCAAAAGTTGTGCATATATATACACACTATGGTTAAGGAACATCTCTGATTTCAAACAGAATCACTGAAGGCAGTACTGCAGACAGTTTAACACATTACCTTAATAGGTCTTGAACATTAATGAACAAGAAACAAAGCAAATGCAGGTTACAGGTCAGCTCTGACCTCAAAGGTTTTTTTCTTGGACCCACAGCAGCAGGCAACAGGTCCACCTACAACCACTGCTGTACAATACCAAAGCCACCAACAGTAAAAACATGTGGTTGTACAAAATGTATGCAAGTTATCATATTTGCATCAAGGTGCCTATGACACTATGTCAAGTAACTCCACCTGCAGTTTTCAGCAGTCATTCCTTCAGTTTCCAAAAATTTAATCTAAATAATTGACATTTAAAAAATTGCAGGGTCTTAGTTTGGGGAAAAGAGGAGAAAGAAAGGGAAATGCTGCAACTTTTCAGCATTATCAGCACTGCATAATACATCCCTGCAAACAAAGTCAATAAGCCCTGCTGGATCCAAACCAATACTGCACAACCACCACTTATCATTATATTGGGCAGTATTCGTATTATTGTAATGTCTCCATTACAAAGATGCATTTCACAAAACTGAGAGCTGAGTATATTCAGCAAGAATTATGGAATTAGTTTTAAGTCAAGCTACATGATGCTCGATTTCCCAAATAATATTTCATTCAAAATTCTTCTACGGTATGAGTTTGCTCATGCTTAATCTCAACAGCATAGGTCATTTTAAATTAATATTCTCCTATTCAAAGATCTCTGAAGAACTGGAAAGGCAAGATTTTTTAAAATAAAAAGTCTGATTATATGAAACAGTATTTTCTTATCATTATACTATAATTCTCAATTCAGAAAAAAAAGCTACTACTACTCTCCCATAAATGATTTTGATTATTTACATTATCTACTACTTTCTACAAATAAATCAGACAGGTCTCATTTAGGTAACAAGCTTCTTTTCTGCACAAGTATGATTTTTCCACGGAATGCAGTTCAGTCTAAGCAGAAGCAAACTGCAGTTCAGTCTTCAGTGAAGCAAACTACGCTAGAAATTCCTCAGAATCAGGAAAAAAAAAAAGATACACACTGAAGCATGAAAGTATGCAGATTCCCTCAGAGGGACTCTGTATCAACAGGACATTTACCAGTTGAGCTTCTGAAGTAACTAACATTTTTAAATGGATCTGTCACTAGACAGGGATATAGACTTGCCTAAGGCTTTCAGACAACTCGCATGCAACAGCGCCAACTTCTTTGAATACTTAATTTTTTTCCCTAGGAAATCTTTACTATGAAAACACCTGGCACACAGAATTCCTAAAAAATGGAAAATTTAGATAGAAATAGAAATATGCCTAATTTTTCCTGGCTTTTTGAAGAAAATGTTAAACAAAATCTATGAATTATAACGAAAAAGTAATTACCAACTTTTTAGCTCAAAATCAAAGTACTACTTTTCAATTCAGACAAGCATAGATATTTGATGTTTATTGAAATAGATATATAATACATATGAGATATACCTATATCATATATAAAGAGAACTGTCCTTAGAGACCAAACCCTACAAACAGTTCAGTGTGCTATTAAATGACGATACACTATCAATAGATTCCACATTTAATTTTCTACTATAATAACATTTTTACCTTCTCTTAATTTCTGTCCTGTTTGACTTGGATGATTAATACAGAGGCATTTGTGTCACGAATACAATACCTGAGCTTCTGGTGAAAGCTGCTTTTCTCTTTCCTGCAAGGACATTTTACAGTAAGATTGTAAAGCCAAGTAGTTCTTCCGCTTCCATTTTCTGTCTAACCTGTCTGCATGCTGTTTACAATAAGCAAAAAAAGGGTCAGCTATATCCTGTTTCAGAAAAAACAAAGGGGAAGGAATGAAAATAAAGTGAGACATTAAGTAAGGCCAAAGGGCTCTGAACAGCACAAAGATTCTGGCAAACAGTTCACATGTTCCAAAAGGCATGTTTTTAAAAACAGCTAAAAAGCATGTCTCTAAATCAATTTTGTCATGTTGATGTAATTTACAATATAAGGTGTTTTTCCACTGTTTTCATTGCATGATCCTACTAGACTTTCTACTAGTCAATTTCTGTACTATATTTGCATTCCCTGGAAAAAACCCCAGCAAAACTAATTCATATAACATATATGTTTTATGCTTTAACATATAACATGTATTAATTTCCTGTTGATTCACTGTGCCTTTTACATTAAATCCTAAAAGTGCTTAATAATTCTGAATACTATCAAAGGCAATATATTTGGTTTCTCTAATGTTTTTCCAACCATTTTGATAGCCATACCCTCACGTGATTTATCAGCTTTCAGATGGGTTTTTTTCCCATTTTTCATTCCATCATATCTGCACACTACCATGGCTAGGCTTATAGCAACTTTTAGCACCTGCAAAACTTGCAAGCGGACTACAAATATCTGAGCCGTGAGGAGACATGGTTTGAGAAACATATTTCATTGCCTTTGTACTTTCAAAAGTGTACAAACAACATCATAAATCTACAGACTAAGAAAAAGCAGTCTTCCTTCATAAATTAATACAAATATTAATAAATTACTTGCCTATGAAATTTCCCTTTACTCCACTTATAAAACATAGACTAATAACATTTACACTTTCCTTACAAGCACATTTTATTTTAATTTAGATTTTCACAGCATGTGACAGCTAACTTCAAAAATTAGCCATGCCCTAAAATGAGATTGAGACCTTGATTAAAAATTTGACTATAGAAAACATGTAAGAAAATTTTAAGGTGAAAAGGCAAGCAGATACATATATCCAGAGGGAATTCCCATAGGGTATTTAAAGACTCAACCTTACACAAAATCTATTAAGGATAACAACAATGAGGCAATGTGCTATCTTCCTATTTATCAGTCCAACAGAAGAAAGTATTTTGTGATTCCCTCATGAAACCCTTAGTATTTTCAGAAATACTTTCAGAAACCCTTGTGTTTTCAGACACAAAAGTGTCAAGACCAACAGTGAAAGTAATGCTTGCTTTTGTGTTACCTGTGCAACTTCCGAAGGAAAAAAGATAAATTTTGAAGCTATAAACATGACAGGCTTAATCCAAATGATACCTATCAGGATGAAACTAGACAACCTAAAAGTACTTATACCATAAATATGAACTGGGAAGGAGGAACTTCAAATCTGAATTGCTTTAGATCATACTGCGGGGAAAAACTTTTAAGAAAGGATATTAAGAAGTTATCAGGAGGTTATAAATACTTGCTTTTCATTCTGATTCCAAAGATTATTGTTACAACAACAAGGCAAGTCATATCTATGTACTACAATTTGAAATAAATACTGGAAAACATGCATGAAAAAGTGGCATCAGAAATGTCTTTAATTTCTCAATTCTCCTATTTGGTATGAAACAGAGATTACTGTACTATACAAACAGGTCAGTAAGAATGTCACCCTATGTGAAGGTCAGGAAATAGAGTTAGAATTCCTGCCTGTATTGACTGATAGACTATTAAGCCAACTTCTGTGTTAACCTTCTCTATCCTTTTTTCCAGTCAGTTTCAAAAGATGCTCTGAGTTGGAAACTCTGGTCAAGGGCTCTCCCTGTACAGTTCCTTTACCCAGCCTAGGACTTGTTACCTACTTAAAAACACTTTGTTTGGGACCTGTGAACAAAAAAGCTACCATTTCAGGTCATCTCCATAAGCTTTCCATAGAAGTCTTTTATTCTACCCTTTCCATAGCTACCTCTTCCGCTGCTGCTTCTGAGAGGAGGCCTTCCTTCTGAGCACAGGTCACATGGAAATAAGCTCTGCACATCCCAGCATCACAACTAATGCATACACCAGTTCTGGCAAAACGAGGGTCTTCACAAAAGCTGCACTCCTTTATAAAGAAGAATGGAAAATGCCACAGTAAATATTTCAGGTGCCTTTTGCCTAATATTTGATAATTTATGTCATATATATAAAAACCGAACTGGTTGGTTATTCCTGTGTGGTACAGAAACCAAGTACACTCCCAACCGCTGACATTACTTACAGCTTCCTGCTTTCTCAACTCCCACTATTAATTTCATTTTCATCAATGGTAAAGTGCTTAAATAATCTAAAGAGCATGTTAGATGAATTTTTATATGAACCTCCATGTACTGCATTCCCCTTCAGTGAAACAACTAAATACCATCCAAGCAATTCAAGCACAATTAGTTGTATAAGTATGGTATAAAAAAACCACCACTCCTCAGCAAACGTTCAACAGGTTCAGAAAACAAACAACAATAAAAGAGCAGTGCTCTAAATGATTGAAAACCATTGGTAATTATGTACATGTCCCTTGATAAGCAATAACTGAGGAGTAAACGTGACAGAAACAAATACTCAAAAATCATAAATATCAGTAAGGAAGGTTGCGAGTCGGTCAATTAAGGAACTCTGGCTTCAGATATGTGCATTCTAGGCACAGTCACTTGCAAAACAACAAACTGACATCCCCTAATACAACCTGGAAAAAAACAATTAACTTATTTTGTCAATTCCTCAGTCTGTTTCACTACAATTTCAAACCAGCAATCTAGAGCAACAACCACATAAGCAGGAAATGGGAACATGAGCTGCTTAGGCAGTGCTGCTATCCAGTGCATAAAGATGATCTAAAACTATACAGGCACGTATTTCCTAGACTCCTACTTGCTGAATAGAGAGCAAGGCTGTCTATCACCTAGAGAAAATATCTCCATGCAGGAAGTTAACAGAATGGAATGGTAAGGAAAACTCAGTGACTGAAGAATCTCAAAACATCACATATCACTAGAAGGGCACCCTTTAGCAGTGTAGCTGCAACACCTAACAGATAACAAATTAAATTAAAACCCCTAGTAAGCTGGTTTTGAAGGGAGGAATGTAGCAAAATAAGCTGTAATTAATACAGCAAATACTATTTACAGCTTTGCAACAGTAATGAGTCTTCTTCACCTGTACAGTTCACTTTTACCTTACCCACAGCAAGAAAAGATGCCCAAATTCTTTACCCTGATCCTATGCATCACTCATGTTATTAAAAAAAAAGAGCATGATTCATTTCAACAACAGTCTGCAGGTCTGGTGTACATGCCCCAACCTTTTTTTATACAAACATTTCTAAACAAGGCGAAATGCCTCAGTAGGTCCAGGCTCCTGATACAGGTATGTTGTACATGGGCAATCCAAAGTGTTTTAATCAGTTTTTTATATCAGTTTTTTATATTGTATGCATGTTTTTAAAACTGCAATACATATTTTCATTTAGTATTCAATTTAAAAAATTGACATTCAAGAAAACAAAAGTGACTTGGCAGAAATTAAGCTTTAGAGCTGAAGACTTAGAACCAACCATCTTCCCTCCCATTAGCCTGATAGACATGGCTTCTCCACAATGTCTCCATTAGCCATACAAACAGTATTTAGCAAACTAATCAGTGCTGTCCTCTGCCCATTGCAATGGTTTTCTGTAAGGTTTGTTCATGATTACTTTTGATCTGGACTGGAACCATTTACATGTAAAACAATTTTAACTTTTAACATTTATCAATCAGTTCAAGTTGAGGGTTCCATGTTGCTGTAGATTTTTGTAAATGCTGCTTTGGACAGCCTTTTGCATACGTACTAGCATACATACAAACTCTAAAGTAATTCTTACTGAATGTACATCTGTCCCTATCTTAATCAACCTAACCTCCTGTTTCTCATCCTATAAGTTCTCCTCACTTTCCATTCACATTTTGTCAATCTGCCACTGACTTCAACAAAAATTAGCACCTCCGTAAAAAATCAGGGAAATTGGGCAAAAACAGTGACAGAAATTATGGAGAATAATGGCAAGGGAACAGATAGAAAGATGGAAGGAAGATCAGGCAGGCTGTAGGTATAATAATCATTAACAAACTTTATCTCATTTTTAGTCCTGAACCTCACTACAAAATTGCTGCAAAAAAGAAAATTAAAGTTGGGAAGATGCACTCTATTTTATTACATGTAAAAACAAAATACAGCTACTTGTTGCCACTACATCTCTTCTAAACTTACCTTTGCACCATATTTGGAATAATTCATTTCTGTTAGTGTTACTGGCCGCAGCTTATCAATATCTCCAAATGCCACTCCTGGAACATAGAGGGCACAAACAATGTGGACCCACCTAAAACAACAGACAAAATTAGGTTACTGTTATCAATATTTTGATCCTGTATTATACTCACCATTTTCAGATTTCAAAGTCGCTTGTAAATGTTCCAGATGCCAGCTGAAACACTTGAAGGAAAGTACACTAAAAGCAGGGATGGAGTGCCTATCTGGAATTCAGGAGCTCAGACACTGAGCCATAGAGCAAGGCCCTTCAAAGGCACTGGGATTGCTCTGCCTGTCTGGATCAAGGGCTGGGCTACCACCACCTCTGTGTTCTGATGGCTCTCACAAGGGCTCCACACACTTTTCAAGGAACATGAAAGGTGGTGAAGATTTTGATATTACTTATAAATCTACAGCAGACAGATATTTTCATGATGTGGTAGGGAATAGGAAGGGAAAGAACAAAATTACACAGGCAGTCACAGCAACACTGAGCTTGGAGCATGTGTCTATGAAGCACTTACAACACAGCATCAGTCAGACCTTGCACTGTTAGTTACACCTGTTAGTATCACCAAAACGAACTCATTTAAGCAACATAGAGAGGACTTGCATTCAGGAATAAACACATCTGGGTAGTATAACAGAAAGGCCTATCTGAAACTCAGATAAAACAGACTGCTACTCAGTTGTTCCCTTCTTCAATGGCCATAAAAAACCTAGAGAGTAAGAGGTCTAAATCTTCAGCCCTCAGGGGCAGAAAATGAATCTGGACCTTAATGCCACACAATAGTAAAGGCTTCAGACTCAAGACTGCTCTTGACAGGCATCTTCCTAACCTCCTGAAGCTCTCAGCTACTCAAAAACAGCCTAGCAGCAGAAGACAAATTTTCCTTCCTCTTCCATTGTTCTCAAACACTTTATAAAAGATTCAGCTCTCGTTGTCACAAACCATCAGTTAGCAACAAACTCAAAATCTGTTCTGCACAGGATGCATGACTCAAATTAACAGACAATCTACTGCAAATAATCTTACTGTTTTGTCAAAATTCAAGAAGTGTTTACTACTCCTTGCTATGTCACCAAGTGGGAGAAAACTGTGATAGACAGAGGGTCAAGACTGCTACTTTTTTGTTACTTTAGGATATTCAAGAAAATGGCCTTTCAGTTGCAGAGATTGTAGCTAACACTTTGAACCTATGAAGTCCCACGTGATAGATAATACAACTAGAGACTTCAGACATAACTGAGCTGAAGTATCCTGTTTGAGCCTCAGGAAGTGTGTTAATTCAGCACTTTACAGCACTTTCCCAGTCATTACTGTTTAACAGTAAATGTATCACTAGTGAAGACTAAAATTCTCTTCTGTTCTAATCAAATAATAGAATCTACTCCCTGTATTCAAGAAGACTCATGATGGTGTGAGAAACACTTCTTCCCTTGTCTCTTTACCAGGGATTCAGTACAGACCTTTTACCACCTGCTTAAATCTGCACCCATGCTGCTGTGCTCTTTTTTCCAATCTACTAGCACAGTTTAGCCTCTCTCTTCTCCCTCGTCTTTCCTTTGTACATCAATTTAAAAAATTCAGTTTTACCAGAGCTGTAACAGTCTGGGTTTAAGTGCACTTAAAACAGCTACTATTATTAACTACTTGCTCACAGATGAGAGAAATACTGAAGTTTATGGTTATACTACTCAGGAGCTCCATGTAGCCCTGGTTTCCCAAAGCAGCACACTTCTCATCAATGGTCCTTACACCCACACCCACAACACTGGAATTTATATAACACTCAGATTTATTAAGTTTCATGTTATTTATGAATCTCATATTCCAACAGAAATTCCAAAAAAGCAAAATACAAAAAGGTATGTAGCAAGCTCAAAAATACATCTATATTTCAGTCTTGAAAAAGAAAAAAATGATCTTTCAGTGCACAAAACTGGTGGACAGACTGTTTACTTACCATTTTCCCCCAAAACAGTCCAAGATATTAACTGGATAACAGAAAAGTCCCAGTAACAGTTAGAAACTACTTAAAAGCCATTAAATAACTTCAGTCTGTAAGAAATTTCCCAGTAAACCTAAGAAGCCACAACACTGACTGATCCATTTTGATATATCTACAATACTCTTTTCACTTGTGTATTTAAAAACAAGTATTATCCTGTGGTTAAATCACTCAGGTTTGGGATGCTTAGTAGTAAAGCCCCTTTAAAATATATAAACTTAAAACAATGAGAATAATGTATATCCCAAATAGACATTTATATGCAAGAACTGCATTGTTTTGCCTCCACAAATTTTATTAGTGTTCTTCACATCCGCAAAATTATTCATTCACAGCACTGTAACTACAGGAAGATGCAAAGAAAATTTGAAGATGAGTTACAACCTTGTCTTTAAAAAATGTAGTGCAAATACAACAGCCTCCTAGCTATGAGAACAAGCTGAGACACTCAAGTGTTCTGCCAAACTTTGTGCTGCTCAGAAACGGAGCAAACCTCATCACTGGTTTTATTACAGCATGAACACTCCTGCACACCAGCACAACCCCCTCACTTAATACAATGTTACATGCAAAAAATAAAGTTCTTCTCGTTAGTATATGAAAAGTACATCTTCTGTCTGATTCCCCACAAAACCAGTGGAGGCACAACATATCCCTGCAGGGGAGCAATGCAGCACCAGGTACCACCTCTGCCCTTCACGCTGTATTCAGGAGTGGCAGTAGCTCAGCCTAAATCACTACCATATCTTTATGGAATATTCCTCTATTAAAAAAGCATATATATGTGCTTAAATGTATATTTTGATGAACATTATGATCTAGTTAAGTAAATACCTCAGTGACATGAACATATTGTACTTGTTCCCAAAAGGAAAAAAAAAATTAAAAGCTAAGTACAACACACAGAATGAGACCTGTAACCTTGCGATAAACAGACTTCTTGTTTGCAAATAAAAAGAATCTGAATTCTGTAGGGCTTCTTTTCTACACACTTCCTTTAATTTAAGGTGCGTAATACAGAACAAGTCTTTATAAACAGAAGTTACATATCTCCACAATTATTATTCTTAACAAAAACCCAAGGTTCTGGTTGGAGATTTTTGATAGTATGTTTTAATACAGCCTACTAAACATACTCTCTGAAGTTCAATATATAGATACACATCTTCTACAAGCAGCTGCTTTCTCAATTTAATTTGCACAGTTTTTTCATGCTCCACTGGTGTATTTAATGCTGCTTCACTCTGTAGGAGTTTATCTATGATAAACCCAACAGCTGGCTGCTTGCTTCATACTGACCTTCTCAAAATGTTTTAGTACATGTCACCCAAGTATTGCAGTGCTACAGATTTAAACTGCCATTTCTGTGTGATTGGCACACAAGTGCCTCATTTCTTTAACCACCTATATATGAACTCAGACCTGAATTTTATTAAAAAGCATATACAAGTCAGTCAAGTTCACAGCTGAAGCAGCTTCAGCTGCTTTTAATACCGGTTCTAAATATTTTCCTGCTCATTTATTTAGCTGCACATGTTTAAGAAGCTTGTAATTAAGACAAATTGGGTAATCAAAGAAGAATAATCTTCCTTGTTACTTTACCATCCATTTAGCTTGGAGCAATGATGACAGATGTTGATTAGGAAGGAAGAAAAACTCCGTACTGAAACAAGGACAGAATTTATATTTTTGGATAATAGCATTTAGAGAAGCAAAATTTCATAAATTCACATTTATACTTGTGAAATTGAGAGATTAATGTGAAAAGGCTTCTGCTGAGAAATTAAGCACCTCATTATTCTAATGATTCACCCTTCATGTAAAAAGAGAGAAATTATTCCAACTTGATTATGAAGAGAAACTGACTAGGTTTGGTTTGTGTAATTTTCAGCACTAATCCATATGAAGAATTTATTTTTAAAAGGTGGTAAGGGGATGAAGAGCAATGGTGAGTTTAAGGAATCTGTTACTCAGCAGTCTCATCCTGCTAATACATCAAGAGAAGTACTGAATTGGATTACAGTTAACTGAGTACAAGGCAAACATAATGGACACTGCCCCAAGACCCTGTCCCTAACCTATAGTGCCCCCCTACCCTTGAGAATTCAGATTTATAAATAAATAATGAAAAGAGAGCACAGGACTTTTCACATACCAATAATGTGAAATGGTAAATAGCAATTGATATTTGTTTTTTTCTAGTACATAACCTCTTCATCTGGGAAAATCAACTTATCCAGGTTAGCAATATCACATTATGAAGCAAATAAAGATACAATAACAATAATAAAATATTCTGATAATGCCCACTGTCACTAAGGCAGGCATATGCTTTTGCACAGACAACCAGTGTAATAAAGAAAATACTTCCAGGTTACCTAAAAGCCTACCACCATTTTAAAAGAAAAATTTAAGCAATTATTAAAATGTTGACTATAGTTTCTACTAGGATAATATAGAAAGTCATATATATAGGGCTTAAATTGTTTGCAGAACACAGGAATAAAAAGATTGAAATAAAATTTGCCAGGTGTTACCAAGTCTCACATTTCCTGTTACACAATTGACTTATAGTCTTTAAAAGTAATTTTCTTGCATATAGAAACACTATGATTAAAAGAGAAAACAACTGGAAAAGTACAATTTGTTTAGTTGTGTAAAAGCTTTATAAGAAAGATGCACGTACACTCTTGAACCTATTACAGACCAGAAACAAGGATCTGAACCCTAGAAGTATTAAAAAAGCACTACTATATCAAAATTATTCACTACAAATCTTGATTCAATTGTGTAACTTTTTTTAAAAAAGCTTATGAAAAGCCCAGCACCTGAAAACTTTGCTTATTACCACACACCTGCAATTTATACAAGCATAAAGTGTATGGGGAAAAAAAACCTTAATTTTCATGGTCTCTTTAAAAAAAAAGAAAAAAGGACCAAACAAAACTGTGAAACCATGCAGCAAAACTAGTAACATTAAGAATAAATCAGACATCACTGATAATGCAGCTTTTGCCTTTAGTACAGATAATTAGTTATCATTATTAATGTACATCTTAATTTGTTCTCAAATGTGACAGGAATTAAAGACATCACAAGAATTAAACTGTTTATTCTCAAATTAGACCTGAATTCAATCCTAAAAAGAAGCAAAGAATATTCTCAAAAATCAGGAATATAATCTTTATCATTCTGAATAATCATAATATACTAAGTCTGTTTGAATACCTCTAGCACACCTTCAACAGAATTTTGTTATACTACTTTTTCCCAATACCCGGCATTACTGACCCAGTCCTTTGCTCTACTAAAATAAAAACATGTGGTTTTCCTCCCACTTACATCCGACTTCATAGTCAATAGACTTGAGCAGTCACGCTCTCCAGGTATAGGAAAAAACCTAATCTTTTAAAGGTAAGATGACATCAAACTCAAAACATCATTTATTCAGTCTTACCTGCCTGCATCAGTCTCCTTGAAGATCCCATCCTGGTTGGGACACAATTCACAGCTAGGTGTGACACCACATTTGCATGCATCACAAAACCAAGGCTCTGTGGAATTTTCTGATGCTGAACTCATGATAGAGTCACTCTCTCCATCAACACCATAGCAACCTACACATAGGACAAAAGGAAGATCAGTACAAGAAGAGAAAATTGAAAAAGAAGCCACTTGCCAGCTATGACTTCAGAAGGAAATACACATACATACAGAGCTGGGGGAACGATTCAAGAGAAATACTGAGATACTCAAGAAAACTTACTATATTTTATAATGTAAAATTTACATTTTAAAGCGAGTTTAATTCTAAAAAGTCACCCATTTCATGTAATTGTATTAGATTACAGTTAAAATACAAGTAAAAGAATGTTTTACTTCATTCTTCTAGCCACACTTGGTGTTTTTTCAGACTTTCCATTAGGAACTAAAATAAGAAAACAGTATTTGAAGCAACCAAAGATTTAAAAAAACTCAATGCTTTCTTTTTTTTTTTTTTGGAGTAAAGTCAAGATAAAAGCAACAAGCTCTTCTCCCTGAAAACAAACATTTTTTGGAGGGAAGGGCAGAGTGTTTGTGTATTCTTCTAGAGGTTCATTGCCTAGGCTGGGTACGGGTATAAAGTCTCTAAAGATCTTACCACATCTTGATTTCTAAATAGAGTAATTTATTTATACAAAAACACATATCTGAAGGCAGAGAGTTCTAAGAGCGGCCTTATTCTACAACCAGTTACAAACCTAGGCAAAGAAAGTCTGAACAAGACAATAACTAAAGCATAGAAATCTTAACACATACAACTCAAATGAGACAGCGAACAAAGCACAAGATTCCTAACAAACAAAGCTCTAATAAAACTATAGACAGAGCATATAATTCACAGCCTCAGGGTAAAGCAACCTCTTATTACTGTCTGCATTTTCAATCGCTGGGATCACATTAACAGAGAGGAATCGATCACAAATTTCAGACAGGAATCTCAGCCACAGGGATCGTAGTAACAAAAGGGACCCCGAAATTCCAAACCCACACAGAGCCCTCGGCCACAGGGACGCGGACGCAACGGGAAATCCCGAACCGCACAGAGCTCCCGTCCGGGGGATCGCAAGGGCAGTGGGGGCCCGAGCCACGCAGGGTTCCCGAGGGCAATGGGGGCCCGAGCCAAACAGGGTTCCCGTCCGGGGGACCGCGAGGGCAGATGGAGGGTCCGAGCCGCGCAGGGTTCCCGTCCGTGGGATCGCAAAGACAGTGGGGCCCCGGGGTCCCTCCCCACACAGAGTCCCCGACTGTCCCAACCAGCGCACCGGTAGTGAGTGCTGCAGGGGAAAAGGGGGGACCCCGGGGCCCAGGTCCCTTAGTGCGGGGACCGCGATGTATAATACCTTAAAATCCCGTCTCGGCTCTCTGTCAAGGATCGTTCCTCAGGTTGCAGAGAATGGAGGTTGGATCGATGGATCGAATTGATCAATCAATCGATGCCTCCACCTCCAACCCTGAGGCTTTTTATCCCAAATTGCAAAATGCATATTCATATTTTTTATCTACACACTAACCAATCTAGGTACAATTCTAAAGTTCGTAAAACTACGAAAAACAGTATCAGAACCTACGCACATAACATATCTATTAACGCAAAACACTATCTTGCTAGCCTGAAGTTCTATCTTGTTATTGTAAAAAACCTCTATCCTATCATATATGAAAAACTCTATCTTCCCTGCATAAAGTTTATACGAGTTACAAACAGCAGTCTACCCTATTTTTGTTATGTCTTTAAGTTTATACGAGTTACAGACAGCAGTCTACCCTATTTTTGTTATGTCTTTACTCTATCACTAGGCCTGAAGCTGTGTCCTTCTACACTGAACTAGGACTTAGGGCATGTAAAGCTTAAAGCTAAGGGTTAGATTTCTACTTTGTGCATTTAAAGCTTTTATATATTCTAATTTTTCTAAAGGCTTTAATTCTATCTCTGTACTTTTCACTCTCTGTGGAGGATCCATGGAAACATGGACTCCGACAGTTCATTATGTCAATAGAATCCAGTCAAATCTGCACTCCACTTTTCCACTTTGCATTCAGCATGCAAATCAACTACAAAAGAATTTACACATGAAATAAAAAACACTATTTACCTACTTTATGAGTTGTAGGACTGACCTTATGAGCCCTTGTGCAACTTCAAAACCAAAGTATAGTTTGTGGAACACAAACTCACAATTCTGAAACACCACACTGGTGACTGATGATGTATCTGGTTTTAAATTATGGCTAGGCTCCATCATTCATTCAGTTTGTCCATACCTCTTCAGTACAAGTAGGTATTCTTTATGATTGCTAAGGTGCCTACACATGCTTAATTACCACAAATTTAGGAAAACAGTGTCTTTAAAGTGATTAGCTATTTAAATTTTGCACAAGAGCAGGAGCTGTGTTAATACTACTGCAAATGACAAAAAGGAAAATATTAAATCACCACAAAACTGTTTTTTTCATATCCCACATTTTAAACATTTAGCTACTATTCAGTAAGTATTTAATTGTCAACACTTAAAACACAGTAAAGACTTTACTAAAAAGTTAAATGCAACTATTTATCAAATGCAGCAATCCAGTCAAAATTTGTGCTTTCAGAGCAGTAAAATTACTCAATTCTGCAATTAAACAGCAAGACGATTTTTTACTTTGTTTCATTACCCACTGGCTGTAATAAAATAGCAACAGTGCTCCATCTCCCCTTGCCACAGAAACAGAGGTCTGCATAGTACACTGAAACTACGTTCAGGAAATAAGCAACACTGCAGGAACCGCTTAAGAAATGCAGTCTTCCATTATAGAATGAGCCTCATCAAGAGGAATTAAAAAAAGATGGCAGAGTTTCTTTTTATAATAAACAGTGTCCTAGAATGAAAGGACAAGTAACATGCAGAAGTGCATTCACAGATAAATTTCATTAGGGATATACAAGAGCACATAGCTCATGCATAGGATCACTCCATCTTCCTTACAATGCGGTATCAGCTTTAAGCAACATTCCACAAAGTAATTTTTTTTAATTCTAATAACACAATTTTGAATAGATGCCAGCAAATCTCCTTTTCAGCAATAACACTAATGTACAAGCACACTGATATCACAGAGCTGATGAATCATTAACCTTTTAGTAATTCCTTCAGGCTTCTAAACATATTAACATTTTCTTAAAAGTACTTACTAAAAATTTCTTAACATTATAGATGCAGTAATACTATCCTCAATCCACACAGCAAAATAAAATCAGTTTCTTTCAAACACTGAGGCTTCAATTGAAAGTAATTAGATTTGCTTTTCTAGCCTACGTGCCATCAGTCTACTAAAATCAGAATGATGACTTCCCCAAACTGTCTTACCTTCATTCTGAAACAGTTGCTTTATTATACTTATCAGTCATTTATACCTGATTGTTTTTTATCCTTCCTCCTAGAAAATGACACAAATGTGCTGCAATTATTTCCATCCTTACTACACGCGTTGGTATTAAACATTATTTCTGTAACAATACAAATATATGTCCTTTTCCAAAGTGGGGGGGAAAAAGGCCGTATTTTTAACCCAATTTCTTTGCCCCAATTTGTATATAAATCTTCGTTACAGTTTTAAAGAGTTTAATATCTCTGACAGATATTTACTCTTTTACTTAAATGGCATTTAGCAAAAGCTGAACACCACACTGTTACAACAAAAAGGAGTGGTCTTTAGCTGGAGAAAACAGATCAGATTACCATTCATCATTGCTGATAAAAACATCAAAAGAATCTGGTCCACCACAAAGCTGAAGTAAAGGAAATCCAGCCTACAAGACTGCTGCTGACCTGGTGTACACTGCCAAATAGAGCTGCTGAACCAAAGCTGCAATACAAAACCTTGCTGGCCCTGAAGCTAGGTTTCAGAGAAGATATTTGTAATTGTTCTTCACTGACTTGTTGTAAGGCCAATTTCAGTATACGCCGAGGTCTAAAGAAATCATAAATAAAAATTAAATATATCATTTTAGTATACTTAAAAATGCTGAGTACAACAAAGGTTCAACTTACTACTACCTGCCTTTTTTTGCTATGCTGAAAAAATTACTTTGCTCCAATTAACAAAAATTTTTAAAAGTATTATTTTCATGACTTCAAAAATGCATAGGTATGCAAATACAAACCTGCTTATTAGCAAATCATTCCATCCTAGTATTAAGGGGCTACACTGAAATAAATTTAAAGTTGCTCAATCCAGCCATTATGAATGAATTATTGGGAATTGCTGGTGTTGTAACGCAAAGCAACCTAAGGGCTTGCTTAGTAAAAGCACCAGCAGGTAATCCTCAGGTTCCCTCTAGAAGTACCCCAATTGTACAGACAGTGTGACTACGTAAGGCCTGAAAGGACAACAGGGGGAAGGATACAGAACCTGTAAGAGACACGTTTGGTTCCAAGAATTACCACTGCACCTCTGACCTATTTGGCATTTAGTCAACATCTACCCCTTTGACTGGAAAACGCACTAAAGAAAATAAACTGTCTTTTAAACACTTTGCTTAAAATGCATGCTGCCTTTCCTTAACATTCACAAAAATTCTTAAGTCTAGGTTTTCAGAATAGCCCTAGGAGCTCCTTTTGAACTTAAGTTCATTAAATCCCCGGGTTTGTTTACTCTTAGATTACTGTATCATAATTCCATTTCTGTCACCTCTTTGAACACCATTAACACTAAACAATAAAACCAGTTTAGTATAATACCAACCTATGAATTTATATACATGAAATTCAAGAAGGTAAAATTTTCACACCACTTACTGTTCTGTTAATGGCATCTATATATTACAGTCAAGTTGTCTGTTGAATGTATACCATTATATACAGAAAACAAACTCTTTTATTCCCTGATTTTGAAGTAATTTTACTCCATCAGCAGCTTATATTTTCATATGATTGTCAATAAAAAGAAATTGCACACACTTTAAAATAATACCATTAAAACAATTGTTCTGAAATTTATACCACTGAGAGAAACAGAAATAGAGACCTAATTCTTGTCATGGCTGCAGCTGGTCCTCTGTTTCTCTAGGAAGGTAATTTTTTATCAAAGAGGATATCTGCATACACCAACTACATCTATGTATACTCTGAAACACAAGCTAAATGGGAAACTCTATGTTCAGTTCAGATCACAGTATTCAAAATATATTTCATTCAATTCTTAATTGGACCAACAATTTAAAATAAATGCATTAATAATTTCATGCATCATAAATTCAGAACAGTATTTTTATGTAGTAAATGGAGAGTAATGAAGTACACAATTTTGAAAAACTGATTTTTATACCAGACAGCAGCAGACCACAGTAAGGGGCAAAATTAAAATGCAAAAATGTTTTACTACACTGTAGAGCATATGGCAACTACACTATCGCTTTTAGCAAGAGAATTTTTACTCTTTTTACATACACATCAAAGTACAGGAAGAAACAAAGATAAGAGATGGAAAATAAACTGCTCAAAAAATGTAGAACTTTTCTCATTTAACTCATGGCAACTCACCCGAGGGCAACAACTGGCAAGCGTACTACCTACACTTGTGGCACATGCTACGATGTGTGCCAGGCTTCATCTTCAGACACACTGCAATCAAGATGTCAAAAAAACTGACAACACAGTTGGGGGTGTCCTGCCATTACGAGATCTTAGCACAAACACATTTATCCAAAATGACAGACTGGTGTATAAAGAAGACATACAGAATAAAAATTCTGAAAAGCAACTGTACAAATTCAGTAAGAAAGATTATTTTTCCCTTTTCTGGGGGAAGAGGGAGGATGTGACAAGGATAGGCTGATATGTGAAATGAGAACACATTTTTAATTGATGGACTTATGAACTAATTACAGGCTTTTCAAACTAACAGATGAATGCATCGTGTAAGAGTGGGTATGACATTAGCAGTACATGTATGCTACTTATGCAGTTTTAAAGGCAGTTAAAATTCAAACCAGTTATTTACTCCACTAAGCATAGATTTTTGGACACGTCTGCAGTGCAAAGACAGCTTTTGGACAAGTGATGCAGGCCATGCAGGTGATATGAACATCACACAGTAAACAGTTGTATTAGAAACAATTTCTCACAATCTCAAAACTCATCAGTAAGTCAAGTAAAGGTATTTATTAAGGGTCCATGACTTTAGGTCTGAATGAAAACTCCCCTCTAACTCTTGCCCATGTTGCTGCTTCCACATGAGTTCTGATAGAGTTGCTCCCAGATGAGCTGTCATCCCTCTTTTTCCATGGAAGACCTTATATAACAGCTCATTAATGCAAGAAAGCAACCCAACAGGAACACAACTGAACAGGCAGCTGCTGCACCAGTCCTCAAGAGGAAAAGGTGGTGGCACCAAATACTCAGGAGGGAGTCCTGGTGTCCAGAAGTAGGTTTGACTCAGAGCACTATTTTTTCAGCTAATGAATAACTTCACATTAAAACAGAGGCTGTCACAGAAAAACCTCATTAAGTCACCAGAAAGATTCTGTGGTGTCCACTTGAACAGAGCACCAAGGCATAAGTCAAGGGTGTAAGACCCCCTCTCTGTGAAGCAAAACAGTTTCTGTAATAGTCAACAAGGAGAAGGAGAAAATAAGGTCTTCAGCGGGAGAACAATCAAATTGTCAATATCATCATGTGGGACCCCGGGTGGAACACATGTAGGGTGTGAAAGGAGTACACTCCTTCAACATAGTTATTTACCATGCAACAGAGAAGAAAAGAAAACAAGCGCATTCAGAATACGACCTGAAATTGCATACAAAATTTATGAAGAAAACGCCTGTGATATTCCACCAGCTTGCTTTGCGCATTTTGGAATGAATCAGATTGCAGGAAATGGACATACTACTCTTCCTAAGTGCAGGTAAACATCACTGCATTGATTTCTATCCAATTCATAAATACAAGACTCTGCATTCAAGACTGTTCTCTGAAAAACTCAAATATTATAACAAATTTCTAGACACAGTATGATATCCACAGCCATAGCAATCTACCTCCTAAAGAAAATTTGAAAAATTAAAAGAAATTATTGGATTTCAATGTGTTTACAAAACATTACTCGCACATTACTGGAACTATTTTTCAAACTACCAAGCAGCTGCATATAAGACTACAAAGGACTATAAATACGGTCTATATCTATGATCTGGGTGTACATTTCCAAAGCACAGATCAAAGCTGATGCTATTAAGAGTAAACTTCGCTTTCATAAACATTAAAAAATAATTCTCAAGGTTGCAAAGCCCTGTTGACATGATTAGACAGGAACTACCTTTTCAACTAATTTTCAATTTACTTTGGAAACCTGCAGAGTTGAACGATTAGGCCAACAGGACCAAAAAGTAACTGTTGCATTGAGTTTTGGTTTTGACTGCAACTTCTTAACCATAGGCTATCTTTATGTATTACTTGTGCATTCCGAAGTAAATAGCCAGTCAGTGACCACCAGACAGGAGTGCAGAAATCTCCAAGTCATTCAACAGATGTGTATATATAAGATAACTAGAACAAACTAAGTTTCAAAGTTTCCAATTTTTTTATAACTTCTGCTTTTGGCTGGGGTGGAATTAATTTTCTTCATAGCAGCTAACGTGCGGCTGTGTTTTGGATTTGTGCTGGACATAGTGATGATAATGCAGAGGTGTTTTTGTTATTGCTGAGCAGGATGAGCACAGAGCCAAGGCCTCTTCTATTTCCCCTACTGCCACACCAGCAAAGAAGTTGGGGGTGCGTGGGAGGTTGGGAGGAGACACAGCCAGGACAGGTGATCCCAAATGACCACAGCAATATTGCAGACTGTATGACATCATGCTCAGTGTACAAAGAGAGGGGAAGAAGGAGGAGAGGGGGGATGTTACTGGTGACGGTGTTTGTCTTCCCAAGTAATCGTTACGTGTGATGAAGTCCTGCTCTCCTGGAGATGGCAGAACAGCTTCCTGCCCATGGGATGCAGTGAATTAATTCCTTGTTTTGCCTTGCTTGTGTATATGGTTTTTGCTTTCCCTATTAAATTGTCTTTAACTCAACTCACAAGTTTTCCAGCTTTGACCTTTCAAATTCTCTCCTGATCCTGCTGGTGAGGGAGTGAGTGAGTGAGTGGCTGTGTTTGGCTTGGTGGCTGACAAGGGTTTAAACACAACAGTAATATTGTTTTTTGCTGCAAGCAATTATTTAAACAAATTACTGAAAAAAGCTCAGATTTAAAACAGTACTTGCCCTTACTTATCATTATAAAATATCTAAGTACAGAAAAACATAGAAAATTAAATGCCCGTTTCCATTGAAACTATATTCATACATATCTAGTAATGAAACATATACATAAAGTGTCAAGTAAAACTCCAAATTGTTCAGCTTCAATTTGTTGCTGTGAAATTTGCATTTTTATCACAGTCATCAATTACTTTCACATACACAACTTGCTTATTTTCCTCTAAGACTTCACGTATTCAAACAGAACTTTATAACTGCTCCATATACACTTTCAAGTATTTATTATTAAAATGAATTGCAAAGAGCTAACTAAACAATCAACCATGAATGTGGAAAATTAACCAACATCTATAGTCAATTATTTGGTACACACTTCAGAACTTATCAGAACAAACTATCAAATTAAATATTTTGAATTAACCTATTTTACTTTGTTGCAATGACAACAAAAGAAACACACCCTGCACTCTTTGTATCAGTGGGACTACAGGGAATCTTTGCTCAGAACACAGTATAAAGAATAGCAGCAATTACTTCTAAACAGATTTTGAACCGCTAAAATTCCAGTGACTTTTGAACTATGGAACTACTTTCCTCTAGAGGAAAGCCAGGTATAATCTTACTTCTGTAGGGACAGAAGTTAGTAAACTAAGCAAAATGGGAAAGTGATCTTTTGGGGATTTTTAAAGTACTCCTCTTGAATAAAAAATTAATTTGCCATCATTTCATTCTAAAGTGGCAGAGGATCATTTTTCTATCACAATCATTCTTCACTTCAGCAATCATTACAATCATTAAATAAATCTTATGGAAGAATTTTCAGGGAGCTCCACACCTCCTGAAATCACATATATTCTGCACACTACTTTCCAAAAAACTTCATGGATACAGAAGAAGGAATTCTGCAAGACACAAATTTAGGAGCCTAACACTTCTAATAAGGCAGTAAGACTTGACTAATGCCCTCAAAGGCACTTGCAGTGTGATCCAGATCATCATAAAATAGGTCAACTGATCTGCTCTCTAAGCAACATTGATAGTAGGGATCAGCTCTTCAAAAGACCACAACAGGTTCAGGAGTTAAAAGTCCCTACATGGACACACAATGCAAGGCGTGAGTGACAATGGTGACAGACAGAAAGACAAATGACAGAAAGACAGGCAGACAAATGACAGACGGAAATCCCATCCTCAGCTTCCTAACTGATGTCATGCAAAGACCTGAACTACATCCCAGTGCGTGAAAAATACTGTTTTGAAACAGTTTTCTGTCTTGTATGAGAAAACTGAAGTATGAGCATGGGATTTATAAAACTACTTCCTACCTAGAAAGACATTTTAAACAGGTTAAAAAAAAAAAAAATGAAGGCAGTCATTAAATAAATGACTTATACATTTCTGAAGAATGAAAGCCTATTTTTTTTTTATTTCAAGAACTGAAGTAGTTTAATTTCATTTTCCTGGGAAAACTTAAAAAACAAAGGGTGAAGTCCTAAAATAGTGCAGGATAGGAGGAAAAAAGCCGCAACCTGGAAAAAAGTGTTTTGTTTTTTAACAAAAGAGGTATGTCTCTGTCTCCCCTACTTTCCAACTTCAAGAGAAAGAGCAACAACACACAATACAGAATCATCTTCCATGTAAAGCTGTTAAAATTCCATACATTTACCTAAATTATTACTGGAGGATTTCTGTAAAACCAGATCACCTGCATTTATTACACACACATAGTCCAGATTTTGAAGGAATTAGCAAAACAACTTGAGTATGTTCTAACTTCAAAATCCCCCTGTTTCAAAATGTCAGTAAAAATGATGAGGAAGTTCAAGACTAGCTGTTTTCACTTATAAACAAATGCCACTGAGAATACCTTTTTCTTCCCCTTCTCTCTGCCATTTTGGTACAGCAAAAATATAGGTGAAATAACCTTTCCTTTTAGAAGGCCTGCTAGTCTCATTGTCTTATATCCCAATTATGCAATCAAATTCATATACTGAAATAGGTATTAACAGAATTAAGACATTAACAGAATATCCTAAAGCACTGAAAGTACAGTGTATAACCCAAATATTTGCAGACTATCATTCATTGTATCAGTATCTGTAGACTATGTCCCATTCCACAGATTCTTTTATTTGTTTTGCCAAGTAGAAGATGGGTGTTAACACCACTAAAACAGATCAATGCAGTATTACAAAAAATATCCCCCAGCACTGAAAGATTTTTTTTGAAGAAAGTAGGTCAAAATTTTATTAAAAGCAAAGCATAAGTTTTCTTCCTGTAACAAGAATGAAGGGTTGTATTACCTTCATGCACTGTTATTCCACAGTTGTCACACTGGATTATTTCATCAGCATCTTCACTGTTATCTCCAAGACAAACGCAACAAATCAAAATATGGTCCATTTTCTGGGAACTCCAATTTTGAGACTTCTCAAGGATCAATGAGTCCTAATATTGAAAAATGGAGACACATAGATTATGCTAGGAACTTCAATTTTATTTAAAGCAAGCAGAAGATCTGTTATTTGCTCAATTTTTGAACAACAATCAAAAAACCATGGAACAGTTTCAAAAAGCTAGAAGCTTCTCTGTTGTCAAAGTGCTCAAACACTTCCTTCATGAATACAAGAGCTGGGATGTATGGATCTCAGTGCAATCTGTAGACCTGTTAAGATCCAGAGGTCAGGGGAGAGTCACTTCCTGAACACAGAAACATATGTCTGAACCATTTATATTCTACTAATTGGAATACCTAATAATCATTTAAAATCAAAATTTAAAAAAAAGGCCAAAGGTGACTTTCAAATTTTCCAACATTCAGAAAAGTTGCTTCATCTTCTTAAAATTCAAAAAGCACATGGATCTGAAAAAGCCAAGAATACACAGCTAATAGGAGCCTGTCAAGTTTTTACTTACATAAAATATAACAAATTATCAACTCTGTATGGTTTTGTTCTAATGCAAATTTACGTGCATCTGTCCAAAACCATATGATTTATTAAAACTATATGTTCTTCTGATTATATACAAAAGTAAGAATTTGCCCTGTTCTGGCAAACTACAATATGAACCACGGCTCTTAAACAGATTGTGAGTTTTCATGGGGAATTTTTCTAAGAAAACACAGAGAAGTGCTTCATAAACCAAACAAAATTATACGTAAAAATAGTTTTCTTAATAAACACTGTCTTCTTACTATTATCATTGTGACACGGAGCCACTGTTTCTTCTGCAGTTTCACGGCCTCCATACATATTCACTTTTTTTTTATACTTGAGCTTGAACTACCTTTATTGGTAATATGAAGGCATATAAGGAAGCATTAAAGTAAGCACAACAGTGGAAAAAACCCCACTGCGGTACAAAAAAACAGCAATAGTTTCAAAGTAGAGGCTCAGAGTTTAATGGTACCATTCAAAATGTCAAAGATGCAAAAATACTCCCAAATCACTGCAGCATCCAAAAAAAGAAATTAAGGTGAAAGATGCCCTCTCACGTATTTTTTTTCTAATTCCAACCCCCCATTTATAAATACAGCACCAATACTATGCCTAAGGCAACATGAGCCCATGTAGAAGTAGAAAAGAACATTCACAGAGTCACACTGCTTACAGGAAGGCAACTAACTGTGAAAAATAGAAGATTCTCTGATACAGAATTCAGACTTATGGAGCACCTTTTCCAACATCCTCCTTTTAGGACAAAGCATTTTGAGGAAAGCAATAAACTTGGACATTACTGCAGCCCATAATTACTCAAAATATTCGTGTTTAGCTTACCATTCACATCACAAATAGGAAAATGGCAGTGGATGCTCCCTAACTTAGACACATTAACTGTGCTATGGCACAGATTTGTCCAATGGATGTCACAATTCTACAAAGATAGCTTTTTTGGACAGTACTTTTGATTTAAACTGTTATTTGGCTTCACTGAGAGAAGTTTAAAAGACATTGGTAATCTCTACTGCTATAGAAGCCCAAGGTCTGGCAATTAAAAAAAAAACAAAACAAAGTATTACTTTAAATTAAGAAATGGAAATGCATTGTAAAAAACACAGAAATAACATTAGCTGTCTAGGCAGAGAGAACATATGTAAACATGGACCAAAAAAAACCTGAACAAACAAACAATGATGAAAGGGTTTCAAATTTTTGCTCTAATGTTAGGATCCCCAGCCATTAAGGTTCATGGCACGTGAAGACAGCTACCAGGTCAAAGCAAGCAGCTGGGCAACTTATTTTTTATGCAGGCATGGTGAGGGAGCAATCTGGAAAGTGTGCTGCTCTCCTCTGCTTTTAGTCTACGTAAGCATCTGAGAGACTCATCCAAAACACAGAAACTTCTACATATAATGGTGACTGCTGCAACTCCTGAACGAGTTCTGCTCCTACTGAAGTGGGAGAAACTATTTCAGCTGCATCACTATGTAAATCTCATTTCAGTGGTGCTAATGAAGAAAGTGAGCATTTCAAGCTATATGCCCATAGACTTTTAACTGTAAAGAGAAAAAAATTAAAAATACAATAACCTCCTCATTGAGAATGGAAGAGTCCTATTAAAGTGGTAATAATTATTATATAATTATATAATAAAACAGAAAAGCACCATTTACCTACTAATGATGCTTGAGTTCAAGAAAGAAAGCTAGGTTTGTATACTGTGCATAATACAATAGAAAAGTACGTAGTACTTAATTACAGCACATGCTAAAATAAAGTATATGCATAATTCAAAAAACTTTTGTAAAATGTAAACAAATAAAAATCACAGGGAAACAAGAACCAAACAACTCCTCCCCAACTCCCTCCCCAGTTTCCATCTTCCAAAAATAAGCAAAGGAAAGAAAGAAAGAAAGAATGTATATAAAGACACTATAATATGTTCAGAACTAATTACCTGGATATTCTTTCCTAAATTTATTATGGATCTGAACATCTAAGACCTGTTTTCTAAGAACTCAGTTTCTGCAATGTGATGAGATTTTGGTAGATGTGTCTGCTAGATAAAACTTTCCTTTTACTCCTTTTTCCTTTTTTACTAATTTAAAATATTGTAGCAGTGGAGAATATACTGTTACAATAAAATATATTGAGTATCGGAAACCTGAAAATTACAGTTTATAATTCAGTCTGTAGATACTCACTTTTGCAAAACCTCTGGATAAAGACCTACTCATAAACAGTACAGCACTTTAGATGCAATATATTATCAGTTACAAAATTATAATTTGAACTTCAGATTTTCAAATCTTGATTTTATGTTCTGATCACTGTTCTAAATCTAAGGCAAGAATAGAATATTATACCCATGCATACTAAGAAGCTCCAAAGAAGATAGATCAGAGACAGCTCTGGGTTTCTGAAATAGGTCTGTTCCTCCAAGCCATTGGAAATTAAACTGAAGAATACATCACTAAGAATGTAGCCACACATCTCACTTCTGACACAGGAAGTAACTCTGAAAGAAAACTGCCTCTCTGTTTCAAGTTCTGAACATTAGTATTGGTAGAGAACTTTCAGCTCCTAAGCCAAGAAAATGCAGGTTATAATACTAAAATCACAGAGTCTGATAAGGAAAGAAGATGCCTATACAAAAAGTTAAAAAAGAAAAAGAACCCAAACAAATCACGCCTTTTTTCCAATCCCAATTATTACTAGAAGTTAAAACATCACAGCTCACTTGCAATAGTATATAAATAGAAATATATATAATACCTATGGACCAAATCCAAACTCTATTTAGTCCCCTGCCATTTTACACATTTAAACTAAGTTTAAAGGGAACATTAGAACTTTAAATAATGTCAGATCACTACCAATTCTCAAATGTTATGTTGACATTGTGATTACATCCTGAAAACTGACTATTGATTTTATAGCAATTATTTTTATTTTCAGAATTTTGCTATTGAAGAATATGAAGTCAGCCATAGTGACAACTGGTATCTTAATTTTTCCACAGGCACAATCTTCAAGGCAACTGTAATTGTGCATAGGGGAAAAAAGGTTACTTTATTAAACACTTATATAAATAATATTCACATTCTGTAATCAGAAGATATTTAATATTAACCATAATACCCAAATGCTTTTAGTATGGTAAGAAATTAGTTTATTTGTGACTATTATAAGCAAATCCAACATAAATTATCATAATTATTCTATTTGATTTTAAACCTAAAACCTAATTTTTTTACTTAAAATTCTTCTATAAGTGAACTTTGTTCAGACTTTGATGTTTGTCACAAACAGGGCAAAAAATAATGCCTCATTCATCTATTTTATGATTATGTCACAGATCCTTTTAACTTTCATAATATGACAGATATACAACATTTACACTAAAACAGAACTAGAAGTCTCACTAACATGTTGGTTTGCATACTGGACCTCCTATTTGTTTTCGTACTAACCCAATCTCTGTAATGCCAAGAGAAGCCCCACTATTGACTTTAGTGGCATTAGATTGGTCAAATGGTCCAAGTAAGGTTATTTAATATGCAGTGCCTATTTAGCATAATTTTTCCTGCTTCACTTATTATTCATTTATTATTGTGTGAACACTAGTCCAGCCAATCAGTTTAACTTTTAATACTAATAGAATAGTTACTGGGGAGTAGTTTCCATATGTCAACAGATATATTATAGAAAGTTGGTTGCACTACCTCATTACTCTTGCTTTGTGAAAGAGCCAGGCTATCATTTGTCAATTCCTCATCATCTGCATTATTCCTGTTAAGAACTTTACTCTTCTTCTTCTTGGATCCTCCATCACTAGCCGTGCTGCTATTATCTTCTTCATTACCTTCCTCATCATTGTCATCCTCATCACTCCCACTCCCGTCATCTTCATCATCTTCATTATCTCCATCACTCCCCTCTTTCTTCAGTGCATTCTTCCCTTTTTTTTTCTCAGCAGTAGGCCGCCAGTCATTGTCATCTTCACTGTCGTAGTCATCCATATCATTCAGTTCTTCCATTGATACAAAATCCAGCAGAGGTCGGTTCCTGCGCAAATTCCATTTTTTTGGTTCATTTGTTTGTTCCTCAGCCACAGCATCAGGTTCAGCTGCTTTCTCCTTCTCTTTCTTCTTTTTTGGCTTTTCTTCTTCTTCTTCTTGCTCTTTCTTTTCAGTCTTAATTACATCTTTGTCTGCTGTTGGCACTTCTTCTTCAGTGGAGGTTTTTGGCTGTTGCTCTTCTACTTTCTCTTCTGCCGGTTCCTCCTCCAAGATATTTTCTTCTGATTCAGTACAGGAACCTTCACCACTGTCCTTAGATGCATCTTCGCTCCCATGACCACTTCCTTCAGAATCTGTTGAGCATATGAAAATTTAAAAAAAGTTCCGACATAAATGTACCCCCAAAAATAAAATCTCTTGAAGCAAGTTGTTAAACAAAAGAATGATGCATGTTCCTCCCTCATAAGGTATTCCACCTATTTTTTCAGCTGGTTTCCAAATATTGCTATTTCGAGTGCTATGTTGAGAATCTGTTAAACATGAGTGCATTTTAAGATGCCAAAAAAAAGATGGTAGAACTTATTAAATGAGCACTATATGCTCCTTTGAACTGCAGCTCATATTAACAAAAAGCAGTAGCACAGAGTAATTTCCATGTGAAGTCACATCTTAAAGAAAGAGCATTCCAGTTTTTAATTTCTGGAGGTGTTTTCTACATCTTCAAAATAAAATAACTATCCAATAGAAGAGGCTTGAAATTACAAAATTAAGAGTTTGCATAACTAGTTCTAATAATAATATGGATAATCCCACACCTTCATTTTTAATTTATCTTTGTTTTTCTGGGTTTCAGGGCTCTTTTTAATTTCCAAGGTTAGTTCACTTATTAATCCCACAAAACTATGCCTCATTCAGCACCGCAGCTGCACTACAATGCATTAACCGTACACCACTCATATGGTACTGTTTTGTGTGTACTCACTATTTCATTAATTAACACATGCCAACATGAGCAACAGAAAAGAATTAAGATTTTCATATTAAAAAAGAGACATTTTTGCTAGAAAGTACATGTAAAAAATATTGAAAAATTACAAGTGAACTTGTTAAACTTTTTATAAACAGCATCCACTTTGTTATCACTCCTTTTATATGGACCTACTGATTTTGATTCATAATACTGTTTTAAGGAAGGAAAATCCAGAAAATCTTTAAAAAATTTTAAAAAGAAAATATAGATTCTTGATCCAATGCAGAGATCAACTAAGTGGCTACAGTTTTCAGTTGGATCAAAGCCATCACCAAATTCTTGATCCACTGTCATATAGACAAAAGATGAAACATGTTGATGCTTGCAAATTAAAAAAACCAACATCCTAACTGTTTTAGTTACAACCCAAAAATCTCCACCACTTGGTATCACCTTACAGAGAAAATTTCTCTGCACACTCAGCTCTATACAAATCCAAACAAACAGGCACTGAGGTAGGTGTGCACAGCATGTCATTTCATGGGGCACTTTTTTCCACCCCAAAGAACACTGCCAATGATTAGCCAGTTGTTACTTCAATATAATGCTCAGTTTTGCCTTTTTCTGCATGTAGAAGATTTGACAAAGAAAGTCTGTAAGTGCTACTATTACTGATCAGGACATCAAAGCTACCTATCCCCTTACAAGCTAATAGAAACTACAAGTTTCCAACATATGCTCTAACATTTAGAGATCTAGAAAAAACACAGGGTTTTTTTACAGTCTTTGAGAAAAACATAATTCAGTCATTTCTCCACACCTATTAGCCTTAATTGTAGCAATCAAAGTACAAGATAATTAAGTTTTGAAAGAGTAGAATATGAGTCAGGCATACACAAGAAATAAAACCAATATTAACTAACATGCAATCCAAAAAATTGTTTTCAAGTTGCAATAATTTATTTGGCTACAGAATCCCAGGATGGGTAGGGTTGGAAGGGACCACAGTGGGTCATCCCAGAGCAAACTGGCCAGGATTGCATCCAGACAGTTCTTGTATATATTCTGAATATCTCTAGTGAGGAAAACTGCACATCATCTCTGGACAATCTGCCCTAGTGCTCGGTCACCTGCACACTAAAGAAGTTTTACCTCAGTTTCAAGCAGAACTTCCTGTACATCATTTTCTGCCCGCTGACTCTTGTCCTATTGCTTGGCACTGAAAGAGCCTGGTCCATCCTCAATACCCTCCTTTCAGACACTGATAGGTATGGATGAGGTGCCCTCTCAGCCATCTCTTCTTAAGGATGAACAGTCTTAGTTCTCTCAGCCTTTCCTTGTTCAGAGAGTACCTCCACAGAAGGATCACAAAAATGGGGAGAAGGCTACAACACTCCATGAAGACGGGCTCCAAGAGTTGGGGTGGCTCAGCTTGGAGAAGAGAAGGCTCCAGGGAGAATACAGCTTAGAAGAGAGAGTTTTTTACCCAGGCCTGTGGTGACAGAAAAAGGGGAACCAGGGGAACTGAAAGAGGGTAGGGTTTAGGTTGGACACAAGAAACTTCTCAATGATCACAGTGAGTCACTGGAACAGGTTGTCCAGGGAACATGCAGGTCCCCTATCACTGAAAATATTCAAGGCCACGTGGAATGGGGCTTTAAACAATCTGGCCTAAAGAAAGAAGTTTCTCTTACCAAGGGAGGGGGTTGGCTCAGACTACCTTTAAAGGTTTTTTGATCATGGGTTAGTTTATAGGATACCAGGCCTGCTGGCAACAGACAGGGCACACCAGATACAAAGAGGGGGGAAAAGGATCTTTGCATAGGAGTTAGCAGGGCTCACTTGAAGACTAAACTAGATTTGAAGGGGGAAAGGAATAAACCCAGGTTCCCTAGAGATGGCTGGGGGCAGCACACTGCTGTTTGGGGGACAACATCCTAAAAAGGTCCTTTGGCCTGTCACCTCAGCGGAATGGATGTCCCCACAGTAGTAAAGACACAAGGGTTATTATGTGTTAGAAAACATGGACACAACTGAAAACAGTCATTGTAAGACTTAGGGCTTGTTCCCTCAAAAGGTTGGTGAGATCAATAGCCCAGCTGAAGTGTCTCTACACCAATGTACACAGCACAGGCAACAAACAGGAGGAGCGGAAAGCCACTTAGCAGCAGTAAAAAAACTATGATATATGTGCCACCCATGTAGACATGAGTTAACATGGACAGCCAGAGTGCTACACTGGATGCCTATAAACTCTTCAGAAGGAACAGGCAAGGAAGGAGAGGTGGTGGGCAGCCCCATATATTAGGGAGTGTTTTGACTGTCTAGGGTGTAATGACAATGCAGTTTAAGGGTAAGACTCAGAAGAAAGTCCAACAAGGCAATACAGATGGGAGTCTGTTAAAGAGCACCCAACCAGGATGAAGAGGATAGTGGAATAGTCTATAAGCAGCTGGGAGAGGTCTCACAACCACCAGCCCTCATTCTCATAGCAGACTTCAATTTACCATGTCTGCTGAAAACATAATACAGCAGAGAGGAACTGGTCCAGAATGTTCCAGGAGCATGTGGAAGATAACTGCCAGACACAGAAAATGAAGGAGCCTACTAGTGAAGACTCCCCACAGGACCTGTTATTTGCGACCAGAGAAGAACTTGTGGGTGATGTGATGACTGGAAGTGTTTTGGGCAGACCAAACTTGAAATGCTAATTTCCAGTTCTCAGAGAAGCAAGCAAGGGGGTCAACAGAACTTCTATCCCAGACTTTCAGAGAGGTGGCGCCCTGTTGAGAGGCATGGCCAGGAGGCTCTCTTGAGAGGCAGTACAGGAAGGCTGGACATTCTTCAAGGACATTTTAAAAGACAAGCTAGCAGTGAGAAAGATCGATGTGCCTCAACAGAGAGCTGAGAGCTGTGACTGGAACTCAGAAGAACAAGGAGAATTTAAGGTTTTTGGAAGAAGGCGTAGGCAACTCAAGAGGACTACAGGGATTACATGAGGGAGAAAATTAGAAGGGCCAAAGACCAACTAGAATTTAATCTGACTACTGCCATAAAATATAATAAATACATAATCAACAAAAGGAAGGCTAAAGGCAATCTCCACCCTTTACTGAATGAGGAAGGAAACAGTGCCAAAGGATGAGGAAAAGTACTTCATGCCTTCTTTGCCTCAGCCTTTAACAGCAAGAGCCATTGTTCTCTGGGTATCCCCCTAAACTAGAAGACAGACACAGGGAGCACTATGAAGCACCCATAATCCAAGGGCAAATGGTCAGTGATCAGACACACACAGGTCTGTAGGCCCAAATGAGCCACATTAAATCATTTACCAGCAATCCTGGCTAACCAGGGAGGTCTCAGATGATCAGAAGTTTAAAAAATGTGATACCCATCTGCAAGAAGGGTCAGAAGGAAAAACTTCAGTCAGTCCCACCAGCCTGACCCTAAAAAGTCATGAAGCACATCATCTTGAATGCCATCAAGATGACGAAGCACTCCAGACTGGGGGCAGAGGGGATGGAAAGCTGCCAGGTGGAAAAGGGTGTGGGCAGCTGGTTGACATTTGGCTGAACAAGACCCAGCAACGTGGCCAAGAAGGCCAATGGCTTCCTAGCCTGTACCAGCAATAGCGTGGCCAGTAGGACCAGAGCAGTGATTGAGCCCCTGTACTCGGCACTGATGAGGCCACACCTCAGATCTGTGCCCAGTTCTGAGCTCCTCACTTCAAGAAAGACATTGAGGGGCTGGAGTGTGTCCAGAGAAGGACAATGGAGCTGGTGAAAGGTCTGGAGCAGAAGTCTGGAGAAAAGGAGGCTCAGGAAAGACCTTATCATTCTCTACAATTGCATGAAAGGAGGTTGTAGCACAGGGTGGATCAGTCTCTCCTCACATGTAGCAAGGGATTGAACAAGATGAAATAATTTCAAGTTGCAACAGAGGTGGATTAGGTTGGGTATTATGAAAAACTTCACAGAAAAGGCTGCTCCTCAGGGAAGTAGTTGAGTCACCACCCCTGGGGATATTTAAAAGACATGCAGATGTTGTACTTAGGGACACGACTTAGTGGTGAGCTTGGCAGTGCTAGGATAACAGTTGGACTCTACCTTAAAAGGTCTTTTCCAGATGAAACATTCTAAAATTCTATGATACTTGCCAGTTCTCATAAACATTTTACAAGTAACTCCCAAAGCTATACTCTCATACTAGACATATCACAGATTAAATGCCATATGTATGCTCAAGGCAATATGTATTTTGTATCTCATTTCACAGGTGCCAAGTGCCTATGTGCACGATTTGTCTTACTGTAAATAAGGTAATACAAGATTTTGCCATGTTAAAATTACCTGAAATTTCTAACTTGGGCTTTCATTATTTCCCCATCATAAATCCATGACAAACATTTGTTTTGATCCTTTAACTGTGCTGATGCCTTTCTAAATAGTCTTAAGACTTCTTGCAATTTAAGTTTTGTATTGGAGGGAATCTTAGTCTCGACATAGTTTGATCTCCAACAACACTCTAATTTACTAACACAGATTCTTGTACATCAATACTACACAATGCAATAATTTAAAGCAGAGAGCAAATAATCACTATTTTCACTCATTTCTCTTCTTCTATTTCTCTTTTCCTTCTGCCTGCACATTTTGCGTTCTACTCTCCTTTATATGTTCTTATACACACCAGAGCTATCTATAGTATGATATATCTCTCCTTGATTTGAATGCATCCACTGTGATAGGTGCTTTTCTAGAAAGAGCTATTCTGTGATAACAGCAATTTTTGCAGGTCTTCTTCTGTCAGCTGCACTTTTACTGAGGAAGAGGCTGCAGTATACAATTTTCTCCTTGAAAGAAATGCCTAAAGAATGGCTCTTTCAAATTGGCAACCATATCATGTCATTCCCTATAGGAGAGAAGTAAAGCTACTCTAAGTGAAAGATGGGGCCAGATACACCATCAAATAGTGAAGAATACAGAGTTCCATTGAGGACAAATATGACAGATAACAGTTGGGAGAAAGACATCATTTATTCCTCTACATCTTGTATCTTTAGCTCTACGAAGCACAACAGCAGGTGGCAGTCAAATCTAAAGAGGATAATTCTGAAAAGAACAGAACATTATGCTACAGAATTAACATATAAAGAAACACTCCACCCAGCTGTGGAGTCTTGTATAATATGTATGATGCACAAGACTTCACGGTAAACCTACTGAAATCATTACATGAGTCAACAAAAAAAATCCTCCTGGGGTTTTTTGCAGGACTATTTAACAAACAATTTTAAATATGACACCCCACAATTTTTTTTTCAACATTCTATGAAAATTCATGTATACAGAGAGCAAGTGCTGCACTACAGAAGTACCTGGCCAACCACTCACAGCAGACAGTCTGATTCTTCAATGCAGTATTTCGCCTTATAAGCAGCTCTTTAAAAACAGCTTTATTGATTAAGTGAACTCTAAAGGATAAGCTGGTTAAAGGCAATCATAGACTCAAATTTGGACTTGCCTCTTGCACTAACAAAGCATAACAAATTCCAAATAGTAGACAAGAAGCATTTGAAATCATTTTAGAAAATACTTCAATTCACACCAAATCCTATCTGTTTGAGTCTTTGTGAAGTGCTAATCTACCTACAATGAATACAATCAAGGATCCTGGAACTTTGAAAAGCTGAGCATGCAACAAAGAAAGCAACTACCAAGTTATCACTGCTAAATAATATTACTCAGTATTAATCTAGCCATCGTGTCACAAAGAGCCTACCGTGGCCTTTACAATACCCTCTTTTTGAGAGCAGTAACAAAAACCAGGATGCAGATGAGGTTAATGTCACTCCACCACCACCATCTTATCCATTGGTCCTTAACCCTTTTTTTCCCCCCCACAATAAGGCAAACATCTACCCTTTGACATGATTATGTGAAATTACCTAGTGATCTTTGCTAAAACACCATATTAAGCACCATGTACAATTCCTCACCCAAGGTACCTGCATCCTGATGGATGGGAAATGTGGAAAGCACTACTAAAAGTGTTAACAGCCTCTGGCCATAAACTTCCTTACAGAAGAACAGCTCCAATACCACAAAAAAATCCTTGGCACATGTGCTATACCAAACATGCAAAAGCACATATCTGATCTAGACATCACAAATAAAGACTCTGTAATACCTTAAGGACATGTTTAAACTAACTAGAAAGCTACAATATTAATAACCAGATGTAAAAAAAGAGGCAGAAAAACCTAGATCATGTATAGAAAATAAGAATTTTTAAATTACTGAAGGCAGAGTTGTGTAACTGGTAAAATTGTGACCACATTTGTCTACTAGATACAGAGGTCCATTACGTTATGATCAATAAAACTATAAGCAGGAACTAAAGGCTTAATACCTTCCTTGCAATATAATGCCAAGAAAGGGAATCTAACACACCAGTTAGATATACGCCCCTGGCTTTCTATGCTATTTTGCTGCATATGATGATTAAACACTGGTAGACTACCAGCAATTCAACATCGGTGGTGCTGGCAGTTAAAAAAATTAAACTGTCTAAAGTAACATGATTAAGAACACACAAAACCAGACCAATATAGATTAAGATGCTACAGCTCTATGGAGAGAAACTGTCCTCTCAAAGAATGCTTTGAAAAGAAGTATCTAATATGTATTAACTGCAGATGGAGACTAGGCAGAGCAGGAGACAAAACTGACCACTGATCCACAATTACACATTTCAGAAAACAAGTATTTAGTTTAATAGAAAAAATGATGGAAAAGGAACAAAGGAAAGTCATTTAGTAAGCCGCTTCCTCACTTTTACACTAGCAATAATTATGTCATATGACATTTCAGTAGGTGTCTGTCACAGCCGCTGAAATATGTTAGGCCTGACAAAAACAATCCACAGCACAGAGGGAAGTCCTGCCGGCTGGGTCGGCCGAGGTCCCCTGATGTGGGGTCCCTGCTCGGGCGCCACAGATCAGTCAGCACTGTGACTCTGGGTCCAGCCGGGCAAAGTGTGACAGAAACAGAGGAGTGGGAATGATGGAGAGCCTGAAAATAGAACTTCAGTGGTAGTGAAATAACAAACACAGAGACCGCAGGGTCCGAAGGGCAACATCCAAAAACCCAGGGGCGTGGCTAACTCAGCAATACATACATTAGGGCAAAGGTCCAATCACAAACGAGGAACAGGGACATGACTTTATATTTCAAAGGTCCTGAACCAATGGAAAACCAGAACCAGAGACATGACTTATAATGGAATGATGCCCTTAGCATCTTAATTTCCTTATTCCACCTCCCATAGTCTCAGGTTTATGGTTTCTGCATAAGCTTTCTGAGCTAAGGTATTATCTGTCTCAGCTAGCTGGTTCCCAAAGGTGTCTATTCAGGTTGCAAAACCACTCCAAACAAAACATTCCCTATTTTGACTTGAGTCATTAGGAAGTGCTCCACTGACAATGTTAGAACACTTACGAAATTGGGTGCCCTGCCAATTGTTTGTCAGCAAGCAATTGGAATAACAGAAATCCCAGTGCTTCCAAAGAAAATGGAAGTTGAAAATCTTGTCAGTGACTCCAAAGTTTTACTTAGGGTGGCAGACATCTGTATGGACTAAGTTTTTGGGATGGAGACATTCCAAAAGAACATACTGCCAGTATTTTTCATTCTCTCAATTAGAAAAAGCCATTGTGAATTCCAGTCTCAGGAACTACACATTAATATGGAAATACATGATAATTTACTAATGATTAACTTAGTCAATACTTTCTTTTATCTTCACTGTCTACTGAAACACCTTGCAACTTTATTCTTGCCTATCATTTAGGTTTAGCCTAAAAAAACAAAGATAATTGTTTCTCCATCAAGATTTCAATACTGTTAAACACTACAGTGTTTTGATCCTTCACAAACATTTCTTTATATTACAATATCCTGTATAAGAAAGCAAAAGTGCAATCTCCATTGTGCTAAGAGGAAACAAGTTACACAAAGATAATGATATTTGCAACTATGTACTTCTAGATCGAAACACAGGTTTTTAAGAATAGATAATATATGCATTTCTATAGATCATACTTATTTTAAACAGATCTTCTAGTGATTTCAACTGCAAGAATAGTGCACAACATACATGCAAGTCAGGCAACACCAAAAAAAATGGAATGTATGTAAAAATTTGAGTCAACAAGACTAGCAGCAGAAGTAGTGACAGGACTGAGTTCTTCAAAGGCAGCATTCAGTTTTTTTCTTCTTAGTTACACTGCGATAGGAACCAGTCCTTAAATTCACCCATGATCCTTGCTCAGAGGCCACTACATTCCTCTCTATGATTTCAATTTCAGTATATGTGCTGACAAAACTGACTGAGTTCACGGATGAGAGAGTAGAAAAGTGGTAAATTCTTGCTTTGGAGTTCTGCTGGGAATTACTCTAGACCTGTACTCTGATTTCTGACATCACTGCATCTCCAGCTGCTCCCACTGCAGAAAAAAAAATGAACAAAAGGACTCCCCAAAGCATGCTTTGGTTAACTTAAAAGCAAAACTTCAAATAACTGATGTGTATTGTGAAATATTCCATTAAAAGCTTTAAGTTGAATACATTACAGCACCATCATTTCAAAGTCACATGTTTGTACACTCTGACTCCAAAGGGACAGTTTTTTGGATTGATCCCACAGTAAGATTACATATGGCAGTCTTTCTCATGGAACAATTTTTTCAAGATGTTTACAAAACCCAGAAGAATACAGTACTATAGAAAATGGCATTACTAATAGAAACAGAGAAGCCATTAAAAATTACTTTGTTCAGTATAAACATAATGAAAATCCCAGAGGCCTGAAAACTATTTACATTAAGTAAATTTACAAGAATGTAACAGTTCTAAAATCAGTTTCTCTACAGAGATGTCAGAATGTTGAGATCTTCTAAACAGAAAAGGCTAACCAAACACTGGTATGACCTAAATCCAAAAGAAAAGAAATTAACTAGACTGTAAGTAAAAGTCTGTGCTGTCTGTGGATTTTGGGTGGAAATAGAGGTTAAGCGATTTGAAATATTTTTATAATGAAAAAAAATTACCAAGGTGCCAGGAAGGAGTCTGCAAACAAAAATTCAGAAATGCCAGCTGCTTCCTAAAAGCACTTAATAGCAACTTCTCAAATCCTAACTGCATTGCATATTCCCAGAAATCTGGCAGAACAATGAAGATGTGTAAAAGTTTAGGTGTTCTGGGTTCAGTCCCCATATATTTGCACAGTATCATCTACTAATACATACCACTGGAGATCCTAAAGCTCACATATATAGACAAAAACCAGTCATCCAGGAGAAAACAACTGCAGAATTCTTTTAACTCCATACTTAAATAATCCTCTAACCTACTTTTCACATTTGCTTTGTTATTTTAAACACCTATATGTGCATTTGTGAATGAAATAAACATAAGCATATGTTGTGGAGCTGTGGAATTATCATACTAGAATTTATGTTTATACTCAATGCAGACTGGTTCTTAATTCTGACACACTTATTTCCTTTTGTAAGCAAACTATACAATGTCATTTTGAATTCAGGCAAATACTAAATACTGATTTGCAACAAGCTGATCATGGAGAGTCCTATATATGGGTGTGTGTAAGGAAGTCCCTTTCTTTAATCACTTCTTCCAGCCAAATTGAAACGGACTAAGTGCAAGCAAATTTAACAGTATGTTATACCAGCTTCATTTTAAACCAGTACAGATGTTCTGATTCAGATTTTCTGCAGCTATTCATTTAAACTCGTATTACACATAAGAAACTCTTATTTGTAGTAACTTTCCCCAACTTCTCCAAATCCTCACAAATTTCTTTTTCCACACTGAAAATCTTCAAATGAAGTACAAGATGTCAAATTCTCTTGCTGTTTTGAAGTGTTTTCACAATATTTTAAGTTTTATTAAACAGAACATTAATTTCTCCTACAAATGATAGATATAGGTTCAGAAATGCTAAAACAACACTTCATGAGATACAGGAACATAAAACAGCAATTAGAAGAAAACATTTTAAGTAGAACTTGGTTTTTTCCTCATATGCTTGTTTCAATTCAGTGTTGCATATTTAAAGGGAAATCCATTCAACTTCCTCAAAGTGAAATTGATTTTGAAATACACTCAAGTCTAGATACTGATCAGCTCCCTCTATGTATATACAATGTCCTAAAAGTCAAAAAGGATAGCAATTACAAATGAATCTTCTGCACTCACACACTGTTGAGTCAGGAAGCTGCATTCATTATTTTTAATTAATGACCGTCTTTTGACCAACTAATACCCTGCTCTGAATTATGTGTTCATCACCCATACTCCCTTTCCAATCCTCATTTTCCCTTAAATCCTGCCTACATTACTGTTCCAAAACAGGGAGATTTTCTTTGGTAATTAAAAATCATTTCCTTTTATGGCAAATTATTTCCTTATTCAAAAGAAAGGATCAAAAAGCCTCAGAACACAATTAAAAGAGTAGATGAAACAAGCCCCCAAAAGTCTTAAAATTAAATTGATAAGATGACACCAGTTTTACTCTCTCAAGACACTGCAGCCTGCTCTACCAGAACAACCAAGGGAAATATGTCTAAGTAGGTGAAGAGGTGGTGAGAAGAACACAACTAACTAACCAAACCAAAACAAACCACAAACAAGGAACATTAGAGCATATCTTAAACCTGACACTGGGTGAATGATTATTAAGCCTTTTTAAGTACATCAATACAAAGAAACTTGCCAAATGCTAAAGAATAAGCCTTCAAATGGGAACATTTTTGCACTATACATTCACACAAAACATACACCACCATCCCCAGTGCAGAAATAACAAAGTCAAGTTATTTGATAAGCTGCCATAATGCTTCCCTTGCATCTTATACATCCTGCATCTTCTTGTTTATTTCCCTCAGCGTATGCCACAGAACATCTAAAGTGCAGTTTGTTGATCAGCATGGTCCTATCCCTTCTTCCCCTTTCCTTCAATATACTTTAATTTACAAATTTTATTTTGGTCGTCTTGTCTATTTCAGTTCCTGTGGATGTTCACCACAGATATAGGAATCTGCACATATAGAAAAGCCTACAAAGCAACAACACTCTGTGGTAAGGACTTCCTTCTACTATGAAATGGGTACACTTTTCTGCATATTTCTATCTGAATGGACACCTTAAGTTTGCCTATTGTAAAAAAACAATAAAAATAGAAAATATTATCTTTTTGCTTTAGGTTCTTACTCACCGAGTAGAATTAACCTTGAGAAAAAGTCAAGTTCTTAAGTCCAAAACAAACTATTATCCAGACTCGTTCAAAATAAAATGGCTTTAGATTCTTCTTATATTAATACTAAATGCAGTGAATATTCAAAAAAGAATCCCTACACTGAAGAACTCAAGAGTGATAAACACAGTTAATGCAGTCTGCACAGAAGCTACTCAAACGTTTCTACCCAAACTTGTTTCACAATCATGAGATTACTGTTGTAAAAAAATAATCACAACTGAAGTATTGATCCCCAGTTATCCAATCAAATCACTCCCTTCAAGGGGCTCCATGTCCCAGCAGACTCACCACAAGCATTCTGCCTCCTATATGATACTAAATGAGCAACCATAAACCAAATATGAGATAATTCTGAACCGAGGAGATGAGAAAGCATATTTACCTGAAGCATCTCCAACTTTAAAATCACTGTCATCAGAGCTATCATAATCTAAAGCTTCCAGCAGCGAAGCTGCCAAAGGCTTCACCTGTCTCCTCTTCGAACTGCGGTCCACTGCAGGGAAAAAAACAGTGTCGTTACTGGGTGGCATAAAGAGAATTCAGCATCGCTAAGGGCATTTAAATTACAAGGCAGCGCGGGCGTGACAGCAGGGGCAGTCCCGAGGGCCGCCGACAGCTGCAGCCGCGCCGGGGTCCCGGGGACGCCCGCTGCCACAGGTGAGCAGGGCACGGTCCGCCCTCCCGGCGGAGCGCTGGTGCTCCCTGCAGGCGCCGGCAGCCGCACGGCACCGCGCACCGCGGGCTGCCCGCGGCCCCGCAGGGCTGGGCGGGCGATGGGGCCGCCAGGCGCCCCGGGAGCAGCCAGCATTCCCCGAGGACGCGCCTCGGCGTGATCCGCCAGCGGCCAGACGCGAGCGGGACGCGCAGCCGGGACCGCGGGACGCCCAAGGGACAGCGATGCGCCCGCTCGCCCGGGGGCGCTCCGCGGGCACAGCGGCACCCCCGCGGGACAGGGCCGGCAGAACCGCTGCGGATCACTTACTAAAGCCTGCGCGGGTGGGCGGCGGGCGGGCAGGGGCCCTCGGGTGCAGCGCCGCCGAGCCCCGGGCCCCTTCCCCAGACAATGGGCACGGCGGCGACCCGGATGCAGACCCGCGCCCGCCCCGCCGCCCGCCCCGCCGCGCAGGCGCCGCCCGGGCGCGTGCGCACGGCGAGGGGAAGCGGGGAGCGGCGCTGCCCGCGGCCCGGCGGGGACGGTCCGGCGGGGCGCCCGGGGCGGCGCCGATCGCAAACCCTCAGCGAGAGCCGCTCGTTCTCAGGGAACTGCCTGTTAAAAACAGCGGTAAAAACCGCTCTGGCACTTCTTCATTTTCCGGTGTGCAAACGAGAAAGCGTTACAAAGCTGTTCTCATTTAACCCCTGCTCGAAGAGCTGAGTTTCTCGTGGACTCTCTTGCATTGTCAAGCTCATTCTTGCACTTTCGAAGAACAGCGGTCCATTGCATTGGGAAGAAAAAAAAATAGGAAGAGATGTGCAAGGCCTGATTGAATGGGGCACTGAGCAACCCGGTCTAATTGAAGATGTCCTAGCCCACAGTTGGAACTAGGTAACCTTCAATGTGCCCTCCAACCCCAAACCATTCTGTGGTTCTATGACAAGTCCCAGGGCTTATTGTTCGACCACATCACACAAGCCTGGGAGCTCAAAATCACAAAACCCGATGGTGAGAGATGGACAACAAAGGGAGCAGTGCTGGGCCATTGGCTTTGCAAGACTCCCAGGTGTGCCTCGGTTGCAAAGGCTGTCCCTGGCCCCTGCGTGCACACAGTTTTTCCAGAGTTCCCTTCGCCTCTCCCCCCCATACCTCCAAAATCAGCCACCTGCACAAAAGTTTTAAAAGAACTGATGCTCTGGCATACAGGTATGAGTTGAAGAGTTTGAGGATTGAGAATAGTGCTAAACAGGAAAGCTTCCAACAGGATTGTACGGGCTTTAAAATTGGAAATTGTGTGTTTAATGATGAATAAATGTAGGGCCAAACTCGTTCTACGATTGTATGGAAAATCACACTATGAAAAGCCAGTGTCCATAGAGGAGACAGAGGAGTCCTGCAACTTTATTGGAATAAAGGGAGCAAGTCCAGTGGGGCACACCCAGCTTCCTTTTATCCTAAACTCCCAACCGCATGTTGCCCTCTTCCTTTCCCCACTGGCTGAGGTACTGGGAAGGTACAGCCTTCCCGAACCACCTGCCACATATTCCCTCCTTGGACCTGTCTTTTACCCCAAAGTTCAGAAGTTCAGGCGTGCACAGACCCACTTGTCTGTTCCAGGAGTCAAACTGGGCTCTGTAACAAACCTGCTGCCCAAAGGTCAGAAACTCCCACTGGTCTCTTTCAGAAGCCGAGCTGTCTAAACTCTCTAACAAACCTGCAGCTTGAAGTTAGCAGAGATATTAAGACCCCTTTCAAAGACATTAACACCCATACCCTCACCCATGGAATTGTTTGTAAAGACATTAGCACACATCTTCCCTATCGTGGTGAAGAGTGAAGAGGACATAAAATTTTGCAAGTATACGTTCTGTGGCCAAAGCCTGCACTACGCTTAGCATTATGCTGCATGTACCAGAGCCAAAACTCCTCCTGGCATAGCAAAGATGGCTAGCTTGTGGGTGGTGTATAAATTTTTAAATAGAGCACAGAGATGGCTAGTTGGTGTATAATTATGCAGCTGAAATACTTTCAATAATAATTTTCTGTGTTTCTGATTTTGAGTATTTTGGAAGGACAGAAGATTCCAAAGATAAGTGTGAATTCTGTTCTAATTCTGTGCTTGAATTTCTTGGGGTTTTTGTAGCATCTATTGCATCCATGGCTGATGTGTTCACACTGACTGCTCCTGTTTCCTCCATCAATTCTTTGGCTGCATAGGAGGTGTGACTGAAAAGTGAATTCTTTTCCTGAATCTGGTTTTGTCAGCCCTACCCAAACATGTTGTTGGCCCATGAACTCTAGTATTTTCTTCCAGACTCTGATCAGCTTCCCTGTTCAATGAGGCATTGCGTATATCACCTTTTCACTCTCTGGGTGTTTATTTTTTCCTTTTGACTGGCAAATCGCTATCCTACTATTTCCCTTCACATGCTGTTTCAGTCTTAAAAGACAAGTAGCAGGGCTCAGATCCCTTCGCTGAGACTGCAGAGCCATGATAATGTGTGCAGCAGCAGGTTCTGCTGAACCTCCCCCCTGCCAATGGACTGCTCTTGTCCCAGACACAGTGATTGGCAGGACAGCCCAAATCACATATAACAGCAAGGAACAGTAAAAAGAACTGCCCCAAGTTTGGCCCAAATAGAGGATCAGGCTGAGCAGTGCAGACAGCTTCGATGAATGAGAGCTTTCAGCACAGACAATGGGAGAGGAGCACCCTGAAGAACAGGGGAGGAATTTATGAATCCTTTAAGAATGTCAAAGCAGATGTATGGAGTGTGACTTTCAGTTCAGCCCTCTGGGACAGACTGCAGTGCTAGGATTATCCCAGTCTCTACAAACATAGTTCCGGCAGGAATAGGTGCTCAAACAGAAGTTAATTAAGGTCTGCCTGCCCCTGCTCTTCATTAGGACCACACATTCCTCAACTGCTCCTTCCTCCTTTTCTCTATTGTACTCTGTCCATGACTTAAGCCCTCTCAGCCTTTCTGTCTTACTTTTTTCCCTCTCCAAAGGAATATTCACACTTTCATTTTTGAAAATAACATGCACGCACTCTTTGTTATCTTCTGTAGTCAGCTTGCATACTTTGCCCTCATTCCTCAACAGGAAAAAAACCCGCATCAATAAAATGAAAATAACTGTGAAGTGCCTAAAATTTATTCAGTTTCTCTAACCTTCTGGGCACTACAAAGATAGGGCTTACCAACAAATCCTCCAAATGTAGTAATTAGAAGTAAATAAAACGTAGAGCAGAGAAATAAAGTAGAACTACAGTTTATCATTTGTTCATCATTCTTTGGAAGTTTCTGGCTATTAAAACATCTATTAAAAGGTAATTCCCCCTTTTTAGATGCCAGCAGAGTCAGATTTTTTCAAGGAAGGGAAAAGGAAGGGAGAATTTATGCTACAAATGAAAGAAACCTTCAGAATATCTGATCTCTTTATTTTTGCAAGGCCTTTGCCAGTCTCAGCAGAAAACCAAAGATGCTGAAATGTTCAGTTGCCTTTTTGGTAGAAGAAATGTGGTATTACTGGCACACTGCTGGGAGCTGGGCACTTCATGGACATTGCTATATCCATTAAATAGCTTTTAAGTGTTGTCAGTTTAGCACCTTCAAGTACTACCCTCATACACATACAAAAAATCATCTTAAAAGGTCATTTTTAGTGAAAAGTTATGAAGAGCCTAAATAGTATATCTAGTATGAAAATGTCATACCAGCTCCATCACTAACATAATACCTAAAAAATGCCTAGAAATATTTCAGTATTTCAGGTCATGTGGTCATGTCAAACACATCAGGTCTTTGAATTATCTCAGCATTCCAGTCATTCTCTTCAGGCTGAGCATTCAGTGTGTGGCCTGTTGCAAGAGGTGTCTGAATCTCCATTACAGTGCTGCTGTTCAACTGCTGGAGAAGGAGAGAAAACAATATCTTTTGCCTGTACTTTTGTTGTAAGAAAAAAGGAATCTTTGTTGTGGCTCGATAAGGACTATTTTAGAAGGACTTACACAATAGCGAGTCAGCAGAGAATACAGTGACACCCAAATAAATTATTCTTAGTTTAATGAAATTGGTGAGTTTTCAAAGGAAAAAGTGTAATATTTCCTCAAGTAGGGAATAAACTCAAGAGTAAGTCTGTTTTTAACTTCTCCACTAACTGTAAATGGAGAATAATAGTATGAAATCTTTTATCTGGCTTTTTTCCTGTCAGTGAGCAGACAGTTAAAGCCATGACCTACCTGTCTGAATCTAAATGGCAGACTCTTTTTTTGTCTATCCAAACATCATCATCCTTAGGATGGAGATCAACCTCTTCAAATACCTTTCCAAAGAGAAATCTTACAGCTTTTACACTTTAACTGTGCCATTACAGCAAACTCTTTCAGTGATCTCTTTTGTCTAGTATTATATGGTCAAATATAAAGAGAAAAAGACTGAATCAGATGTTGTTGCTTTCTTAAATTACAAAGGGGAGAAAATTTGGTATGAACAGTCTCTGAATAAAAAGACTTTGAAATAAAATGCAGACTGCCACAAGGTCTACTGCCATCAATTGCTGCCAGGGAAAGTTCCCATCAGACACTGAGAGATTTCTTGCATTCCTAAGGTCCCTAGCCTCAGCCAGTTGTGGGGGGGGTTTGATTACATGGTACACATGTTGTAAAAGAGTCCAGGAAAAGTAAAAAACAGCAATAAAAACCAGCAGTGTTTGTCTTCAGTAGAAGAGCTTTCTGAACTATATAGATACATTTCCATACATATTCCCACCATTACCCTGGCTGTATATGCCTACCTCCTTAGCCACTATGAGACCACTCCCTGTCACTCATACCTATACAGAGGACATCATCCTCAACTGAAACCTCACTGCAGATTCTGCCACTGAAATCATGTCTGAAACATTTAATGTAAAACATACATCACATGCAACTTTCCTATCTGCCCATTCAGCTAAAATTCTTGTCTAGGTTCATCTCCCTTCTCATTTCCATCAGTCTTCTCTTTCTCTTGTTTTTAAAAACACAGCTCTGATGTTGCTATATCTATTGTAACAATTCTCCTCAGCTTTTACCATGTTCCTTTTCCATTCTTATCTTTCTGGTGATTTGCCTCTGCTACATCAGTCATAAATTTCTTGAGTTTGATTTCAGTACATTTTTCAGATTACTTTTTCTTTCATCTGCCATTTCTTTACAGAAGATGAAATTTGCCATACAGATTTGTTTAACACAATATATTGGCCTCTAGTTTCCTTGAGGAAACTTGAATTTTCAGATAAATTTATGAGCTTTTTTTCTAGTAATTCTTCATACTTAAAATGTATTCCATGTAAATACCTCCAAACTGCCTTCATTTTTCCTCACAAATACCCTTCTACCACTATGCTCCCTAAAAATTTTGTACAACCAAATGAACATTGTGTCTCATGTCGTCTCATAGTTTATTTGTACAGCTGTTATACAAGTGTAGCAGTATAGCAAGTATATGCTGCTATAGCTGTCTCTGTTTCTGGTTGTTGTTCTATGTGTGTATTAGCAAAACATTTGGGGCAGACACAGTATTTCCATTATTATATTGTTTTCCTGTCTATGATTTATGTCAGAGATGGCAGAATTTTGAGTCATGATTAAAGCTCCCAGACATAAAAGCTACAAGAGGAATATTAATATTTTTTTCATGTGACTTTCAGGCGAGCTTATCCAGTAAGCCATGTTCTTTTTGTTTTAAAAATACATATAATATGGGACACTGGATTAAAAAAAATTAAAATACTAAATAACAACATCAACAACAACATATTAGGAAAATTTTAGATTATATAGGTGTTGTTCAGATTAAGGTGTATCTAATCTAAGTGGACAGCAGGAGACAAGTAGGAACAGAGCAAGTATATATGATATTATACAGTCATTTCTCAACTTCCCATTATTTTCAATGTTGTGAGTTTCTTGATCCTTTTGGGGTTTGTCTGTTTAGTGGCCTGTAATGGGTCTTTCTTCTAAGAGCTTGTCCATTCTCCCTTGTAACCCCTGTAGAGTTCTTTAATACCTCAATATTATTACAGAATTCCACAGATTTACTAATTTCTGTATGAACAGGTTGTGTTTGCTTTGAACCTGGCTCATGTTCTACTCTACCTCCCAAGTCATCTCTTTCCCAAGCTAAAGAATCCCAGCCAACACAATCAATTCTGATAGTCTGAGATATTCCTCCTTCAATTCCTCCAATGCCTCTTGTTTTCCTTCAATGAACTTTTCCCATCTGTATAGATAGTCTTTATATAATGAGAGGACAGCACTGAAATGCAGGCAAATTGTGCATTTATTCAGTTTAATAATAATGTTTTCTCTTTTGTTATCTTTTGTTCTTTCTTTCATGTGATTTTTAAGACTATTTTTTTCTTGGGGCATGAAGTGAACACTGACTTCATGGAAATGAAACTTCCATAAAACTATCATGATCCCAAGGTCTTGTTCGTAAGTCAAAGCAGAGTTCATCATTTTATGTGCAAAGCTAGGATTTCTTGTCTTCAGAAGCACACATTTCTTTACATTATCTATACTGCATTTCATTTCCTTTGCCTTTCTCTCTGTTGAATTTCATCTGCTATTTTATTTACTGTCCAGTCAAGTAAGAATTTACACCATTAGTAGTTGAACCACTTTACACCTAAGCTCTTGTATAATTTTTGTGCTAGTGCTGGTTTCTATGTATTTTATCTGGCCATTTTATCTTAAAAAAAATATTTTATCTGTAGCTGCTTCCACAATAACTTCAAATTCAGACAGATTTTCCACTGAGCCCTCTCCCCCCAGAGGACTGCACTTTAGCATCTTCATTTCTTTTTCGTAGAAAATACTGATGGAGAAAATTCATCTCTCTGAGTACATTTCATACAAAGTATCTGCTGGGCCAATGAATGCTGGCTTTTTTTTCTGTTTCAAATATATCTTATTACAAATTTTGATGCTTTTATCTTGTTGATCCTCAAATACATTTTCCATTCTCCCAAACTGATCATATTTTAACATTTAATGAATTCAAGCTTATGATACTTCCTATTTTCTTGTTTTAAATACAATTTGAAGGATTCCTTCCTGTTCATAGTAGTCTCCCTAACTTTGCTGAAAAGTGCTTTCAGCTCCCATTTCCTTTTCCTCTTCCATTTGCATTAGTGATAAACACTGATGCTGTGATTCCAGTATAGCGTCATCCAGTAGCTTACATGCCCATCAGAATTTAATTCCTTGGACTCTCCTTGGAGAGGGGAGGCACCAGAAGTAAAGATCATGGGTTCCAGATAAGAACAATTGACTGGAAACAACAGTGAAACAAGAAAATAAACAGTAAGAGCAACAATATTAATAAAGAAGTGTACAAGAGAGATGAGTGGTTCCCATGCAAAACATTGACCCCGGAGCCCAAGCTGACCACACCATACTCCCCCAACCTGGAAGTGAGACCCACCCCAGTCTCTGGAAAATGATGTGAGGTATTATAGAATTACCTTCAGGTCCTAGCCATACCTCCTCCTGGCTACTTCAAAAACTAACCCTGGCCTGGCCAAAATGCTGTGACAGAAACCTGAGTCTTTAGCTTCCTTGTTTGCTTAACTATTCTTCCCTTTTGTCAGTAGTACTGGTACACCACAGCCAGTTACACTTTCCCAGCAGGTCTCAGGAGCCTTTGCAGACTCCCCAGGGATGTTTGCCCACAGGTAGTCACTGTGCAAACCTGAAAGTCTCATGGGATCCCAAGCCTAGCTATCCATAAGTGCCATGACAGTTTCTTCTGCCAAAACATCCTTTCTCTTCCTCACTGTTGAGAAAAAAATTACGTGCAATACAAGTAAAGAATGTCATTGCATTCTTTTTTAATAATCAAGACTTACTCCCTCTTAACAAGATATGAAAAATGTGAACATAAGCCAGTGATTCCCACTGATTTCAGTGGGTTCTGGCTCAGGCTTTTAATGACGCTGACTGATACACTTTTTCCAGATGTAGTCTTTCATCCATCAAACCATTCTGTTGTTCTGAGGAAATCTGGGATGTAAAGAACATCTGCCACAATGAACATAAAAAGCACAGACCTGCTGTTACTAATGGGAAGTATTCTAAGGGCTTGGATTAAAAAAAAAGTTAATTAATTTTACAAGAATAATTACTTTGAATGTGAGTGCCAATGGCCCTTCTAACATAAAGCTTTTCCAATACAATCTTGTTTTGGTCTTGCTGAGGACAAAAAAATGCTTCAGTTGTTCTGACAAAAATCTTTGTGAATTGCTATAAAATAAATTCTGCTGAAGGGGTTTCTATAGCTTCCTTTAAATTCTGTTTATTTATTATTTGAAAACAAAGAAGCTGATTGGTTTGGATTTGTATGATAAATTATAATGAAATAATAAAACCTCTAAGCAATCAAGAAAGGATAATTGCTTTTAATGTCCTCTGTTAAAATGTAATTGTGACATTTAGGAATCAATTTGCTGCTTTTTCTAATATTCATTATATCACTCATTAGCACAATGCTTAGCAAACACAGAAGATGTCTTTTACTATAACATTTTATAGCATCTAATCTGTTTTTAATCTGGTTTTGCCAAATTGTGTAGGTCTTTTTCTTGAAAATTTGTATTTTAAGAATTTGAGTTGATTTAAGATCCAATTTATTGCAAAAGAAAAGACATTTAGTTATGCTAGAGCTCCCCTTCAGCTAGACATATATACAGTTTCCTTTGTCTTTTAGAAAGGAAAAGCAATCACTTTTTTTAACATGTCTTTGTTAAGGTTCCCTGCTGGCGGCATATGGCAAAGCTACTGGCACCTTGCCTGGAAAACGCAGCAAGAACTGATAGATCTGATGTCACTCTGTGGCTGGGGAGAAAACAGATTACAGTAAAGGCCACTCTTACGGCCTGCGACCATCAGTTGCTTGGCAAGAAGCACAAGTTCCTGAAAACAGATCTAGGAAGGTGAAAAAGAAAGAGATTTTACCCTCCTAAGTGATGGCAGAGCCCCCAGAACAGTCCATGCTGGAGCAGGACCTTCAGAAGTCTCTATGTAATTCTGTTTTATGTGCTGCTGTGAAATAAAACTCTCAAGATGTAGACATTTAAGACATAATAGCATATAAATGCATACAAATGTTTAAGAAATAATACTCTAATAATAATAGCGACAGTTTTGTTATAATATAATAATATTTTTACAGGTTGGTCTCAAGTTTTTCTTGAGAACTGTGACAAAATCCTGGAGCTGCAGAACTTCTGAAAAAAACACCCGGATTTTCTTTTATACTGTCATATTGCTTGAACCAGACGTTAAGAGTGATGACCCATTTGATGTAAAAAATAGATTTATTTCTTTCTTATTTGAAATTAGTTTGGCAGTATGCAGTTTTGAAGGGTTTAGTGGTATTGAATGGAAGGGGAATCTACTGTAATTTTGATGGTTTATAAAGCAGAAATCCTGAAGAGACTTAAACATCTTCAGTCCCAAACTTGGACAAGATTAACAATAAGATTCTACTCCATTCTTTCATTAAGATATTTGTGTGCTAAATATCATCCTTATGCAAAGATCATTTTTATGCTAATACAGATTTAGTAACTGTGATAATTATAGGGAATGGAATTGATTTCCAGATTGCTTTAATTATTTCTCAGACTTGAGAAATGCTGTAAAAATTAAAATAGAAAGGTTCTTTTCAATTACACTAGCATGATTAATACTTTTTTTTTTTTTTTTAACGAGACTATCCAACCACAAAGACGTCGTCTTAGTCCCAATGACGGCAGGGTGTAGTTTCATGAAGTCTGCCATCTTCCATTCTCACAACACTACCCCATTGCCCCCTCCCATTCATTTATACCAAATTTTGCAATTATCAAAACATATACTGAGCCAGTTTCTGATCTGACAGAAACCTACACTACAAAGAAGCTCTGTCGTTCTAAGACCAAGTGATCCAGTGCAAGCCAGGGGCAGAGACACAAGGTCAGGAGGTGAGAGGGAAACAGCCCAGTGTGAACTGGTGCTGAAACATGAGTACCCAAGGTCAAAGGATGGATAAAAGTATCCCCAGGTAGCACTTTCAGCTTCCTGCGAATTAAAACGACTGTGTTACTTAGGCCTAAGTGATTCATTATGTCCTTTGTTGTTCCATGGAATAAAAGCATACCTGTCTGTGGTCTCAGTATTATTTATTTGTATTCTGTGACTCAGGATGGATCTAAAGAAAAAAATATTTGTGAAATCCACAGTGCAGAGTCTTTTCTGTTGCTCATCAAATGACTCTTCTTTCTCTTCCAGATTCTGCAGTCAGGAAACTGTATACCAGCAAATCAATCTTAAAAAAAATACAGCCTTGAAAATCATTCTACCTCTCCATCCAAATCAAATAGGAGAGCAGAGGGGTAGAGATAGGGAGCAAAAATTGCTACCATACTGACTAGTTTCATTAAAAATGCAATGTGGATTACATCTTTTAAGACTCATTGCACTGGAATATTCTGATTTTAAAATCACCAGTTACTTCATTTTGGCCAACTATTAATGAAAGCTTGTTTTGCACAACAAACAAATATACTGAGTTCAAGTTGGATTAAACAGATTGTTCTCGTAAGGACTTATTTATTTTAGTTTAAAAAAATAGTTCATCTCTAGACTGGCCTCTTGCAGATTTTTTTTTTAATTAGTAATGATTCTGCTGTGAAGAGGTTGTGTAAATATATCCCTATATTTTTGACAAGGTTATTACTTTTCAGTGCTCCAGCATTTTAAATTATGCTTGCAGAAGATACCAGTTTTAAAATTTATTCATTTCATCTGCATCTGTTCTGCATTCCACAAAGAAAAGACAAGAGTATTGGGTGCTTGAATACTTTAGGAGTACTACATGTGTTTGTTAAGACAGCTCTTCCACATAAGTGCTACTGTTCTGCTTATGTCTCTGTAAATAGGATGGCAGCCTGAAGGAGGTGTTTCTTCAGGGCAAGTCCCAAAGTGGAAAAACAGATGGGCAAAATACTCCCATCAATGGAGTAGCATCTCGAAGTATACAAGCTTGTAAGTTTGTCAGACAAATAGGTTAGTGAAAGACAGGAGTCAACTGTTTTGGACCACATATGTTCTGAAACCAGCAAGTAAACAAACAAAACATTCCGATGTCTTTAAACTGATTGTGTAATGTAAGGAGAAAACAGTCTTTCACAGGAAAAAAAAGAAAGTATGCTATGAAATGCCTTTTTAATTAAGTATGCTAACTCTTATGTTCTGCCAGTTCTCAAAGAAAAATTTTAATGCCTTAGTACATACAAGGAGAAATATCAAGACATGCTGTAGTTTTCCCCTTCACATAATTTTCATTTCAGTAAGGAGTCTGCTGTTCAAATAAAATAAAGTCCTGCTCAGAAGTCTGATTACAGTTATGTATTTCATGCAATCGCACAATGTGAATCTTACAGATATGCTGTATACATTATTCAAAGGACAAGGATGAGCTCAGTCCCACATCAAAGCACATTATTATCCTTTTCCCATAAATATAATAATACAATTCCCTACATTGAAATGAAGCTGTATTTAAAGAAAGGATAGCATGGGAATACTTCTTGATAAGTGGTAAATCACACAATTTTTAACCAAGTAGCAGTTTCAAAAAAGAGTAAGTAAAACTCAGGAGTAACCTGAACAATTACTTTCATGCACTTTTTGATAAAGCTTTTGTGATTTATTAAGGAGAGATATTGGAATACTTTGTATTCTTAAGATTAGAACATTGCATTTTGTACTGATCTAGACAAAAGTATAGACAAAAAATGTCATTCTTCAAAACGTGTGGATAATGCACTTTAATCTGCATCCTGTCTGAAACATGGTCTATCTCCCTTCTCCCGAATAGAGAGAGTACAGCATATTTATATATTATTTACCCAGAAAGGAGACAAGCTGGATTTCATGTACCACTATGCTAGAAATTATCTGCATAAAGTACTAATGATTCAAACAAATGTGATAATTTGAGATACTGAAAAAGGACAATGGCTTAGAGTTTCTTTACAAGAACCTGTCACTGCCCTCTCATGCAAATTTTTATGTCCAAATTATACTTCATCTGGCAAAGCCACAAAAAGGTTTAGACTACTGCTAACATACTAATTGCTTAGCCCCGGTTATATTCCACTGTCTGTAAAATCAGGCCACTTACAAAACTCACCAGCCCTTGCAGTGTCTGATGTCATAGCCCTCATAGGAGGAACCCCAAAACTAATGTTTTTGCACAGCATGAACCATGTGAAAATAGCAAGAAACAGATATAATTAGATGTTCTGCACAAGCACTCCAAGTGTCCCCAGGTTCATATCAGGATACTGCAGATATCTTGGTTTTGCTCTGAAAGGTAATGCAAGCATGAGATTTACCCAGAAACACCTTCTCAAATGCAACTGAAATCTATCCCTGTGCATCAGCTTTTATCTCCAGTGATTTTGGCAAAGGCCAAATATGACATCCTGAAAGTGTGATTTATTCTAGCTCTAGCTTAGATTGCCTCTGGGAACCACCCATGTCTTTCTACTGATTTCAGAAGCAAGACTTGCTTAAACTAAACTCCTAGCTTTTGCATTTCTAAACTTCTGTGGAATGTATTACCCCCAGTGCACTGTCATTCACTGAAACACGTGCAAGACACACTCCACACCCATCCTCTTCAGACGGCTGTGTTACCCAACAGTGCCAGGATTCGCAACATGATCCAAGGCTTCTAAAGTAATCAATAATAATTTGGTCATCTGGTATTAGCAGCTGGAATGATGTATCTTTTCCTCCTGCAATGCATAAACCATACTGGATTTCTCAACTACCTGAAAAACATGCTTTTGCAATTTCTATTCAGTAATCCGTTCTACTTCGCAGACACTAACCTTCTTCTAAACACTACAGCAGAAAAGAGAGGCAAATAAGGTACATGAATAACATCCTCACTTCCAAAATAGCAGTATCTGTCCTGTTCATAAATCGCAAGGATCCCTTGTTACCCTTTCCATAAAGAAAACAAAAGCATACAACTCTTGTTAGTGGAAGACAGATGAGATTTTTCTCCAGCCTAGGTTTGTGGAAAATAGCTTGATCAGAATTATGTCTCATCCTGTCCTCTAAAGGCTCTATCACTGTCGTAAATGAGAACAAGTTTTGGCTTATTGAAACTGTTAGGTTTGGAAACCTTTTTGTTTCTATAAATTGTGGTTCCATTAAAATAGCGGCTTTCTCCATGGCACTAAAAAATACAGAAAAATAAATTAGAATACAAAATCTATTCATACTTTTCTAATTGTGTAATCCTTTGTTGGCACAGCTTTTGCAGATAGTGCCTCAGCAATAAGACTATACTTTATAAACATGCACAATTTTCTTATTTCTTTGTTATTACTATATAGTTCTCTTTAATATTTGGAATGTGTAGTGAACATGAGATCTCATGTATCATTCCTGTGGCACAGTCTTTGTGTGTGTGTGTATTTCCACATTTCAGAACGTGCCTGTAAGCAGTTTGCTCTGTTCCCAGACTGTCTGCTTGAGTCACTCCTGTGGCAGCTGCAGCAGTTTCTCCTACGCAGCAATATGTCCTGGAAAGGGCTGTCAAGACCATACTATTATTTTCTGGCAAAGGAGAACAGCTTTAATCAAAGAGCAAACCCTGATCAATTTTTTATAAATCATTAGCCAATAACTGATGAAATATGACAGTTTTTATTGGTATGACTCTAACTGTCAGGCCAGACCTGGAAATCTGTGACTTGTCTCGGTGTAGATTCCTGGCATTTAAAAAAATAATCAGCTGAGATGTTGAGTACATTTTGTCAGAACTATGTGCAAAAATGATTAACCAATGGCTACCTTAAATTTTGAACATCACAGCAGAGGACTCATAAGAACTACCTATTTCTTCTCCAGCATATGTAAAAGAAATTACACAGAATAGTCCTGAACTATTATTCAAGCATATTTCTCCTTACTCCATAGCAGAAACTAAAAAGCATAGTTCAACCTCCTGTAATAAGATGAATGATCAAATTGAGACAATTACAGGCATTGGAAACAGAAGCACCTTTAGTTTGTCTCCAGGGACTTGTTGCTGAATAGTTGAACCAGCATCTAGTTAAAAACAGTTTCAGGCACCAGTCCTGCTTATATTTTTAGTGAAGATTTTGAATTTCTATTGATGCATTAAATGTATACTTTATTTATGGAGTTCAGACATTTTTTTTAAATCAAACACAAGAACAGCTAACAGGGAAATACCTATATGGATGCAATTCCATGAAAGAGATTATTTGTAAAAGGGCACTGGATCAGTGTAGTATTTATGGGGACCATTCCAGTAATTTCTTGTGGTCTTGTGGTCAGATTCAAGCCATCCAGTTGGGTTAAAGCTATGTGGGGCCTGTATTTCTGCATCCTAAGTTTTGGCAGACTATATAACTTTAAACAAACTGTATTTGAAATATAAACACCAGCTATTTTCATTTGCTATTTTGAACCTAGAAAGTAAGCAGGAACAGGGACCACAAATAATTTCATTTTAAGTACTTGATTCTCAGTTGTTATGTTTTTGCCCTATCCTTTATTGTGTACTTTTAATGGATATATGGAGACAGGAACCTTTATCAATGTATTTTTTTAACAGACATAAAGGAGAGAAGTGGAATATTTCCATACTATACATCGCAATACCATTAATTTTTAATTTCTTTGTTATAGCCCTTGTGCTGTTAGTTTTCATATTTCCAATAGTTTACTTCCTTTCACCATGGTTTCTTAGATACTACGCATATTTTTGTTGCAGTTTAAAAAAAAAATCTCATTTCTGATCTTAACTTTTTCCTTTCTATTTTTTCTCTATAAGCATAACATTTGACTTAACTAACTGTAACATTATGAAATTCTTAAGGCTTTTTTTTACACTTTTACACTTAATGGAAGGTTTTATCACAAGCTGCTATGTTGAAATGTTAGTGCCCCTATTCATCCACCTCATGTCCCCCAGGTATCCTTACAGCCATTAGACCAAGAACAGAATATGCAGCCACTCCATTTCACAGAGTTAGAACTAAATATAAGGCAGATGTTAAGGAAGATGCAAGCAAACTACTCCAATGGGCTTGGCAGAGGTCTGCACACATATATCCTGTTCTGCCATTGCCCCCTGCTAAGTGGAGTGAAAGGAGTACAAGGACGTACAACAAAGGGAACAGACAGTAAAAATAACATAGAAACAGTAAAATAAAATAAAATCACAAAAAATCCCTGTGTATTTGTTGCATGTAAACGACACTTTACATTTTTATACTTTTTTTCAAGGCTTTTAATGTATTTTGCTCTCCTATTGTTCCTTTTCTCTGCTAAGAACTGTTTTTAAAAGTCCTTGCCTTTTTACCAAATCTGGTGAGACCTACAGAAAATCCTCCATTTTCTGATTAACAGAGAAATGTCCTGATGCTATAGGACAAATCACAATGAATTTAGTTTCTTGATCAGTGACCAATTGGAACATCTCCAAATCTACTAATCTCTCCATCCTATTTTCTTCCAAGTAAAATATATAACTTCAAATTGACTATTGTTTTGTCTTTGTTTTTAATGAACTGATTTTATCAAACATTAAGAGTGCAATTCTTCAAATAACCTGATTTTATTATGACTTCTGTTTTTTGTTCTTTGGGAGATCCGACCTGATTATATCTGTGGCTAAAATCAGTTGCTTTAATTTTTTTTAAAAAAAAGCATACTATACTTGATGTTTAACGGATTAGACATCTGCAGATTTCTATGAATCAATTCATATTGACAGGTAAGGTTTGAGGAGTAAAGACTTTAGAAACAGGAAGGCCACCCAAAACTAAAACAAAGCAACTGGAACAGAAGATAAGTTTCTGAAATCAAAAGCTCAAATGAGCCTAAGGACAGGAACAAGGTACAGTAACAATCAAAGAAGGACAGGCTTTGATTGTTACTGAGGTGAGGCTGTAGAGAAGAACAAAAGACAAGAGGAAAAAGTAAATGACAAAGCACCAGAATAACCTGAGGACTTGATTTTCCAGCAGTGCTGAGCACTACTAAAAGTTTAGCCCCTAGCTCTTAAAAGACTGGTTCATCACAAAATAATGCCAAAATACCTGAAGGATTTATGCATTCACTTATTTAAAAAGAAGAAACCCCCACAAAAATAACTTTACTCAGATTAAAAGAAGTGACATGTCTAACTAAAGGATCATAAATTTAATTGTCAGGTGTGAACACAAAGGCACCAAACCTTAAGAGGGAATAAATGTGTTTACTTTCAGCTTGAGTAGCTAAGTGACAGAAAAGAGAGCGGCAAAATTATTTACCTTTATCCTGTGTTCACTGTCTTTCTGGGAATGAGTTGAAGAGTTCCAGAAAATTGTCAAGTCTTCAAGTATGGCCAATATATTGGCCAGCATCACCCATACATTTTATATAATTATAGCATAGTACAAGTACTCAAACTTAGCAGCTAAGTAGGTGTTTCTCAGAACCATGGATCCATCATCAAGATGCCATGAGGTGCCTTGAGTTTATACTCAGAATTCTGCCAAGTGACGCAAGTGAGGGGTTGCATTTTTAGCAATGCTGCATTGTGTGAAATTTAAAAATATTAACTCACAGTTTGCAAAATTAGAATGAAAAAATCTGATATGAATGTTTTCAATCTTTAATTTTTTGATGTCTGCAAAATTCAAAGATATAAATAATAAGACGTGTATGAACAACAAAGTAGCTGAGCCATACAGGTCCAGGCAATAAAAGCTGACATATACAATGAAAAAAAAAAACTACGAAAGCCCATGAAATGCATGACAAATTTTGCAAATTGATCAGGTACCACCTCTCTTTAAATTCATAGAAGCATAACATGACAGCAAAATCTATACATCATTGTGAAAAAAATTATACTGAGAAGCATACAAAAATCATGGTGTCTTTCCTAAAAGTCCGTGTTCAAGACATAACCTAGTGGAAACAATGTACCTCTGATTATCTTCCCTTAGTAGTGTAGAAACAGGATACTTGTAAGTCTCCAAATTTTTTCACTTAGCTGTATGTTGGCCGTGCACAAGGAAGCAGACTGTTTCAGTCTGAGCTGAGCAGCCCCATGTGGTTTCTGGCTATCCATGTACCCTTTGGTGGCTCCCTGGTTTTCCTGCAGCTGCTTAAGCAACTGGTATCTCCTGCAATCCAAGTATGGTGAAAAGTTCAACTACTCTACTAGAAGGTGAACACTGTAACCTTCCAAATTACTCTTAGATGTTTCATGTATTTCTCTTGTATAGAAGAATAGCAGCAATAGTATTATTTTTCATAGTTTTAACATAGGCAAACTGTTCTTTCCATTAAAAAATGGAAAAGTACTGTCTTCATGATGTAATGAATACTGGCACAGTTAACAGACTCCTAGAGCACACTAACTATGCTTTTTTCTGTTTATCAACTCTGAAACAAATGAAGGACACAAGCAATAAGATTGCATTGCTCCACAGAAAACATTGTTATAACTGTTTTTTTTCTTGTGCCACCCAGTGACTTGTCAAATACACCTATATGAGTTAGTGGGCTTAGTTGTTATCCAGGTTAAACTGTCTCTGGCAATTGAAAAAAAAAAAAAAAAAAGGTTTTTGAATGACATGCAAGAAATATGGGGGGGGTTTTTTGTTTGTTTTTGTTTTTGTTTTTTTTAGAATTTATTGTAACAGACAATTTGAGACAATGGTTGAAAATAAGAAGACATTCTGTGGAACTAGGGAGTGAAATAGAAGACATCCATTTGCTTCAATCCATTCATTCTCTGCTACTTTGTTATCTTTAACTTCAGAATTTTGTTGTTTGTTATACAGCCACAGAGTCTACAAGCATTGGTGCAAAGTTCTTTGGCTTCTAACCTACAAAAAGGACTATTTCTATCTTAGGTTAGTAGGGGAGTTAAAGGAAGTATCATCATGCTCCCTTTACCTAATAATAATTTTTTAATGCCTAGGGACAAATCTACCTCTTGTGAAAGAAATCACACCTCACAGCAGCTGGTGATACAATCCAAAGATAGGCATTAGTTTCCCAGTTCTGTATAAGATACATAGTAATGGAGAAAAAAATAGGACAGCACTTGGACACAGTACCCTACAATAAACAGCCATGTTGTTCATTTTAAAATTATATAACAAGAAAAAATATTTTAATTCAAGCATTATTTAAATAATTAAAGCAACCTTGGCCAAAATATAACAGAATCATAGAATGGATCAGGTTGGAAGGGACCTCAAAGATAATTTAGATCCAACCTCCTGCCATGGGCAGGAGTACCTTCCACTGGACCAGGCTGCTCAAAGCCCCATCCAACCTGGCCTTGAGCACTTGCAGGGATGGGGCATCTACAACTTCTCTGGACAACTTATTCCAGTGCCTCACGCCCCTCGTAAGTAAAGAACTGCTTTCTACCCTCTGTAAGTTTACAGCCATTCCCCCAGGTCCTATCCCTACATGTCCTCTCCTGCTTTCTTGTAGGTTCCTTTTTACTGGAATCACTGGAAGGCTGCAAATAGGTGACCCCATAACTCTTCTCTTTTCCAGGCTGAACAATCCCAGCTCTCAGCCTTTCCTCCATCCCTCAGATCCCTTTGGTGGCCTCCTCTGGGCTTGCTCCAGCAGGTCTATGTTTCTCTTGTAATGGGGACCCCAGAGCTGGATGCAGTACTCCAGGTGGAGTAGACAATCACTTATATGTAATGTATCATTATAAACTGCTTTTGAAAATCAAAGGGCCGTAATCAAAGCCCTGTACGCACCCACCTTTGGCACCCTGACTGCAGCAAAATAACTAAGTTGTTTGTTTAGCTGTTCTGTGATGAATTTCATTCCCTTTTTCATTCCCGAGTTTCATTTTCAGGACTCTTAACTGTTTTGCCTCACCTTTAAACCACCCCTTTGAGTTTTAACCCAGGCCTGCCTGTGAAGGGAGCCCAGCTGAGGGGCAGACACGGTGTGCAGGTCCCCATGGCTGGCACACACCGTCCCAGCGAGGGGCAGGCGCCTCTCGGCACGGCCGGGGCGGGCTCTGCCCCAGGCCTCTGTGGCAGCAGCTCTCGGGCGGTGTGAGGGCAGCCCAAGGATGGCCTGGTGGACAAGCTGTCCCTGAGCCAGCACCGTGCCCAAGTGGCCAAGGAGACCAGCGGTGTCCTGAGGTGCATTAGGAAGAGCATTGCCAGAAGGTTGAGGAAGGTGATCCTGCCCCTCTATTCAGCCTCGGTGAGGCTGCACCTGGAACGCTGTGTCCAGTTCTGGGCTCCTCAGTAGCTCCCAGAACGGGTCCTGTGGAGGGTTAACGAGCACTGTTAGGGGAGTATCTCCCGTAAGAGGAAAGGCTGGGAGAGCTGGGCCTGTTCAGCCTCGAAAGGGAAAGACTTTAAGGGATCTTTCTTGATATTTATAAGGGATGTCAAGAGGATGGAGCCAGGCTCTCCTTGGTAGTGCCAAGCAACGGAATGTAAAGCAGTGGGCAGAAAATGATGCACAGCAAGTTCCACCTGAACACGGGGAAAAACTTCTTTACTGTGCAGTTGACCTCACACTGGAATTGACTGTCCACAGAGGTTGTGGAGTCTCTCTCACGATACATATTCCAGAAGCGTGGAGATGCAATGTTGTGCCATGTGCTCTAGGATGACCCTGCCCGGGCAGGGAGGTTGGACCCGATGACCCATGGAGGTCCCTTCCGACCTGGCTCACTCTGTGAGAGGGGCGGGCGGCGCCCCAGGCCGTGCGGCCGCGGCTCCGGGCCCTGCCCGGCGCTGGCAGCCCGGGCGCAGGCGCTGCCCGCGCAGCGGCGGGCGGGGCGGGCGGCGCTGCCCGGCTGCCCCGGGGTGCCCGTGCCGGTGCCTGCCGCGGCCCGCGCCGCCCGCGCTGCCGGCGGGCCGGGGCCGCGCTAACGCGGGGCCGCGCGGGCCGGGGAGCGCGGCGGGGCGGGCGCGGGGCGGCGCGGCGGCGCGGCGGGCGGCGCGGGGCGGCGGGGGCCGAGCAGGCGAACGCCGGAGCTGCTACATCCGGGCTGCGGCGGCGGCACCTGCCGCGGCGGGGGCCTCGGTGACATTGGGGCTCCGTGGTTGAAGGGGGACGCAGCGCTGCGGAGCCTGCAGAGAGTGAGACCTTCGCTCGCACCCGGCGCCACCAGACCTCCACTGCCCGGCACCGCCCCGCCACCACCGCCATGGTGCTCGGCGTTATCCTCACCCACGCGAAGAAGCACCCGGCCGTGAGTACCTGAGCCCGAGTAGCCGGCCCCGGCCTTGTTCCCACCCGTTGCCGCCTCTCGGTGCTCCGGCCGCGCCGGTAGCGTTCTCCTCACCCATCCATCTCTTGGCATTCCTGTGCATGCCGGGCCCCTGGAGCGCCCGGAGCTGGTCGAGCAGACCCGGGCAGGTCCCCTTTTTACCTCCGGTGTCTGCGGCCTTGCTCGTGCTGCAAGGCTCGAGGTGGCCTTTCCGTTCTTCTTGCCCATCAACCTGCCCGCACGCCCCCACTCTCATGCTTTTGGTTTGTTACCCGAGTACAGGCGGTAGGGGCTGTTTTGGCACTGAAGGTTGGTTGTCTAACTCAGAAACTCGACGTAATGGAATTTTTGGTTTGGTTTTTGTTTCTCTGGATGTAGGACTATTTCTTTCATACCTGTCTCTTCATAGCTGCTGGTTCCTCAGTAGCGCCAGGGATGACCCACAAACTTATGCCAGGGGTTTAGAGGGCCATATATTTGTCGCTCAAAGTCTGTAAGATTGTTCTTTGGCTTGCCGTAGTGGCAGTCAGAAGTGCTATGTATCAACAGTATTTTGCTGTATCACAGGATGATATTTTTTTGTGTTGTTATTCCAGTTGATCCCTCTGTTTGTGATCATTGGATCCGGAGGTGTTGGTGCAGGCCTGTATCTCATGCGTTTGGCGATGTTCAACCCTGATGTCAGGTATGTATTCAGTGATCCCCAGTGCCAGTTCTCTTGCTGCATATGTTACATTCCAATGCCTTGATTTTTGTGTTCCTGGAGGCCTTAATATCTTGATCCAGTATCACCTGACATTAAGTGTGTGACGTTTTCCTTAGCTTGGAAGCCTCTGTGTTTACCATGATATTTAGAGACTGCTGACAAAGAATCATGCTGTTTTCTGTGGAAACTTGCATGGATGTATGACTCCATGACCTAATAACCACAGTACATATATGAATTTTTTTAAAAAAAATTTGAAGATAGTGTTAACATTCTCTCACATCTTGCATTTCTCTTAATAGCTGGGACAAGAAAAATAACCCAGAACCTTGGAACAAATTGTCTCCCAGTGACCAGTACAAGGTAAAATGAGAAATACAGATTTTTAAGAGGCATCATGTTAGAGGTGTAGCCTCCTGATTTAGGATGTTTGATTATATGGGAAGGTAGTTGGATGAGTGATGTTGTGCATCATTTTGTGCAGCACTTGTTTGTCTCTAGAACTCTAAACAGAGATGGCTGAGTTTGAGGTTTAAAAGTCTCATAATGATGGTTGATAATGGGGTGAATGGAGTCTGTATGAAAGCAGTCATATTTATTGCACTGTAAGGAAAAGAGGAACTGTAAGTGAGAGGAAGAATTTACTGGCTCATAATACTGAGGAAAAGGACAAAACCCGAAAAGATCAGAACTGCAGTGTTTTAAGCTCTAAGCTGTTGGCCTTTTCTCATGAGAAGCACTGCAGGAAAATGCCAGTTTTCAACATAATCATGAGTTCAGGTCTGCAGTTGATTTTTTGAAGTAACTGGATGCAATAGAAATGTTCTTCAGCTGATATTCAATAATTTCATTGAACTAATAAGGGAGGAGGTGTGCAGGGATGTCTGAAACATTTGGTAGTTTACAGAAATCCTAGAATCATAGAATCATTTGTGTTGGAAAAGACAGCTCCAAGACTATTGAGTTCAACTTTTGACTGAACACCATGTTGTCAGCTAGACCACAGCACTGAGTGCCATGTCCAGTCATTTCTTCCCCACTTCCAGAGACGGTGACTCCACCCCCACACAGGGCAATCTGTTTGCATGTATGACAATCCAATCAGTGAAGAAATTCTTCCTGATTTCCAACCTGAACCTCCCCCAATGCAGCTTAAGGTTGTGTCCTCTCATCCTGTTGCTGGTTGCCTGGGAGAAGAGGCTAACCCCTGCCTTGGCCACACTCTCTTTCCAGGGACTTGTGGAGAGTGACAGCCTCCCCTGAGCTTCCTGTTCTCCAGGCTGAACAGCAACAGCTCCCTCAGACACTCGTTATATGACTGTCTCTATACCCTTCACCAGCTTCATTGCTCTTCTCTGGACATGAATCATGTTTTAATCATGCTTTACAGAAGTGCTATATTAGTAGAAGGCTGTTAAGAATATTTTAAGATTATTCTCAAGCTACAAAAAAACCTACTGTATTTTCAAAGCTAATGTCCTGTTTGCTACCATATGCTACTATTCCAATCATTGAAGTAAGTAGAAAAACCCCACACTTCCAAAATAAAACAGGCTGCAGTTCCTTTAGAAGTCCAAGAAAAATATTTCATTCTTTGTTTTCATTGCCAATTCTGGAATGTTAATGGTTTGTAAATATCTAAACTCAGCAAATCCTGCATAGTGCACAGCACAAATTCTTTTAAAGAGTGCATGACTTGTGTAGCATTCCCCTTCTGCCTTAACATGCAAACACAGCCTCAGGGTTTGCCATATTTGGGTGTGAGTATCATTGGGGACAGTTTTTTCCAAATCTGCCCTGTGGGAAATGAAAAGGACATATACTCTAATTTGAGGAGGACTCTTTAGTAAAAAGTTCTTGCTATAGAAGTCTTAGCTTTGGTCAGATTTTTTTCAATTGTAAACTTCTCTGTGTCATATTAATTTCCTCAGTGTTTTTCCAAAGAAAAAAGTTGACAACCTGAGCATTACTGTAGGAGTTGCACAGAAAGCTGTAATTTGAATGTGCTGTAGGCTGTTGTGTTTTCTTTAAGAAAGTTTAAAAAAATTAGCAATTGGTTGTAACTAGGAATAATCAAACTAATAGTTACGTGGTTTTCACCCTTTTGTTTTTTTAAGAAAAAATGTACTATCACATGCTTGATGTCAAGTCAGGCTGGGACCCAAAATATGCAGTTAGTCTGTAAACCCATTGTCCTCAGTCACTTTTTGGGTTCTGGATTGCTTGTAACAGGATCCAATTATAGTAGTATAAACTGAGCATGTGGGAGGATCTGTTCTGACTTAATTTCTTCCTTGTCATCCTTTGCAGTTCTAGATGCAGCTGCTGAAACCAAACTTGGCTTTTGTAGCACTGCTCTAAATATTCCTTTATACCACTGTCTTATTACAGACTGTGCTTTGTGCCACTTGGCAAGCTGGCTTTTGCCTTCAGTATAGAGGAGCCATAGATTTTGAGCAAAATGGATAAACTCTGCTGCACTCTAAAAAGTTCCTCTGAATAGACTTCTAATTCTGGGGGCTAAGAAGAGACGCTGTGGGTTTTTTCTAGTGGAAGACATGACCACTGCCTCATTTTAAATGCAGAGCTTCTAATACTTGGTGTAGAATTAATATTAAAAAGTTACTGTTTATCAAAAATTTAATTTATTTATTAAATTAATAAATAAATTAATTAAAACTGTGCCCAGTTCACAGATTCAAGATTTCATTTTCCTGGCATGAGTTCGGTGATGCATATTTTTAGTTAATACCAGGGAAAATGTGTAGCTGAGCTTCTTAATTAATATTTTTCCCTTCTCTTTCCTAGTTGTACTCGGTTAATATGGACTACAGCAGACTCAAGAAGGACCGTCCTGACTTCTAAAAACACACTCATGTCCACAAGCTGCACAGAAAGGTCTTCCGGAAGCCATCCGCACAAGCATGATGCTTAATCATCCAGGAAATGATCATATTTGCCTCACACAGCACTAGGTCACGTGTTTGAAACTGTTTTGATGAGGCTTAATAAACGTGTAAAACTTGAAGTGTCTGCTCTTTCATTTTGCAAAATGGCAGTATTCTCCTGTTAATAGTTTCTGCTGTATGGTTTGTCAATAAGAAATAGCCAAATCATGTTTCCTTGACAAGAAAGCAAAGTTGTTGTGATGGGCTTTATGCTCAGTGTGTTGATCTCAGAAAAATAACTTCATGCTCATGCAGTTATACCAAACCTCAAAAACTTGAAAGCATGTACTTATATGTGTCCATATATATATTTTTTTTTGATTGCACTTGAATTTATCTACTTGCCACTTTAAGAAGTTCTGGTTGCAGAAAAGTCAATGCCAACAAGTCATTATCCACAGGGAGGGAGCAGATGTTGCCATATGTTGCTGGAGGGAAGGAAAAAAACCAGACTGAGCTCTCCAAAAGTTTTTGTTTCTTTTCTTTCTTTTTTCTCTTCAAGTCAAGCAGGTTGTTTTAATAAGCAGAAAAACAACTTTCAATATTTAAAATCCTACAAACATTCTCAAGGTTTCCTGTGGATCACAGTTTTAAGGAAGGGAAGCATATAACAGAAGAGGGTCCAGGTTTTGGGAATTAATTAGCTATGCATGTAAGAAAAATACCTTTTAAAAAGGGCAAAATCTTATACTTTTGTACTTGGCTGTGTCTTGCTGTGGGAAGACTAAAGGAAAATATCTTTGCAAGTCTGTAACTTATGGTAGGTTCTTTGTGCTTTACTGTGAACATCTGGCACGTCCTTGGATAAAGGATATTAATTCTGGACTGTCAGCGTACAGCTGTTCTCGATACTCTGCTTGAATTTGACTCCAAGAATGTAGATAACTATAGCAACTATTGCAAGTAATAAATCAAGCAGCAAGAACTTGGAGAAGAAACTATTCTGTGGTAATTGCAAAATAACAGATATTTGCAAAGACTTCGTATTTTATGTGGAAAAACCTTGTAGGTAAAAACATGTCATTTATTTGGTAGCAGTTCAGATTATCCTTTAAGTATCTACTGAGCTGGTGGATTCACTCAGTGTTCATTTGCCTGAAAGGCTGTCATGAAGTCTGAATAAGAAAAAGTGTGTAATGAGGGACATGATTACAGTGGTGGGCAAAGCCTGTGGGTCTCCAAGGGGAATAGTTCCTCTCTGGATCCAAATGGAATGTTCTGTTGCAATACTTTTGTTGTGTAAAAACAGGAGGTGTGTTTCATAACTTGGTAGCTGGCAGTTTGTTTGGATTTTATCTCTTCAAATACAGATTCTCTGGACATTAAGAAAGACCAATATCCAGGTAGTAAACCCGATTCTTAGGTGAGACAAAGGTATTCCTTTGCACAGCTGACTAAAGCATAGGCTCATGTATTTCTTAATAAAGGCAATTCAATACATACTTCAAATATATTTAACAAGTGCTTAAGCTATTTAAATCTTTAAATACAGATAGACTAAAAAAAGGCAATTAATTCAATGTTACTTGTCTTAGCCCATTACAGTATATTTGCCCCTAAAAATACACAAAACTTAAAATTCTTCTAAGTTTAATTATTCTAGAAGTCATTATCCTGAGGGTACACTTCCTCCTTTTTCTTTTAGGGATATACTTCTGTCCTGTGTTGGTTGTAGTGGACAACAGTTGCCACTAAACTTTAATAAATACCGTAAAAATCTTCCCTCCTGCCTTCCTTCCTTCCCTCCTGCCTTCCTTCCTTCCCTCCTGCCTTCTCTCCTGCCTCCCTCCCTTCCTCCCTCCCTTCCTCCCTCCCTTCCTTCCTCTTTCTCTCTCTGTGTATATTTCTTTGCATTTTTGTACTGTTGAAAGAGAGCCAGCTTTGCAGCTTGGCAATATTTCATTTGTATTAAAACATTCAAGGATCTTTAGAGCTGCTTCTTTTAAAACATCACCTACCTCCTTCATGAAGCCAAAGATGGTATTCCCTGAAGACAGCATGAAGAAGTGACTGCAGTTTGGATTCTTAGGATTCCATCTTACATTTACCTTCAGCTATTAACTTTTACGAAACAATGAAATCCCATCATTAGTAAGAAAATAATCCATTAATGCCATGGGTTATCATTTTATTTGATCAGATTTTACGTTAAAGAGGCTGATAATCTGCTGTCTTCGGTTTCAACAGAGATAGATACAGTCCACTCAATTTCTGTTTGTGGCACATTTTTATGGAATGGTCAGTGTGGACCTGGTCTTCATGTCCTTTTTTTATGAGCCACATACAGAAGATCCATCTCTTATTTTTGCATTAAGGCATTGTGCAGGCATCAGATTTTTGTTAACACAGTTATTCTGTGCCTTCTTATCAGTGGTCCTGATTATGCAGCAGGGTGATTAAATCTGAAATTAATTCTGCCCATCTAGGATAGAAAAATTTACAGGTTTATGTAGTTCTGGCACATGAACACATACTCCACACAGCATTGTTGAAAAATTTTTTTTGCCTCCGTTAAGGGAAGCTTGTTGTGGGTATAAAATGTCTAGCTGCCTCTAAGAAATTAGAAGGGTGTGCCTAATATTAAAAGAATAAATTTTTTTGTGGGATTTATAGGCAAATGTCATCTGAGGAATATGTTTCAGATCTGTTTTCAACCTCTGCTTTACCTTTAAATTAGTTTGGTGCGTGACTGTTGAATGACCCTTAAAATAAAGAAATGCATATTTAATGCTGATTTGCATGTAATATTTTGTTAGGAAGAAAGACTGAGAATTTATAAAAGGAATTTCAGAAATGTATTTTGAATGAGCTAATTGAAAAAAATCAGAGATGTGTAAGTGCAGACAGAGTTATTGTTTCTACTGACTGGCTAGTCTTACTATGGATGCAACTGGATGAGCTGCAGAACCATTTCTTCAGGACAAAGTGAAGCACAACAGGTCTGTGACAACTGAAGAAAACAGGTCTTCACTAGCATCATTGCCACAGTAGGGGTTTTTAGATATTACTTACTAGAAAACTTACTCTTCAGTCCTCTCTTTTGAAATCCAGAAGTTGGCTGACTTCATGCTTTTGTGATCCACTCATTTTTCTGCAGAAGTGGTCTTGACATCAGTATTTAGTCATGTGAAGTTGCTGTGAATCTCAAATAATTTCATATCCTCCTCTGATCTTTAAGCTTCTTAAGACTGTCTCTGGACACTGCTATGATGGCATATTTCCCACATGTGTGCTAATTCTGGTGCTGTGCAGTTTGGAAGAAATTTGGTTTATTTATTTTTAATAATTTCAAAGTGCTACTATCTGTATTTGGTAAGGCTTAACACTTTCTTAGTAAGGATGATATGAGTCAGTACAGTATAAAAAGATACACACCTCTTCCATTCTTGAGAAGCAAACCCATTTTTAGCATCCAGAGTAATGTTTATCTGAATCAGAAAAATAAATTGATTTTGTTTTTCTCCTTTTTGAAACTTTCATTTAAATGAAAAAAATAAAGTAATTTTTAGACTTTCTAAGCTAATATAATTCTCACAGTTACAAGGTGAAGAACCTAGGAGATCACCACACTTCAATTTTTTTCTATTTTCAGTCAGAATGAGTGATGCTTTAGTTAATGTGAAATGTGAACATGAGTATGCAAGTAAAGGCAAGAAAAATTTATTTGAACTTTTGATGATTTGCTGTCAGCATTTACCTGACATTCATTTGCCATGAGAATTGACACAAGACTGGCAAGTGGTACTCCTGCAAGAGACACAGAGTTCTGAAGATGATCAGAAAATAGTTTATTAACACACGGCAATGCATGCATTACCAACAAGAAAAGAAATTCTGCTGGTAATATTCATGGGTATTGTCAATGCTTTATAACAGTCACCTAAAATAATATTTCTAGGGTCATTAATTTGAATTACTTTGGACAAAATAATGCACTACACCATTTACAGTTCATCACCATAATGTAAAGGCAACTTTACAAGAGAACTGCACAAGCCGTAATCCAATAGACAAATTTATAGACTTGTTTTTTTCATGTTGGAAGCAAACTAACTATGAACATGAAATGTTTTCTAATTTTAGTTTCTCTACTGCAGGCAAATGAAACAAACCGCTGAGAAGGTAATGAAAACAGATTACTTAATGGTGAAAAATCTGAGTGCCATTCTTTTTCTACCAGTGGTGTCACTGCTGGAATTTAATGGAGTGGCACCAGTGTGTCTGAATGAAGATTTTGATCCCAGCTGTTTAAAAATAGGGTTGAATCTAATAAGATTTCCTCAGTACTGATAGACTTTTTCCCCCTACACTGAGAGCAGGAAGATAGCATAACTCATTATTTACACAAAGAAAGTGGAATTTCATCCCAGATTCAAACTTCCTGCTCTAGTTCCACTTATACTTCATGATAGTCACTAGGATTGTTAGAGTGTTAAGGGGATAATTTGCTTCAGATGTTCTTATCTTCATGTTGTGTCAAACAAATTTAACTTCATAGCTTTTTTGGAAGCTTAGGGGAAGAAAATTCATCCCAGCAAGAAAGATAATGTGCTTAAAATGACCAGGGATCATTGAAGCTTTTTTTTTTTCTCATGTGAACGTCATCTCTCTCCTACTCCTTTATAAAAGCCCAGGTAAGTTCAGGAAGTATTCCAAGAGGAAAATAAATGGCAACAGACGTGATGGAATAGACAGATGGAGCTGCATCAGGTTTTACATCAATTACAGTAAGTTCTTGGATTTAGTGCAGGACTTTTCTTAGTTATGTCCTTCAATTTCTGCATATATTTGGCAATGCAGAAGTTGTTTATTACACCTGCCATGACTGCTTGGCCTATTAGGATGCAGTGAGAATTAGGCTGAGAGTAAAGACAAAAGCATGATATTCCAATGGGTTTACATTACTGCTCAAAATGAAAAAGCAGTAGCAGAATAACTGTAGAAGAAGGTCTGGGGCACTGTCTTCTGAATTTAGATTACTAATGACAAGTTTGTATTAGTGCCACAGTGTGAAATAAAAATAAAGACAATTTTATGGGTAATTTTGAAAATAGTGTTCTTTCTTTCTGCATTGCCTCAAAGAAGCACAGTTTCTAGAACATTTCAACAATGTAAAATAAACATGTGAATATGTGAACTACTGTATGTATTTTAATTTATGCTTTCTCTTAATGACTTAATTCTCAGTAACCATTTATATTAGTTTAAGCTCATAGTGTTTTATGTCTCACTCTATTATTGTTTCTGAACAAAACTTGTCTTACGCTTTCAAAGGGAAAAGGGTTTCAGATTGTCTTTCATCTTAAATCTAATTTTATTTTTATGTATGAAAATTAAAACCTGCATCACCAGAAACAGTTTTTGAGCAGATTTTTACTGAAAGCATTGGAGCAGGTACCCTGTCACTTTTTCTGTAATAAAGTGTAGCAAAGTAGGCAATTGGGTATGACTCTCCCCAAAATAATGAGAGACAAAAGTTCCAGGAGCTGTTTTATGCTGGTGGCACAACACCTAAATATGAAAATACTCTTTTCCACGGATGGATGTGATTCCATGGATGGATTGTGAAGAGCAACTACCTGACCTGCTTTTTATCCAGGTCCCTGGCAATTGTTTCCTTTTGTCAATCCCTGGCAGAGGAGAATAAGGTCAGGAGTTGACTAATGGCCCAGACTACAACAGCTGAGTACTTAGAAGTGATCTAGACTGCCAAGCAGTGTTTATAGAGTGAGGATAAAAAAGGTGACTCAAACCTTTCCTGTTTCCCATATCAAAGCAAATCTTTCACAGCTGGCCTGGTGGCTGGAGCAAAGATTAGTTGAGTTTTTACAAATGCTACAATTTATTAACCTGTGCTTGGGCTGATAATGCATCGAGAACCATGGACAAAGTTAAAATGAGATCCTCAAATTCAGAGCATTTTGGCAAATAACTATTTCCACTACCGAGCACAGTACACACTGGTCAGGCAGTGGACATGATTTATATTGTACTTAGCAGTAGACCTCCTAATCCTGAAGTGTAGACGCTTGCCCCAGCAGTCAAATGAGTCATGCAGCTGCATTTGCTGCCTCATGGAGCTTAAACAGTCTGCTTCAGAAGCAGTGGAGCTCTCCTGAATGAAGCTTAATATTCCATTATCTACCTGTGTGCACATCAAATGCAAAATAAACAGTCCAGGGTGTATCTGAAATTCTGTTTGGATGTGTTTTACTGTTTCTCAGTCATTACAGAGAGCTTTTATGTGAAAGAGGAATGAGCTTTTGGAGACCCCAGAAAGAGAGATTTGTTATACCCAAAGCAAGGAGAATGGAGAGACAGAAACAAGCAGCCTACTCACTCAGGCATACGAAAACAGTGGATGTAAAATGTGCAGTGGAAGTATAATGAATTTCTGCATTACAAATTATTGTCACAGGGAAATGTTTTTGTACATGAATTCTGACATAGAAAATTGGATGGATTTTTTTGTTTGTGTGTTGCATTTATTGAAAATGAGAAAAGCTCAGTGACAGCAGTATATAAATGTGTATAGGTATGTTGTTTAAGGTCTCCATTTTTCTTGTCTTCAGTCTTTATTCTCTCATCCTCTCCTGAGCTAGATAGCCAGGGTTTCTGCTTACTAGCCCGAGAAATCTCCTTCACTCATATATCTTCCTCTTGTCAGGAGCTTTCCTTCTGTGAGGCTGTGCTATTTTCTGACATGCTGGAATCACTGGCTACTTTTGTGTTAAAAAAAAAGCATCTTTCCCCATCAACATCTCATTATAGCTGTGTCACAAATTTCCGAGTAAGCAGAAAAGTTAGGTGATCTAAGTAAAACTTTTTAGAATTTGCAATAGAAACCTCACTTGACACCAAAATATTTACCAACAAATGGATGAACTGATGGAAGCCTAATCTCTCTGAACAAGAAGAGATCTCATATCCTGGGCAGAGCAATATCACTGTCCATTAAATAGATAAAATATTGTTACCTCTTTCAAGATTGTATGTCATTTGGTAGCATAAAACCAAATAAATTTAGTGCTATATACAAAAAGAATATAGTAAATATTCAACCTAAAAATGTAACTGTAAAGAGCACAAAAGTATTTGTATTCTGAATTGTTTTGTTCTCTACTGAAACGAACTGTTTCCATAGACTGTTCAGTTAACCAAGTCTCTACTTGGTTAATACCAAGTAGAGACTTTTGTAGATCCAGAAGGGATACATATGGTATTACTTGCCTCACATCAGATTTTGTAGTATTGTATACGAGTATATATATACGAGTATACGAGGTACCTGTTGAAATTAAAAGAGAGTTCCCCATCAGCTACAGCGGAATGTGTATTAAGAGCCTGTTGACTATTCTAGGTTCCATGAGGAAAGAAGGAATGTCCATCATGATATTTTCATGTCACTCTAGTCAAATGAAATTTTTGATTGCTTACAATGAGACCAGCATTTCCCTTTAGGACTAGATTTTCAGTACAGTTTGGAGGCGATACAGTCAATTTTCTTCATAGTAGGTAGTATGAAGCTGTTGGATCTGTGCTGGAAACAATGTTGATAAAAGGGATGTTTTAGCTGTGGCTGAGCAGGGCTTGCTCAGTCAAGGCCTTTCCTGCTCCTCATCCCACCAGTGAGCTGGGGGTGTGCAAGGTACTGGGAGGGGACAGAGCTGGGACAGCTGATCTGAACAGACCAAAGGGGTATTCCACACCCCACAGCATCATACCCAGCGTGTACAGCTTGGGAAGAAGCAGAAAGGGTGGGGTGTTTGGAGTGACAGTGTTTATCTTCCCAGGTAATGGTTAGGTGTGATAGAGCCCTGCTCTTGAGGCATGGTTGAATACCTTCATGCCCAAGGAAGCAGTGAATGAATGCCTCCTTTGTGACTTCTGTTCTACCTATTAATCTGTCTAAAACTCAACCCATGAGTTTTTCCTTTTTACTCTTCTAATTCTCTCCCCAATCCCACTGAGGGAAAATGAAAGAGATGTGTGGGACTTGGTTGTCTGCTGGGATTAAACCATGATAGGTAGAGGTTGTTCATAAAAGCTGCTTTAAAAATCCAAGCTGTCAGAGAGCTTCTTCATATATTTACTATTTTGTACATGCACACAAATACATTTAATATTAGCAAGTTCAGTTGTCACACAATTTTTTGACTCAGTGACTTTAATTCTGTAGAATGCATACTATTTTGCATTTTATCTCTGTTTCCTAAGCCAAATAAACCTTGCAATTTTTAAGCAATCTTGACTATATTAATTTTCTCAGGACTAATTAATGCATGCAACTTCCAACAGAGAAGAAAAATTAACTTCTGATTTCTAGTGAGAGGTGTACTTGGATGTTCTGGCTAATGCTGTCAGTTAAAGGAGCACACGGCTTGCTTTCAAGTACACTCTAAGCCTTAAGGAAACTTGTTCAGCAAAGTCCTGTGCCCCACAGCAGTGTGACTTTGGGCAAACAAGCCTGTTTTTTTCACACTAGTAGCAGTCCAGCCATGACCATAGCACACAGCATCTGTTCAAGCTAGCAGAGGTGCCTCACACTGCCGTAAGGCCACGGCTGCTGGTGTCCAGAATTTCTGAGAGCCATCTCAATTACTGCAATGCAGCACGGCCCTCTGTCTTGTGAATTTTTGTGGTCTGGAACATACTTTATGATTTTAAAGGGCAAGACTGAGGGATTTAGACCATTTCATGAAAAAATACCCATGAGAATTCTGTGTTTTTGTGCTTGCAAACTACAGAATGCAAACAGGACAAAGAACATTCATTACAAGTAAGTGATTTTTTTTTTGTACAGCTGTGAGTATAAAATACTTTCTACCAAAGTGTGCACATATATGCATACAGTGCATGTCTTATATATAGATACAGTACACACATATGAAATATTTTTTAATATTTGCCCTTCAGGTGATATGTTCCATGTTAATATGGTGACATTCACGCAGCCACTACAGAGCTTCCACATCCTGTGATAGTTAAATGGCATATGATCTCTTCTCTACTTCCTGAACATGGTGTGTCCTTTTGCAGCTGAATCTCTACAGGGTCATGGGTTCTTGGAGGGGAGTCCCTCGTGTTGGGGCAGCAGCAGGCAGGATTTCTCGGCTGAGCTCTGTGTTGCCGCGGCTGGAAGTGGCCCACGGAGCGCTGCTCTGTGCCAGCCCTTTGAGCCCTTCCAGCTACACCTACATCTGTGCATCATTAGAGCAGCAGAGGCCACTGCAGTCACCCAGTGGCTGTTTGGGAGCAGCTCTCTTGCCACTCTATTGCCTGGAAAGGAAAATTTCTCTTTATCTTCTCTCCACTGAGCTCCCAGTTGTGAGAGGTGTGTGAGGTACAATGACAGTGATTATGCTCATGATACATATCAGGTGACAAGCCTATTTCTTAGCATGTTTTAATATGCCACGTTGGTGTTCCAGCACACTTGAAAAGCAAATCTTGATGGTATTTATTATTATTTCTCCATTCTTGCATGAACTTTATGATTTTCTAGGTAAAGGAGGACTCTTTATCAACATTCTTTTAGACACAATGTTGCTGCCTGATGAAATGTTTTTCATCTTGCTATAAAAGGTGCTTACTTGAGAGCTGATCTATTTCACACCAAATTTTAGGGCGTGGTGATGTTATGTTATTAATGACAAACCTTTATTATGAAACCTTAGTTTCCTAAAGTGGATATTTTTTGTGAGCAGTCAATGCAGGCATAAGTATGGATTTATCTATACACATTTTAAGAAGATTTTACTTAATAATATCTAGTATCTACACAATAACAAGTGCAGCAGAAATAGTTATGAGCATATTCAGTGCACTGGGATGACACAGAAATTTGAAAGGGTTTGTATTGTGGCTAAAAGATAGAGGTAAAATTTACTCTTGCTTTAAATGGGGCCAAGATTTCTTTTTGAGTTATTTAAAAATCATTAGTGGAAGTTTTTGCAAACTGAGCTATTGTTTGCATAATCCTTGAGTTTTCAGTGGAGAAACATTTATGAAACATGCATGAGATGTCTGATTCTTGGCAGGAAGAATCCTGGCTCTTTTTTTTAATTTTTTTTTTTTTTTTTGCTGCAAAGCATCTCAGCCTTGGCAAAACAGGAGTAACAAGCTTTAAAGAGATTAATAGTTTATCTGATTTAGTGATCATCTTGCTTTAGGATAGAGTTAAAACCATCAGAACCCTTTCTTGATCTTACTCAGAAAGCATACACTGAGAAGGGAGAAAGCTGCTTTTAGTGCAGATGTGCTATCACAGAAATTAATGCTGTTGGGTGTTACTGTGGTTTACTTTACTTACTGGTGGTTCTAGGATAGCCCTATTTTTGCAAATAAGTATTTATATAGTATATATACTATGTCTACATGTATGTGGGATGTTTTATCTTGCAATAGCTTTTGAATATAATAAATATTACAAAGGAGAACTTTGAAATCCTGCTCTTTTATCATTATCTTCTTGTTGTTGTTTTTTGGTGGATGGGGGTTTTGTTTCTTTTATATTCATAAATAAGACCTGTTTGAGAAAAAATAACACCTGAAGTCTAGAGGGAAATGTTCAGTTCTATCTCAATTTTTGTATGATTTTTTTAGTTGTTAATTTTTCTTTGAATGCACTTGTGGTCCCTGAGATCAAAGAGTTAGAGGGCATGCGTTTTTTGTCAACTGCTAAATTCTCCTTAGTTCCCCTCCTTTTTATGTGGTGCACTGTGCAGTTTTAGAAATTCCACACTCCACCAGCAGCTGTAAATCTTTATCCCTGTGTTTATTCAATCTATTATTGTAAGACTCAATTTTAAACATTTGCACCATGGCAACTCCAGTATCCAGTGCATAGTCCTAATACTAGACTGACCTTTCCAAAAGAGTATACAGTCTGAATAAATAAGATAGAAAGGAGCTGGAGAAAGAGTGCATGTTAACCTACAAATACAAAAATAAAAGTGTCAGTTTTGTACAACAGCACACAACCATACTTTTATTGAATTGATTGCTTCACTTGCATTTGCTTTCATTTATTGGGCCTGCCATATGGCCACACTTTTTCTTCACACCCAGTGATATTATCTGCTTTTCTGTGCCAATGTCCTAGCCCTTGAGGTTGTTTATCCCTGAAAAAAGAGAAGATCAAACTTGTAATCCACTGCAGCAATAGTCTTCCAGACTCAATCAGATTTCTCCTTAATCTCCTTGACAAGCTGAGTGTAGCTTCCCCTGCCTGAAGAAAAGCTTAGAGTTCACCAAATCTCTGGTTCCCAGCATGGATTGTTATAATTCTCACTTTTGAACTCTGACAGCTGTAAACACCAAGTTGGTCCAATTTATTTTAACACTGGAACTGATAAACACTGTAAAATTACCTCAACCCTAAACTCAGCATTGTGGACATAATGTGAATTACAATAATATGAAAAATAAATTAAATAGATTATATATAGAGGCAAGTGTAGTGAGGGGAAGTGGGGGGAGGATGAAATTAGTATTTTATTATTTTGTACTTGATTTTAAGCAATTTCTTAATTATCAGACAACAAAAACCCAGCTCATAGCGTAGATGTTGAAAAAAGTTTCTAGACCTGCAGAGAAAAAAAAAAGCTTTTGTTTAAGAAACTGGGACTGTGAAGAACACTTTTACATGAAGGTTACGCTCAGCACCACCCCTACACAGTGCTAAGTCCTGTACAAAGCTCATAGAGACTTCCTTTTCTAGTGCTGCATTATTTCTTATCCCAAACAACTCCTTCTGTGAGGGAAAACTAAACCATTATATCCAATTGAGTACAAAATGTTCAGGCAACAACCAAAACTGTATTGTTATACTACAGAGAAACACAGTTACTATTGCAAAAACAGAAAAACTCCTAGTCGTTGAATATGAAGTTGTAAAACGTCTTGTGGCTAAGAAAATGTTCAAAACATTTCTCCTAGTGTCTGTACCATTTACAGAGTATAAACTGGTGTAGCTAATAAATGGTGGGTAAAACTGAGAATTATTTGTCAAAGGTCCAACAGAAATAAGAAGTTGACATTTTTTCCACTAGCCTTATGTACCTTAAACAAGGTGCATAAAACCAAAGTCACTGTAAGACATCCCAAAAATTGTAATTGCATGCAGATAGTCTTTGCCCTTATCCACTGTTGAAAGGGGGAGCTGAGGAGAAAACTGCATGATAAGCAGAGCTGTTGGATACCTGGCCAGGCTCAAGGGCTTGCTTTCCATTTCCAGAGGCTCTCAAGGTGGGGAAAAGTGCCATAAATTTCTGTTCAATGACTCCTTCTCTTTGTGAGAGAAATTTAAAAACTGAAAGCTTCATGGTGAGTTTTTACTCCTTCAAGTGAAACGCCAAGGAACACTATATTGAATTCTAATTAAGCAGTGATTTTAGGTGTACTTCTTCCTGATAAACGTAAGGCAATGTAAAACTTAAACATCTGATAATTTATCGCAGTATTTCAAAGCGCTCCATTTTATACCATGCATAAGGTAAAACATGAAATAAGATAATATTAGCACACAAACTTACAAAATTGTCAGAAATGTGTTGTTTTAGCTGTGATTCAAACCAAAACAGTTAGATACTAAAAATAATTGTGGTATTTTTTAAAATAGTAGTTGCACTAAAATGTACTGGATTAATGTAAGTCATAATAAATAATAATAAGTAATAATTTTGGTTCTTTTTGACTTCCAGAATTTATTGATATTTATTACTTGACTATTTGAGTATCCTGTGAACCGTGTCTGCTTGGATCAGTTTTTGTGTGTATGCCTTAGCACCATTCAGTTCACTGAATGTGTACACAGTTTAGTGTGGCTCAGTAAAACATTACACTGCTTAAAATTTTGAAACTTGTGGATCTGCTAAATACCTGCCAGGTCAGTCCAATCAGTGAAAGGAATTCACTTTATTAATTTCACATCTGATATTAGGAATAGCATTTATGAAAATGGCAAATGATTCTGGTAATGTTCTCTTTAAAACGCTATGTAAAAATATATACATATATATTGCCATCAATGAATACACTGTGTATACAACATTTGGGGCCCTGGATATGTGCAGTTAGCTGGGGTTCAGGTCAGCCTCTTTCCTAGAAATGGATAGAGCAAGTAGAATTTTGTCTAAATGGATAGGATGACATTAAATAAAATGAGTTGCTACCTCCTCAATAAGAAATATCTTTTTCTCTTTTTTATCTTTTGTACTCGGGATAACACAACTTTCCATCCTTCTGCATCTTGGTTTTGTCTCAATGCAATTTTCTTTCCCTGCCAACCACACCAAATGCCCACACTCAGTCAGACCTTTCTTTTGATAATCCTAACACAGCTCTAGAGGAATATGAGTGCTCTGAAGGGTCAGTATTAAAGGTTTGGGGTACTTTAAAGCCCTGAATGACTCCTGTCTTGCAGATTAAAACCAAATAGGAGCAGGCACAGCTTTCTGGCATGAAGTAGACTGAGAATGAGTAGCCTAAAAATGGGGTGATGAGCCCAATGGTCTCTAGCATCTTCGATGTACGTACACTATCAAAAGAACTTTAATAATGATATATTCTGAATGGACTTACTTAATTAAAGTTCGGGGACTTGCACTGAAACAGTAGAAATTTTACTTGGTAACTTGTATTAAAATCAGTAGTGAAGTGACAGTTTTCACTTAGTTTTCTGACCAAATTAAAGCATAGTTGTTTTTTTTTCAGTGCAGTTTCACCAGTTTGACTTGTTCTGAGAATTTTTGAATAACCACGTAATTAGGCCAAGATGGACAACTGTTAACTTAAAAGCCTAACTTATATAAAATGAAACATTTCTCTTGCTGTGAGATAAATGCTTACAAATTACTTTAAGAACTGACTGTGGTGGACTAGAAATAGAGCAAATTTATCTGCCTAGCAAGACTGAAAAAAGAAGAAACAATTCAGTTTCGGAACCCACTTTAACATAGAAAATTACATGTTTTCAGGTTGTCACATTCTGAGGCATGTACTTCTGGGGTAACACATTTTACAGCATTTAGTATGTAAATTGAGCCAAACCAATTTTGTAGTAGTGCTTAACTATAAGGAATGATGAGGAAAAAATAAGGTGATTTGGGAAATAATTTAGTCAGTGAGAAGCAAAATGAGTACAAATGGAAATAAATGTCAGAATGAAACTAACTCAGAAGGAAACACTACAGTTTATAGATCAGCTCCTTTGTTTAGTGACAGCTGTGGAGCTAAACTGGTGGGTTTGTAGCTATACATCTGCACCAATTAGAGCATCTTTTTACCAAAGCTTTTACCAAATTACATAAGCACCCTTGTTAGAAGATGAAAAATTACAGGAAAATGAAGTCCAGAAGCAATGCTTTCTGTTTGTTAGTTTGTTTACTTATTTAAATGACAAATACAGAAGTGAGAAAGGGAAGACAGCTACTTGAAAATTAGCTGAGTTATAAAAACGTATGTGGGGACCTTTATTTTGTAAAGTGGTTTCTTCTTTGGTTTGTATAACCAGTAATACTTTTCAAGAATATGAAGTATATTGCGTGAAGAGAGAAATAATTGAGACACGAGATCCAAGTTAATATATGCAAAATAACATGCACAGCTTTGCTTATGTGACTAGACTCTGTGTAACCAAAAAGTGCACCCTTAAATCAATAGGCAAGTTATTTGCTTGGGTGTGTTTGCACAGGATCAAACCCTTGAAGTGTAGCTACTCTGCAGCTAGTTCTGACTACAAATTCCATGTAACTGTTTGATAAAGAATATCTTTTGCCATGAAGCACAATGTAGTCTGTGAATTCCATCATTCAGTCCATAAATCCCAGCAGCAAATAAGCAGTGCCCCAAGTATTTGTAGAGTTTTGTGGTCAGTTACAGGTTAGGGAACAGGGTTATTGAGTATGGAAACTTTTAAATTGTTGGAACTCATTCATGCTGTTCATCCAAAACTGTCTTCCTTAACTACCTATAATTTCACCCTCCATAAGATATGGACTTTTAGCACTTTTTCTGTGTCATGCTAGAGCTATTTTAAAAACTGGTGTTAATAAGATGTCTTCCTAGGAAAGCTCAGAAAATAAGGGATAAAGGATATATTTGGGTAATGTAATGTTTTGGGTTTTTTCCAGTTCTAGATGTCTGAGCAGTCAACCAAGAAAATTTAGTTTGACTGCAATCTCTTCCAACTGTTTTGCATGTGAAATTTGCAGTGCAGTCATTTAGTGGCACGGGAAACTCTGCTGGCTTGAATTGCTTTGTTATCCCAGAGAAGTTAGTTCTCTTCTGTGCAAGTTTTTGTAGGAGCATTGGCACTCATGAAGCTTTCCTCACAGAGCAGACCATCTGAGCAAACAACAGCATAGCAGTCATGGTCTTCTTCTGTATTTGTGTTTCCCTCAGTGCCCTGCATACCCCTCTTCCACTGAGGAATCACAGCAGGTTTCCCGTTCTCCACTTCTGAGGACTTCCTGTTGATAGCTACAGAATTCTGAGGAAGTATCCACAGATGGACTGCTAGAGAGAGATGTTATGGACAAGAGCAGGCAGAGATGAGCAGAACAGAAGATGGACACTTAGCCTGTTGTAATGCTTCCTTTGCTAGCTCTGTATTGGGATCAACGTTACTTCATTCCATGTTGCAAGTCAGATGTGTGCATCTCACTGCAGAATTCCCACTGCCCTGCATACAAAATCTCTGATTCCAGACTTCCAAGTGGCCGTGGTCTTCTCTCCTTTCAGTTATCATAGTAAAGGCTGACATTTATTTTTCAAGATTTGTGCACTTGGCTTTTTGCCCCAATTTTTTCTTCCTGTCATTATTTCCTTTTATGAAAAAAATTAGTACTCTTTCTCCACCAATTTTCCCAATCTCATCCCTATAATGCATTGTAACATTAAGATAAATATGGTATTCTTAGAACTAGTTCTAAAAACTGGTTTTCATTTCTTCTTCATCATTTTTCTGTCTTCTCAAAGTTCAAGATATATAAGTGTGTATAAGTATAGTAAATGTATGCATATATATTCTGGAACTGACTGCTCACTGTAATACCACAATGATGAACACTTAAGCAATAGCTTATAAGAGCTCTAAAATACTTACAATTTTCTGTAAAACAAAAGAACATTTACCCTTTTCTGCAGCACCAATAGAGTAAGCAGTACTGCTGTAGGAACTAATTGTCGTGGCTGACAGGTGACATAAAAAAAGAATCTTTGAAGGAAAGACAAAGTAAAATTCCTCGAGGAATTATTCTTTGTTTTCTGAAAAACTGTCATAAAATTCTGATGACACACTATGGTAATATTGTTTTAATTTATTTGAGTCTAACCATTGTGTTCATTAATGTTTAGTGGTTCCACCTAAATTTTCGAAGTTTTGTGTGCAGTAGAGTCTCAGTAATCTTGTTAAAAGCAATGAGAGCAGTGTTTCTAAATCCCAAGAACCTCTTTGGAAGTTTAACAATTATGTCAGAAAGCCTCATCATGAGGATGGTCATATTGGAACATATTAGGGAGACAGTGGTAGCTTCATTGCCAATCTCAGCATTTTGGAAGGAGGAAAGGAAGTAAGTCAGAGTTGTAACATATAGATGAATTTCCTGGTCCTATGTAAGTAGAGAGATGTTCCATATATAGTGATATTAAAGTCTTTCTTATATTACACATAAGAAATCGTGTAATGGTTTGAAAAAAAAAAAAACCTGTTTAATAGGGTTTTCTTCCCAGAAATTGTTTTACTATCTATTTAGTTCTTAGAAAGCATGAAGCAGCTATAAGAGTAATAATACTAGTAATAATAGTCAAGCAAACTTGCCACTCAAAAGTTTTCTCCTTTTTTTCTTTAGTTCAGTATTTATCTCAAAAGATTTTTATGTCAAACAAAAGGATCAGCCTGACTGTTGAGATTGCTGAATTGAACTAGGGAGAAGGAGATGTGGAAAAGGTTACAGTCAGAAGCCCTGCAGTGAGGAAAGGAGATGAAGAATTCGTTTTTGGGAAAATAACATCTTTAATACAATTCTCTACTCACTGTTGGAAATTACTTTTTCTGTGGATCTGAAAGTGCCCTATTGGAATTCACTTATTCCAGGAACATTTTATTTTTTTGTTATACACTCGTAACAAATATTCACATTTAAGTAAAAAACTCCCTAACATTTTTGAACTTTCAAATGCATGAATAAACACAATAAAAGCAAGTTATTTTGTGGGTTGCAGAATTATCAATAACTGATTTCCAATGTATTTTAAGGTTGCCCTCTCACTGTTCCAAGAAAAGTGAGCCCAAGTTTTCCATCATCTCATGGCATGCACCAGAAGCACGTGCTGTGGTTACCCTGGGTCCTAGATGTGTGCACGTGTGGCCATCTGTCAGATTCCAAGCACAGTCAATAACTGTCTCCTTCTGTCTGAATTCCTGTCTCCCTTACACCAGAGATGTTTGTTTGGGTGTCCTCCTTCCAGCTGACAAGTTTCATGAAGTTTGCAGTAATCTAATCATTGTAGAAACTTAAACCAGTCTTCAGTCTTGTAAAAGTGAATCAACAGTTCTACATGTTAGTGGAGAGGAATAGATGGGTAGATATAGAAACAAAGTCTTAATTTATGTTGCACAAGAAACCCTAATTATATTTCAAAAGTTGATTAGGAAAAAAAACTACAATTGATTACCAGAAAGATTTTATTTATTTAGGCACAGTTTAAGTTGAATCAAGCATGATAGTACTTCTTAAGCACTGTAAGAATAACAAAACTCTTCTCAGCAGCAGGGAGAGTCTTCTAGATCTGGATTTTAAAGTAGGAATAGTAATAAGAACATATTGTTGTGTGGAATTTGCTATACTGGAGGATAGCTTGATATTTCACAGAGGTTCTGTCCCAATGGGCCTTTACCTGGAGTCATTGGTCATTCATTCAGCTTTCAGGAACTGGTGTAGCGTTATACTGTTCATAATCTATTAGCTGTTTTCCTGGAGACCCCTGATTCTAACTGCATCAAGATGCCATCCATGCGGCCATCAGTCCAATATATTTTGAAGTGTTTTGTCAGAGAAAAAGAGTTCCTACATCAGCAAAATATTCTATATTATATTCTGATGGATCATTGCTACCAAGTGTTCTATGCTGTGTCAAAGTAGCACTGAAAAAATTGATCTCTTAATTATTTTATTTCCTTTACCAAAATATCAATGTTTAGTTTGTGCCCAAACTAGAAATAGAGATTTTCTTGTTATCATTGTTCAGGGAATTTACTGATTAACTTTTTGTACAAAGGCCTCCTCTCCTTACAACACAATATAATTAGCACTATATAAAACATACCAAATGTGACATCTTTCAGGATGAAGGACTCCAGAATGTCATTCTCAAAGCAGCTCACAGCCTTTGATCCTTCTAAACTCCTTCTTCTTTACAGAAATAATGAAAAACATCAGGGAAAAGTGGGATTTAGATCTAGAATTAGACACACACCTTGCTACAACCTCCTTTTGAATAGTTGGTGAGAAGACTCAACAAACTTCTGTGGTAATACGATCAGGTAGTTTTTGACTCCCTAAACCCACTCATAAACCTAGTAAATGCTATTAGGTGAAATTCTATGCCGGATTGAATTTCAAATGGATTTGAAACAGAATCATTGTACTCCTTCATGCTTTTCATCAAGTATAGAGATTGCAGAGATCTTGCAATATAAATGTGAAGTCTACTTAACAAAAACTAAATAATATGAAAATGCTTCTTTAATTCAAGTGCCAGTGAAAAAATATGATTTGAATTGTCTAAGTTGTAAAGAAACAGGTATTTTCAAGCACGTGCAGAGTTCAATAGCAGCTAAATATTCTGAAATACATCATGGCCATCACCATTCCCTTCACAGTTTTTAGCTCAGATTCTGGAAGTCTACACTGTGTGTGTATATGTCCAGTCTGACATACACACCATAACAAACCCATCAGCTCTAAAGTTATAATCAAAAAATGTGATGTGCAGACCACATCCACAGCACCATTCTCACTTTTATCCTTGCCCTACATTCATCCAAATTATACAGCTACAACTCTTCACTCTTTTTCAGACAGAGGAAGGGTTTATGCCCAGAAGTTTTATAATCTATATAAAATACACATGAGAGATAAGAAATTACATTTAACAAGAACAGTGCTTTATCCTAGTGCTCACATTACTATTGACATTTAATATTAATGTTGTCATTGTTTTTTAATACTCAAATGATAAGTAGGCTGGTGGCTTTTTGGTCTTCTAGAAGAAATAATTCTACATATAGAGGCAAGGAAGATATTTCACAGACTCAGAGAAACATAGGGCAGCTCTGAGACAAATTAACTCAGGAAGCCTATAAGAATTAAAGGCAGGAAAAATTACTAGAAAAAGAAAAATAAAGATGAAAGGAAGAGTAAAGAGTTTTACTCAAAGGCTCTCACATATCTTGTAAGTGTTAATTAGTGTGAATAGATGTGTGAGTAGTTGCCCTCATTTTTAGTTCTTGTCTGTATGGTATTTCATATTTGAGCTTTAACAGAAAATTGTGTCTGAAATCACAATCATCAGAAATATATCTGGCAAGAGCAAACCTTGGGATTGCATCCAGCGTGTGTTTGAGTGTCAAAGGAGCAAACAACTTAATTCATTTTTTTGGTCCATTCTGCAAACATTCATGTCCAATCACTAACCAGTGGCTTAATGTGGTATAGACTCCTTTCTTTGTTTGAGTGCATTGTGTGGTTTTCTTCTTTGCCAAGGTTGTTATAGTGGGACAAATACTGTAAAGCCATAAGGATACACAAGGTAAGCTGTAAGTCATAAGGGCCAACAAAGCCCAGACTTGGCCTTGCCTTTGACAGAGGTTGTAAATTTGACAACGTTGACCTACACAAATGGGCACAGCCATTATTTAACTCAAGTACATCTCCTGAATTCTCTGCAGGGGACCACTGGCTAAAGCTGTTCTTTTCTGGCAAAGTTTCTGAACAAGGCAGCATTGCTATTATTCTTTTAAATGTAGTGTAAGGTGCAGGCAGTCTGAAATTCCCAAAGAAGCTGGCAGTTGTGCAGACTGAAACCCAGAGAAATTTTAATAATTTTAACATTATGATTGTGTTTATTCTGCACCAGTGAATACTATTACTCTAAGTATGCTCCCAAAATCCTGTTTATAGGCAAAACCATGGGGTGTTTTCTGCTGAAAATCTCTAATGGAGGAAAAGGAACCACAGCAGTCAAATAATGAAAAACCCAAATAGATATCTTGTTTATTCTTGGTATAATTGGTCCCCTGTAGTGTTGCTAATAAAAAAATGACAGCCAGAAAGCAAGTGAAAAAAACCAGAACATCCACCCTTTTCTTTGCAGCAGCTTTCAGGAGGCCGTAGGCTCAGATGATGAATAGCAGCTAAGTGAGAAAAGAGATTTCCATTAAAAGACCAAGTCTTCCTTTAAGCTTTTATCTGATATTCAGGCAGAAACACTATGTGCAAGTTGTAAACGAAAAAATTAATGTAAAGCACTAATATATTTGTAGACGACAGGAAAAAAATTGGATAAATATGTAAATCCCTTGCCACTAATTACAATGAGGAATTTACTTTCCTATCGTGTTTCAGGGCTGCTACTATGTGACAAGACTTATTAATTAATACAATGCATCAAACAGTGGGGATACAAGTAGAATTTCATCCTACTTGAGAAATACAACATGTAATTTTATCAAGGCTTCTTATGTATATATTTACATAAAGCTATTGAATAAAGGAATAATTAGAAATAAAACTGAATAAGGACAAAGTTTTCATCTTATAATTCTGGAAGCAACGTAAGAATGTTTAGGAGTCTTGGATTGCATCTGATGACTTAGTAACCTGGTGGTTGCCTCATTATTCTCTTAAAAAAAAGTTACTGAAATAAGGCTTCATGCAAAGATGGGTATTTTTTAGAAAACTTGTTATGAGCTTAAAGCATTGTTTAGCAAAATGAAAAATGACTTGCTTAGACCATATATCTAGCAGACATTGACAAGTCTAATCTTTCTGATTATCTCTTCAATAAATCTTAATTTTAGAAGAAAACTGCCATTTCAAAGTATTTTTTTTAGCTAACAGAACAATAAAGAGGATGATGGAATTCTTATTCCATAAATCATATTGCAGAAAATATATCCAGCTCAAAAAGTATGTCTTCAGCAATATTTTTCTGTTTCAGATGGATGAATCCTTTAAAGACTTTCTTATCTCTTGTAATAATCTAATGGTTTTTCTGTGTCTTCAATAATTCCTATCAATACTGATACCTCTCAGACCAGGCCTTTTTTCCCTGAACATTTATGATATTTTGTTTTTATGAAAAAGACCATGGCATGACTTAACTGCCTGCTACCTACCCTAAGTCATGCCTGGAAGCCTGCAGATGAGACTATAGCTGCATCTTAAATGCCTTTATTACTGTTTTCTTGAAGCTTTCATCCTAAGATGAAGTCCAGTGTAACCTCACTGTTAGTGATATCACTCTTGTTTACCTCATTTTGAGGGCACTTGCCAACGTAATTTCTTCAGCCTCACACATACCACAGTAAAGAAACAGCCTCTTATTTTCTTTATGTATTAAAACACACTAGCAAACAAAAATATCATGAAAAATTCATGAAGTAGTTTACACAAAAATACAATCTTTGCAGTACCAGGAATTTTTCAGTATGAATGGCTTCTGGTTGTTTACCCAGTCTGAGTCCTTATCTTACTTGCATCATGTATTTGAGCAGTAGAAGGCAAAAATTTAAGATCTGAATATCTTTGAAGTAGCTGTGTTTTGTGACAATTTAGTAAATAAAAAAACCCCCAAAGAACCAAGATATCTTCATGCCACTCAAAGTGACACCACGACCAGATCTAGTTACTAAAATATCATCCAATGACTTAAATAATGCATTTTCTTTCTTCTGCTCCTTGAAATTATTTTAATGCAAATATTTTGCTATACATTTGACTAGATTTCTCATAAATATTGCCTGAATATCAAGATTGCTTATATACTTCCATTAGTTAACTATTATCTAATGGACATCAACTTTACATGGAATTTTATAAATACTCTGGTGGAACTGATCCTTTGGAACAGGACTGATGATGTAAAAAATATGATTGTAGTTTAACAGTGCTTTTGGATTATGCCTATATTTGTCTGAAACTGCTTTGTATGAACCATTCAATTCCAAGATTTAAGACTAGAAAAGAAAATTCCTTAGTAATTAGTGGAAATATGGAAATTGTCTTTGGCTTGCATCCAAGTTGACAAGTTAATAAATATTAAAGCTAAAGAGGAAAATAAGAATTCTGATTTACTAAATTCTAAACGACATAACATTTTTACACAAGAGTTTTGTCCTGTGCCTTGAGAAATATTAATATAACATATTATGTTGGGTTATTTTGTACTGTTAACTTTAAAATACAGGGGTTTTGACATATTATGTCCATGGAAAAGTATGATAGCTATGAATCAGAGAATTACTTAAGAATATAGTTCAATTCTGATGGTACACCTAACTTCAATGTTACTATTATGTATGTAAAATTGTTTTATAAAATCTATTGTACAATAATTAGGCACAATTTTATAACAAATTCATGCACTTTGTAACAAATAAATGTAAGAATCTTTTCTATTTAGGCTTAACTCTAATCTGAAGAGTCAAAGCCAGTCTTTTTTTACAGGTAATAACATGCTGTATTCATCCTAGTGGCTGATGCACAACCTAAGAAATGCTTAATAATGGAAATGACAATAAATAAAGGTCTATTGCATATTTAGGAGAGGAGACTGGTAAATCTCAGTGCAGAAGCATTCAACTTGGTACAGAACTGTACCTGAGAGACTCTACCTTTGAGAAGGTATCTGCAACATCACAGAATGTTTGTGTTGCAATTCTTCAAGAATGTAAATTGTAAGATAATTTTAATTGTTCTGGCAGTTTGAAAGTTCTTCTTCAATCTCCTTTAAATGAGCTTATCTGCATTTTTGCATTTTACTTGCTGAATATTATTTTTCTGTAATATCCGTTTATATGCAGTTTGCTTAACCTTTTAATTTGTTTTATAAGCATAAAAAAATAAAACATACTTTTCATTTCCTCTTTTTGTCTTCTCTAATACTCTCTCTCTATTTCTTATCTGTATGGTACCTATGCATACAATTTGCAACTGGCTTTTTTTTATGCAAACAGCTCATGATTAATATAAATGAGCTGAGATTGATTCAGATACAATAGTGGCTGGAGAGTGATGGCTGATGCAAACAGGAAAGGGGATTAGCATTGTTCTTGCTGTATGATGAATTGCACTACATCATGCATTAAAACAATGAATTGTCCTTCAGGATATCAAAGACATTAGCAAACAACATGATGGCAAATATGCAGTCTTTTATCTGATGGAGACAGTATTCCTCACAGAAGATGCCAAGGCTGGAGGAGCATCAGCAGGATTGCCAACAGGATTTTTGGAATCTGGCTGCATGGAGGCAGAGCAGCTGCTTGGTCTATGAAACATACTGCCTGAAGTAAACCTTTCACAGTGAGCTCTCTTGCTGCCTTTTTTTTTTGAACAGTTGTGTTTTAATGATCATCATCATCATCACTATCTTCCTCAGATGAGTGAAGGTCGAATCAAGTCAGTCAAGGGTGGAGACTGGAAAAAAACCCAGTAATTGTGTGGTGCCAGTCTCACAGATGAAGCCCCTTGAACCTCCCTGGCAATGTCACAGCACTAGCATGTGCTAGTCCATAAGCACTGGGACTTTGGTTTGTAGACACAATTTTCTACTGCTATGTCAGATGTCTTAAATAATGATTTCTCCATATGCAAGACAGTACTTAGCAAAATGGGTTATGCTACTACAGCAGCTTGCCTTTAAAGTATTTTTTCTTGGAGTTATTTTAGTAAATTTCCTTTTTATGATTATATCACTCTACATGAACACTGCAAATCACATTTGTATTGATGAATAGCTGGTGAGCAATTTAATTGGCAAAATGCACCTCCAGCACAAATGCAAGAATAGAATAGAGTAAACAAAGTCTTTGACCTTTAACTACTGTTTCCAGTGATCTGGTGGCCTGTTTACAGGAAAAAATACTTGTGTTATTAACTTACAGTCAATCAGACTCTCCTGGGGCATTACACAGCAGTTCTAATTGTATCTCTCTCACTATTATGGGGGGTTCAAGCACCTTCATTTTTATTTTTACATGCTATGATGGACCTGTTCATCAGTGGGTGTTCAGAACTTTGTCAGAAATTTAAGTTCACATGCAAATGTAGGGAATCAAGACTTCACATAATGAGAAATGTAAAACATGGCTGTAGGTGCACAGTTTTCACTTTACATAAAAATATTACCCTACAACAATTTTAAATCTCTTTCCTTTATTGTTTCTGAACACATAATTAACTTTGGTGTTGGGCAATTTTTTGCCCAATCAAAACTAATCGTCCCAATAAACTCTAATGACATTATGTTTGAAATAGGAATATTTTGCTTGATCAGCTACAGGGTATTAAAAATTATATTTCCTTCTAGGATAGACTGCATTTGTTCTTGTTCACTTGCTTAATTTCAAGGGAAACTCTAAAGAAACAGGCACTAATTTTCATTTAATTGGAATGCCAATATTTACAACTTTGTAGTATTTAAACGTTTCAAATTTCAGCAGTAATTTTCAAATTTGACATGTTTTTTCATGTATCTCAAAATGACATGTTTAAGGTAGATAATGAATATTTCTTTCATATTGTTCTGTAATGGAGGGCGTTTTTAGGTGAAAACATACTTTCAGAAATTTTTGAGATGTGATTGAGTGATGCTTTAAAAAATTTCAGTGTTCTTTCTAATAATCCTGATTTGTCATTTGCATAACAAACCCACAAAGAATCACAAAAATTACCATATTGCATCCCTGCAATGCACAATCTACTCCAACACTTGTCCTGAGCCGCCAGATGTGGAGCAGTTTTAAAATCCTGTGTTTAATACTCAAACCTTCTTCTCCATTATGGATATCTCTTCAGGTTGAGGAATCCAGGGTTGGTCTTGACTTTCCTCCTCTGTTTTGAAGTCATTTACTTTTATCTGTCCTGCCTGAGACAGCTGTTCCATTTCACTGATAGATGTTATGTCACCTTACAGCTATCTTGGGCTTCTTTCACTTTATGAAGGCTGTTTTCATCTACACATTTTCATTTCAACTCTTGTCTTCTTATATAAATGATGAGCTCTTTAGAAACATACTACTGTAATCTCTCGGCACAGATCAAGAAGTGTCTGCAATCCACAAATGAAACTGGTGTGTGGGTTGTGGTTATCTCAACTCTATTCTATTCTAGACATCAGAATCATAAACTTTGACATTTCACAGAGGAAATTAAATGGTCTTATATTTTATCAGGCATAACTATACTCTCATTTGTTTCAATTGCCTCAAATTACGCTGGCAATATATACTGTTTGTAGCAGGACCAGTTATATCAAAGATAATAATAAAAATATGTTTGCTTCAGACCAAACTGCACTTTCAATTTGGTTGCTTTCCAAAATAGAGCAGCAGTAGATGTAGTATATTAATCTGCACAATTTAAGCTTTAATGGGCTACGAAACATGCTTTTACATTAATATGATTTAAACCTAAAGTACAGCACTTCTATTAAAAATAAATCAACTTCTGCATGGATGTCTGAATAACCAAAGTTTTTTACAGGTAGTGTTGCTTTTTCTTTGCTCTAAAAGGCAGAGACAATCCTGAAGAGGCTGACATAGGAATTTCAAGCTGCAATGAATAATGAAAACCACACACAATGGCTAAGGCATAAAGCAAGTGCTAAGTTTCTTTAACATTTTTTCTGTTCACAAAAAATATAAAGCAAACAACATTTATTATGGGGATTTGTCCTTTGTAACACCCATGGTATTGCTGTTCATGTAGACCCTCAGGCTCGGTGTCAGCCCACACCAGCCATGCTCAGTGAACACGCACATCTCCTGCTCTGGGTCTCTGAAAGCGCCTTCCTACGTGGCCTTTCATTTTCTCTGTGTTCCTCTCTCCCTCCTCCAAGATCCAGTTTGAACCTGCTGGTTTTCTCTCTCTGCTGTAGTTGCAGGTCTTTTCCTTTCTGCAGGGGCATTAAAACCTTTCCAAGGACTGTGGCAGGAACATGAAGAGGGATGATCCCATTCGCCAGGTTGCCAAGGTCAAGGGTGACAGAGAAGAGTGTAAACAAAAACAACAGGAAGGAGGAGAGCAAATTTGAACAGAGCACTGGAGTTTCATTTTGGAAACATTATAAATTTTCATGATTTTTTTTTGATATGGCTTTTGTGAAGATACAAATAGGAAAATTGCTGCCGTGGTGAATAGAGCGAAGCAGAAAAAGATAACGGTGGGACTTGGTTTCCAGCAATCAATGGAAAAAAACCAGGCTGGAAGCTTATCTTAATTTTGCACTGATTGTTAACTGCATGCATCAGAGAAACTAAAGAAATATTGAACTTCATTTTATGAACACAAATCTACTCTTTATTAACGGCACTGCATGGGGAAGTAGAACAGTGAAATGTTGATGTTGATGTAGTAGTATTTTTGGTGTCTTATTTGAGGGCAATAAACAATTTTATTATATAATTTATTTTCTATTTAAATTAATCTCATAAGAATAGATACATATTTTGAGAGCAGTTTTTACTAATACATAAATTATATTGAAATTTTTTCTTTCGTATGGACTTCTTAAGTGGCAGTTTTATAATGCTTTGCCTTTACCGAACCTTAAGTACTTGTCTTCCACTTCTAGTGTATGATGAATATAGCTATGGCCTGAAGTTTACCTAAGTATACTTGAGCATGCTCTAAGTGGATATGACAAGCTCTAAATATTCAATAAGAACCTTCACTATAAAACTCTACAGGAAAAAAAAAAAAGATGTTAAGACAACAATGCTGAGATTAAAAAGCCAAGTGTTTGCAAGTAACGACACTCCAGTGTGCAGAAGGATTTATCCTCCTTTCAGCTGTTAGTCACTTATTATGCAATTGAGTAGTCACCTTTTCTAACAGTCAGTAGTGATGTTATAATCTATTGCTTTTGCAGTGTCTGGAAATTAAAATAATTAGGAATAAATGGAACACAGTTCAGTCATACACTGCTAATATTCATTCTAGAAATTTAGCCAATTGTTCAACTAAAGTGATAGTGGTTTTGCACCTGAATTAGGTACCATTTTAACCACCCAGTTAATGACTATTTAGTAATTAGGAGATTATCCGGGTTCATGAGTGACATCTGAATGTGGATTTGAGGCTTTGTACCAGGAGCAAGCAAACACACCAGGAAAAAATACTGTACACAAAATGTTCACTTCTAAAAACTAATAAAAGATCAATATTATGTTCAGGAAATTGAGAGTGTTCAAAAATTCTTATCAATATGGCTTTTTAATATTTAGTCTCTAAATTTAATTATTAGAGAACCTTTTCATCTTCAGAAGCATTAAATCATTAGGAACTCCCTTGCCAGGACCTGGCACTAAAATTCTTCAGAAGCAGTAAATAATTGTCACTGTAACTTCATGAATAAAAGACCATAAGCCCATGAGAAAATAAAATTTCCAGGTTACTTTCGTGCTACCCAGCTACTGTGAGCATCTTGAAGAGATGTAAATCCAGTCATTTGATCTGCAGCCCAGGTGGCCTAAGCACTGGGGAAGGAGTCTAGCTGGGACATATTTCTGATTAGGTTGTTAAACAAAAAATGCTAGAGGTGGCCTGAAGTTGTTTTATTGTTCTTTAAATCCTGTTTCTTCACTCCTTGCATGCTTGGCAATAATGGAAGATTTAAGACTTCTCCTTTCTGCTACTTTCTGCTAATATGTTTATCCTGTTTTAGTTGTATGACTGCTGTCCCTGCTCTGGAAAATCTTGATTACAAGACAAAGAAGATATGGACAAGGAATCAATTTCTTCTTAATGACCCTGTGTGGTAAATGACAGCTACTTTAAGTGTTACATGCAAATAAATGTGCAGAAATAAGTGGGAGGTTTAGGATTTTCATAGGTAAAAATAGGAAAAGGACTTAGTCTGAAAACCTGAAAAGAAACGGGGTTTATTTTGTAACAAATGTGATAAAAAAATTTATTTAAACTGGGAGAGGGTGTTTTCTTATGAAGCCTCATTAGCAGTGTATTATATAGCCACACTGAGACTGAAGATCCAGTCCTACGAGAGACTCAGCAGTGCTAATTAATCTACATTTTCTCTGGCTCAGGCCAATTGTTTTCTTAGGTGGCAATTAATGAAAGATCTATTTAGAACTCATGAGCTTTTAATATAACAATGAGTAGATATTCCACCTTAGGGCGTAGCACAGATGACTAAAAGTAATTTGCTTTCACAGAAAGCACCTAGTCTCAATAAAAACATTTCAAACAGAATTGCATTTTAACTTATGCATTCAGAGAGCTCCTTACACTTTCATAGGATGCCAGATAAGTACAATGTTTCCAGTGACATCAATCAGCTTTGGATTAAGACTATTGGATCAGCAGTTATTCTCTTTATCTGGGTTTGGGGCACGAAATGATGGTTGAACATAGCACAACATTTTAATTGCTTAAAAGCTCAATGCATGCTTAACATTAGTTACAAAATTTACATGGGAAGAATTTTTGTTTGTTTGTGGCAGGATAATTTCCTGCAGCACAGTTTTCTTTGTCTCTTGGAATATACTAATGCTATCCAGTTAATTTTTGTCATTAAACCCTGAAGCATTTACTGAAAGGAAAAAATTATAATTCTATCCCTTACACAGAATTGAAAATTTGTAAACCTAAGATTAGGTAGAACACATTAGCATGTGCACAAGTACTTAATTACATTAGTGATGCAAATGTTTTGCAATATTGTGGTTTTGTAAACAAAATAATCTTGTATTATAGAGAATTTGGGATGTGAAGGAGGCTCAGAGGCTATGAGAACTGAAATACACTACCGTGTTTAGTGTCTGAAACAAAGGTTTGCTTAAAATCCATTGAATTCCCAAAACACTGTTTTTAAAAAATCACTGTTTATTTTTACATGGTAAATTTTGTAAAAAATCTATTTTATTTTATTCTGGTTCTGTATGGATTACTTTAACTTCAGTTGAATAATTATTTCAACAGTAATATATTCAGCTGTAGCAATTTTTTCCCAGCTAAGCTTCAGGATATTCTAAATCCCCAACAATCAAACCACGTGCAAATAGAGGAATAATTTCACACTTTCAACACTACAACAAAGGATATGTATTCATGAATTTACTTTGCAAAATATTAGAAAATATGTTATGTGGCATGAAGTATGTTACAATGAATAGCTACAATTTTCAGGAAATAGTGGATCATTTCACATTTACACCTGGTAGATTATAGTCTGCGTCTTGAAAATTGAGGTATACCTGTCTAAAATATTAACATTATTTTCTATTAGTCTGAAGGTGTTTGCTAAGTTTCTTAACATTAAAATGTTGATTATAATTTGTTATTATTAACTATGTTTTCCTTTCCTTTCTTTGGCCATATTTCTTGAAAATCTCCATGTTTTCATTGAGTTCCATGGCAATCTGAGCTAACCAAAGGTAACAGATTGAACTGAAAAAGACTTTTATTACTCAAATACAAGTAATTTTACTTAATTATCAAATAAGAGAATCTGAATGTAATCCTTCTTTGATGACCTTTAAAGCTCAGCATGGTTTTTTGCCAGAGGCATCCATCCTGTTTTCACAGTTATCAATCCCCTTTTCCCTGGGCACAGCGAGGGCCAGCTGCTCCCTGAGGAACAGGGAGCCAGCAGCAAGTCATGGTGTGAGAGGCATTTGTGCTGTGGAACATGTAGGACTTTGGGGAAAATTCTTTAAAATTCGTTAGTTTGCAAAACCACGTTCATGGAAATTGGGATGCACTAAGATACTTTAGCTGCTTCTGTTGGCCTCATTCCCCTTCCCTGTGTGGCCAAGTTATACATGGAAAAAAGACAAAGTATTATGTAAAAACAATGTAAAATTGATTAAGCCATCATTAGTTTTCTATATAAAAAAGCAGAAAGTGCATATTCAGCACTTCTTAAACACGAAACAGTGATTTTGAAAACTAACCCTCTATTGTTTACAGCAGAAGTTAAACATTATTTTTTAGTTTTCTAAGAGGAAAGACTTCAAAGCACTGCACAATCCTATTTTTCCTCATTTGGCTGTGAGCTTGAAAGCTGTGACCCATTTGGGCTGAGTTTCAGCATTTCAGCCATGTGCCAAGGGAAAGTTAGTATTTCACTGTATTTTTGCAGGAAATATGTTAGGACACCCAGAACCTTAATTGGCACCGTTTATCACTTTAAATCTAAAAAAATGGAATTTTTTCTGAAGGGATAACAAGCCTGGGTTTCTGTCCAGAAACACTGTACAACTTCCAGCAGTTCATGGCATCTCTGGTATAGCATATCATGAGAAGACCACTTCTGGAAGACTCATTGGTAAGATAACCTAAAATTTTATGAGGAATACAACCATTTCAGGACAAACCCTGATTTTAACCATGTTCAATAGATAAAGAAATAAACCCAGCTAAAGATTAATGTTATTTCAAAGAGATCTGCTTTTTTTTTTTCTTTTCTTTTTTTTTTTTTTTTTCTTTTTTTCTTTTTTCCCCAAGGATTTCTCTTTGCTTTCTTGGTATTTTCATGTTGCATCAAAGGAGGAGGAAGACATACAAAGGCCATAGAACATTTTATAATGGAAAAAGATAACCTAAGCTGCTCTCACTCCAGGTTTCCTTATATGTTTCCATACATGTAGCTGTAGATGCACCTGTATCTATATCATCTGTATCTATATATAGACGTACAGATATGCACACATGCAGTGCCTTGACAGATGAAAACAACAGTTATACCAACCTGACTGCTCACAGGATGAGTATGTGTCTGGTAAGGACATATACAGGGTCATCAGTATAAATAACAAAAGTTAAACAATACACTTCTATTTCTGTATTAAAATGTAAATGTGAATGTGCATCTGTATATATGTGCAGACATACATAAATATGTATATATACAAATTTTCAAGAGACTGCTTTGCAGCTATGTGTCCATTTATCTATGTAGTTTCAAACAATCCTGTAATACTGTGATGCTTTCATATTCCATCAGTCCCTCTGAAAATGATGAAGTGAGATCATTTACCCCATTCTTGTTAATGGGCTGGGCTTTTTATTCTTGCTACAACAAAATGAGAGAATAGCTTGGCAAGATCATATCCATTACAACAAAAGATGTACTGCAGTGATATTACTCAGATCATGTTTAATATTTGTGCTAATAAAGAAAAATATTCTGTCATATGACGAAATCTGAAATGAGAAAAGTTGGCATATTTTCTTTCTGTTCTGCAAAGCCTCAGGTTCTGACTGAAAGCAAGCCTGACCTCCAAATTTCATATCTTTTTGTGAATGCTGCAAAGTTCAAGAGTGCTTAGGCACATATGGCCTTATCTGGGACTTGTGTAAGTCTGAAGATACCTACCTATTGCATGAGGTTGTAATTAATGACACTTTGCAGGCATCCAAATACCTCAAAGTCTTCTGCAAAATTTAATTAATGCTTGTGACAGCCTGGAGAAGTAGTCACGGGAGATAAAAGAATTTTTTCACATGAATTGAAATGCAGCTGTCCTTGGCCTGGCATGTAGCAGCTGTTTAACAGGAGGTGGAAGCACAGATTAAGGCTGGAGATGAGCTAAAATCAAGAGGAAACTTCTGCAATAAAAGAATAGAATTGAAGGTTGGTTGAAGGTGAACATTAGGTCAAAACCTCTGTTGACTGTATTATGACTTCATATGTGTGGCTTATGACAACTGTATTTTTTTGTAGACTGATTAGAAAAATGGACAACTAATAGATGCCTTCTATGCACTTAGATGGACATATAATTAAATAGATTAATCAAATGCAAATGAAATTTTGTTCTGATCAAAACTGGGCATTTAATAGGTACTTCTGATTTCCCTAATGTGAGAAAAGAATCTCATATCAGAACAAATCTATTCCACTGGTTTTGCAAAAGTCTCTTAAGGATGCATGGAGGTGCTGAATCAATATGTATTTAAAATAAAGCTGTCACCCTAGTGATCAAATAATAATATATCAATAAAAAATAAGGTAGTTTCCTATCATAAGTTCACTATTAATAGACATATCTTAAACATGTTGGAGGCCTTGTTTGCAGTACTGACTGGAGGTCTTTGGGCAGGTAAATCTGTTCACAGAGCAATTCTCCATCATATGCAATGTGAAATGATGAGCATATGTGTTGGATTTATCAGAATCATCTCTCTATATAGAATAGCCCCTTTCCAGAGTTTCTGGCAGTGAAAGATGGCTTGTCATTATAAAAAGACAGTTAAGAACTACAGTTTTTTTTAGGTTAGAGACCTTCCTCCCATAACACTGGGGAGCCTTTGGAGGTTTACAACAGATCCAGGCTCACAGCCTGCATCTTTGGATAACTTTGCCTAGGAGGTGACTTTATTAAAGCATTCATTGTAGTTCACTTTCATTAGTGCCATATTAAAGACTTAGAAACTAAAACAAACTCCCTAACTCTCCATTTTCTGCTGTTGCAGTTCATAAAATATTAATATATTAAATATAATTTCTTCAAATGGCTTGTGATAAAGGGAGTCAGTGATACTCCCCTGGGTTAGTCTCTTCGTTTAAAGAGACATGCTGTTGCAGAGCTTTAGTGGCAATAGTATTTTGACAAACTGCTATAAAACAAGAAAAAGTCCTGCTTTCCAGTATTAATCCATCAGGAAGCTGTTAGGGATTCATCTTGTCTGAAATATTCATAGGCAGCAAAATGTCCTGAATGCCCTACAGAATTTGTGCAGAGTCAGGCAGGTGATTGATAGTGAAGCTCTGTTCTGAGTCACTCACACTATGTAACTCTATTTGTCTTGCCAAACACTAAAGAGCAACCAGCCCATAAAATGTAAAGGTAACGGGGCTCATATTTTCCCCAATTTAAGAAAGAACCTGATGTCTCCACTTCACTGTATGTCTCTGAAACTAATTTACATTAAATCAAAGGAGAGAGGCACAGTGTACCCAGCAAAGAACATAGAGGATGAATTAGGTAGGTGTCATTAATTGTGTTGTGTGTATTTGTGTATATGATTTTTAGAACAATCCTCCACAATTTCATATTGTAAACAGCTGAATTACAACTGAATTGTTGAACTTTTGCCCCATTTCACCAAACTGAGAAATTAATTAAGTACCAGTGAAAGTCCTCGCTGGCTTCCAGAGGAATTCACAGCATGCCTCAACAAAGTGGACTGGGTAACACGTTGATTTCCCTAGTACTCTAACAAGGTACCCAGTGACCCAGTGGTTTATGCTTGATATTACTGGGTGTAGTCCACAATAGGGAAAAAATATTTCCTGATTCTGGTTAGCAGTCTGCATGTCATGGATGAAATTTGGGAGACCCAGAGCTCAAACTGATTGAAACTGGTGACCTCTTTAGTAGGTGCATTATTCATCTCTTCATTACAAATGTATCCCATATTTTCTAAGTGTGGGTGCTGTAGGATGTGAGGAGGGAAATACACGTGCTCAGGACCTTGTTTTCATACCAAGTAAATTCACCTATTTCACCTCTTCTGGGGGCAAAAGATTCTGTGAAAGCCTGCAGGATTTCCCATCTTGCTCTTAGGAGTTGTCACCTTCTGTTTCCTCCTTCACACTATAGCCATGAAATGCAAGTGCAACCTCATTTGTTTCAGACTGAAAACACCTCTGTACGGATACAAAGCAGGCATTAAAAAAGTGCTTACACTTGAAAACTGACCACGTAATAAAGATAAATCGAGCTGTATATTCAGTTTTGATGGAAGAAAAGGAAAAGCAGAGAAAAAACGAAAGAAGCAACACGGGGTTTATCCACCCTTTACAGAGGGAAAGTCAGATTGGAGGCAGGAAGAAAAAAGGGAAGAATTAAGGCCAGGGAGCTGCAGAACAACACAGAATACAACTCTCTCCATAAACCAACTATTTTTTTCTCAGCATATTTTTGTTGGTCTACAATACTTGTGCTTAGTTAATGTTCATCTCTTAGCTTGTTTATTGAATAATAACCTGTTTTTTTTTTTTTTTTTTTTTTAATCACTTGGATTTTTTTCTCCCAGTTTCTTACTTTTGCCTGTTAAATGAGTGGAGAAGAGTGTGAGGCTTTCTACCTTTATATAGAACAATCCTATCTGATGGTAAAATTAGGCATGGCACAAAATGGCTCACAGAATTACCCCAAATTACAGACCAATTCACCCTCCCAAATCTAGCTGAGATGAACCAAAAAATATACTATGAATTCAGAAGCATGTCCACATGTGAGCCTGTTTTGTTGCATCCTTATTCCTTTAAGCCTTATTGAAATCAGTGATGCAAATATCCTCTTCCAATCAGCAGCAAAGACAATTGAAAAAAATTACAAAATCAATAAACTGTAAAAGAAGGTTTAATGCCTTCTGGCAAGATATTAATGGCACTGATTGCACTTACGTCACAAAAAAGAATCAGAGGCTAGATTCTCAGCTGACATAAGGGATGTCAGCAGAACTGAGTTGTTTCAATATCCCATGTGAAGATCACACTCTATTTAGGGAAAGCCATGGATGCATCCTTAGTTCCAGAATCTAATTAAGTAGAAATACAGGGGGAGAGCAGAAAAGCATGTTACTTAATAGGTCTGTGTCTGAGCAGATGAAGGATTTATTGTCTGCTCTGAACTGCAATGTAGTTAAAGAGAAGGATACCTGTGGAAGGTACAGTTGTCCAGAAATAACTCAGCTGTTTCTCTGCTTAAAGTTTGAAAATAGAAAGAGGGATAAAACTCACACTAGGCATTGCCTGGGTTCTGGGTGCCTGTTGAAGCCCGTGTAACCTTTGCTCTGTGATCAGGCTGATGGATGAAACTTTGGTTTATTCCAGTGTGACTGGTACCACAGTGTGAGAAGGTCAACAGAGAGATCCAGGCTGTGATTTCTGTGCTCTGGGGAAGTGTAAAAGGAAGTAGAATAAATGCTTTCTGAAGACATTTTTGTGGGCAAAACTGAATGGCAAAAAGGTTAATTATGTACACTGTCTGCTAACAGCGTAAGAACAGCATGTGTTCAGGACAGGAGTCAGATTCCTGCTGAGGAATATGATCAAGATAAAACAAGTGCCAAGAGACTGATAGAACAATGCAAACGACAACACTTGCCTAGCTTGGTAAAGCAGATGGAGCAGAAACCCTAATAAGGTAAGGTCATTCTACGAATGGAGGCAAGACTATCAAAACTAAAAAAGCTTGATAAAGGACAAAAATATAATTATCACATGAATAGAACACACATTTACACAGAATGCTGTAATAGATAGCTGGTGCAGTATTTTGACAAGTGCTCTAATGAAGAGCTCAGTAAGGGTGAACCACCATTGGCTGAGCTCTGTGTTGAGGAACGGAATTTTGACTAATTCCAAGAGGCATCAGGGATGTTCAAACAAAAAAACTTCTCGTATCAATCTACTGAATTCCACTAAAGTATTAAACACACAAAGGGAGAAGTCAAACAAACTCTCTACGCATTGATTTTTATACCTTTTGGAGGTTTGAAAATAAACCAGAGTACTTTTCAAAAGAAGTGGCTATATACTCAGTTTTGGAAAAGGGAAGATAAAATGGGGGATGTGGGAAGGTGTTCCATTCCTGTTTACACTCAATGACAGCCATTCTCTGAGGTCCTTTTACACTGAATGGCTCATCCTAGAAAGCCAATATTTCATACCACTGTAAAATTAATCTGAATTCCAGCAAGATGTTCAAATTCAGAAACTACTTGAGAACAGTAAGTATAAGCAGAATATTCACATATTATTATATCATTTTCAGAAACTGGTGGTAAGGTTCCATGCAGCAACTTGTGACACACTCAAAAAATTTAGAAGCATGTAATAAAGTGATTAAATTGCCAGGGTTGTGTATTTTTGCCTCAAATAAAGGCTGTAAAAGCAAGGAAAAACATTTCTTTTTTTTTTGATGGCTGGTTGTTAAATTATGGATGAGCCTAAATATCCCATCATATCCACCATTTTCAATACTGAGATAGTTTGCTATTAATTACTATTAATTACTTACAAAAATTGGTGAGGAAGGAAGTTTAGGCATGGGTAAAGACCTAGAATTCTTCTCATTCTCTGCCAGTGGACAATTATAGCTGTATATAAATACTAAAAAAGGCACTATTTCAATTATGCCAGGCCAGGTATTTCATATGAACAGGACCTGGTCGTTTTACTAAGGAAAAGAAATATAGGCAAGTACATGAAAAGAAAAGGGACTTGGTTTTTTTGTCTGCTTAGTCAATATGGGAAGACAAAGATCTTGTAAGAAGCGATAGGAAATCTATGCAAATCCACACAGCCAAAAACCAGAACCCAGCTTAGCCAGAATACTGAGGCTAGTTTAGGTAAGGGCCTTTAGCTAGGGTCTTCTGATGGTGATTGGACCCACTCTTCATTGAAGAGTAGGATGGAGAACAGGACAATATCTAAAAGCACTGAATGTGAGTGACCAACAATAGGAAAAGTCAGGCTGATGAAGGAGGGGGCTGCAGCAAATGCCCAGATCCATATGGGGAATCTTCTCTAGGATGGGACCTTCCCTTGAGACAGGAAATGAAGGTGAGCATAGCAGCCAAACACAGAAGAGTTGATCTTAGCAGAAATCTAGCCAGTGCATTAATTATTCTAACTGGTGAGCAAAAATATCCATGATGCTTTATCCTCACACTCATTTCTAAGTATTTTTTTGGTACTGTTTAACCCACTGACACTGCTGTGTGTATCCTTGAGCAGTACTCTGCCTTTGTTTTATCATGATAACCATTGTCATCCCTATTCCCTGCCTCTGTTACAATACCTTTTTCACTGCAGATGTACACATCACACATACACCATTGTAGACCTTATTGTCCCTTATATTTAAAAAGAAAATGTAATCTCCCATTTCTCTTTTTGAACAGCTTCTTCTCTATTCTGGCAAAGGCCGATACAGAACAAAGATTCCCTTCTCACACAGCTCTTTTCTTTGCTTACCACATTATCCACAGCTTCTCTGTTTTTCACCTCTGGTATTTTAAAGGCAGAAACTGAACTGGGTTTGATACATTTCATTTCATCTGAAAAAAAAAAAAGAAATACAAGGTTGAAAGCTTAAAGACACACAAAAGGTTATGGGAATCTATGGCTTCTCTTGCGGCTTTAGCTTTTGTAAGGTTTTCCTCCAAAATTAAAAGTTGTTCATTCAGTAAAATGTATAGCAGAAAAAAATACTGGAAAGTCTCTTTTGCTACATTTAAGAAATACTATAACTCTACAATTTTAGACTGCTATAGTTTTATAAACCTATGTCGAGGACTCTTTTGACTGCTTTGATATCTGACAAATCAATGTGTTTATAACACTGAGTATACAAATGGGTTACATAATATAAAGTGAAAAAAGAAGTATACTCACTTGCCAGATACAGAGTCCTCTTGTCACATTTAAAAGTTGCTGCTTTTCTTAACCTTGTGGAGCTATTTACTTTGAAATTGTAACAAATAGAAATAAAATTTTTTCTTATCCTGATAACTTGAGTTTTTTGTTTGGTATCTGACAAGTCCCTTTCCAACAGTTTTTCTTGATGTTATTCTGCCTTCAAATACAGAGAATGTTACAATTTTGATCTGACTTACAAGAGTTTAGGAATGTGTTTTCCCTTCCTTCCCAGGGGGCATTGTTAATGTTTAGCAACTCTATTGTCTGGTGCAGCAGAAGGAAGCTTACCACTTTGATGTGGATTCCTATTAAAGCAGTGCAGAGTATTAAACTAGTGATCCAGAGCTGCAGAGGGTTGAAAACAAACAGTGCTGTTTCAGAAAGCATTCATGAATTCAGCTTCAGGAAAAAAATATCCAAAAAACCAAACCATGGCCAAAGCATAGAATAGCAGTATTAAATTTTACACTTTGATGGGTAACTTAAAACTCAGTGATATGTACGGCAGCATTACTGAGTACATATTATTCTTATAATTAAACTGTGATCCACCTGGTGAAAAAAAATCTTATTTTCTGAAATTTCACCTAAGTTATCTGTTTCAGTTTAAATTTGAAAGAGAAAGATAAGTTAATCAGAGCTACAATAACACTATGGTTGAGACTTAATTAGTGGGAGCCATCAGACATTTCATTTTGAATGTAATTAATCTTTGTCTACTGAAATTGTTTTAGCAAATCACATTTCACAATTTTCCACTTGTGTTTGGCAGCTGAATCCAAAATCTCTGCAATGAAACTGGTTTCTCTAGTTTACTCTCATGTGTGGATAAAAAGTTAAATTACACCCAGTTACCACCTACTTTGGCACAATTGTATCTGAAGAAAAAACCAGAACTTGTATAACCACGAACTAGGAATTAAATGAATTATTTCTAAAAAGATACATCTTGGCACAATCATGTTATTATGCGTTGCTTGGACTCAGTAATAAGGCTGAAATTCTGAAGATGAATATACTGCAGCCAGAAAACCCCCAACTATACAAATTTCTGTGTAGAGTATAGGAACCTGCTCCTAAAAGCCTTCATTGGAAACATGCAGATGTTAGATATGAACTCTGGCTGAATGGGCCACGTCTGGGGAGGCCAGGCACTAGTGGTGCACCAGAGGGGTTGGTTCTGGGACCAGTGCTGTGCCACACAGTGATATGGATCATGGGACAGTGTGGACCCTCTGCAAGTTAGTATGTGAAACAAATCTGGGCAGGATACAGCAGAGAGTTGTGCTGTGATCTGGAGGGACCTCTACAGGCTGGAGAGCTGGGCTGGTAGGAACCTTTTGAAGTTCAGCAGAGAGAAACTCAAATTTCTGCATCTGTGGAAGAATGTGTACCATAGTGTGTTGGGGCCACCAGCTTGAAAGCAGCTCTGTAGAGAAGGAATTTGGGATCATGATGGCTGACAAGCTGTCTGTGAGCCAGCCCTGCATAGTCATGGCAAAGAAAACCAGCAGCATCCTGGGCTGCAATAGTAGGAGAGGAAATCCTTCCCTTCTACTCAGCACTGGTGAGGAGGCATGCCAAGCTCTGGTTCCTGTTCTGGTCTCTTTGGTAAAAGGGACATGGATATGCTGGAGAGAATGCAGTGGAGTGCCACAAAGATGGTGACAGGACTGGAGCATCTCTACTGTGAGGAAAAACTGAGGAAGCTGGAACTGTTTAACCTAGAGAATGGAAGGCTCAAGGATATTATCAATGTGCAAAATAACTGATATAAGACAATGTAGAAGGGAAAGCCAGGCTCTTCTCAGTAATGGACAAAATGAAGAAACACAAGAAAGGAGTGAGTCTGGTCAAACACTGGAACAGTTTGCCCAGACACAATGTGGAGACAGTCAGAAGCTGTCTGGACATGGTTCTGGGTTACCTTCTCTACTTAATTCTGCTTAAGCAGGGGAGTTGAACTAAATGCTTCCAAGAGGTCCATCCAATCCTAAAAGGTTCTCTGTGATTCCTTGTGATCTGATGGCATATTAAGGATTTTGCAATGCACCATTCATTCAGAGCTTTGGATTAATAACTTTTGCTTCAGAACTCAATTTTATGTTAATATTTTTGACATACTATATGTTTTTCCAAACAATTCAATGGAACCCATTGATAGAGACTCAAAGGCAAAGCCAACACTAGATCTCTGAAACCGTGTTTCATGCCAGGGATAAAGGAGATTAGTTTTCTGAATGAAGATACCTCAGAGCTGAGCTAGTGCTGATTTATGCCCTTAGCCATAGGTGTAAACCCCGTGAACAAACTGCAGATATGATACTCCTGGCTGGGACAGCAACAATTGAAATGAACATTAGAGATTATATCCTGTATTTTGGCTGCTAAATCTCATACACATCTGTCAGTATGGCAGTATGCCTGTTAGCAGTGCTGTATGCCAATTTTTGGGGTCATGGGATAAACAAGAGATACATTTAGGTGGGCAGCTTGAGCATGACACTAAAATATAATGTCTTCTGCAGGGGTCGTTGCTTGGATGATGTTATGAAGATGCCAATGCCTGCCTCTTGGGATTTTTACTTACTGACATAAATGCCAAAAATGGCAAGTAGTCAAAACTAAGAAAGAGTTTAGGAGCAGTAGGAAGGACTGTCTGCATTTTGTGGACAGTGTGAAACATTCTACCAGAGTGCAAGAAATGCAAAACACAAGCTTTGGGGTCCAGGAATATTCATAATATTTTCTTCAGAAGCTAAAGACATAGGCTGTGATTTTATGAAAGGAATTCAATACATGATTTCAGCTATATTTGTTCCACACCATCTCCCAATGCAATTTTGTGCAGCTGAGGACTTAGGCTGCAGTGCAATGAGTGATATCAAGCTTTGATTGATAAAAAAATATTTTGCTGCTAAACTTTTTTTAAAATATCTTTATACCGATAAATTTCAATCTATTCATAAACTGCAATAGTATTCCTGTAGTGTGGAGTGTCCTTTAAAAGAGGGAGTTGTGCTTTTGCTTCTTGATATCAGCTCTGCTACAGGAAGGAAATTATGTTCCTAAGATGTTTTACTAGAGATGAATTTGAAGTTTGGCATGAGTTTAAGTGTTTTGTTGAACTGAACACTGTGAGTATAATCTTCATAAATTGCTTGCATTAATCAAAAAGTGCTAATTAGTAGCTAAGCTTCATTTTTGGAAAAGACTGCATTTATTTATTAAGTTAAATAAAAAAACCTCTTCCCTCTGAGTGGCCCATGTAAAGAGGATGGCAGATCACAGCCTAAATATTGAGGGGAGCTAAAAGCTTCTTAATAACGGTTTCCAACAAGTAGATCTCTCTAGGAGGAGGTGGAGCTGCCTAATGCTTCATTATGTGTTGAGTGTTGGATATCTGTGGAGAAACAGGAAAAAACAGCTTTTGAACCAGCAGCACAAATGAACTTCATGGAGCATTGTTTCTTCTTTTTTTTTTTTTTTCTTTTTCACACTATGGGGCTGTAGCTGAGTGCCTCAGTCCTTATGCATCACAATTAAATGAATCATTTCCATTTGAGCCAATGATCAAAACCTGTTGTCTGGGACCACTGGAAAGAACAGACTTTATTTTGCTTGGGTCTGTGGGCTTGCAAGCTCCGTGGAAGCAGCTATCATCATGTTCTGCAAGGTTGAGACAGTGGTATACATATCTGCTACTCTTCCATGCATAAAACAGTCCTGCATACATGGAGATGGAGGAAAAATAAGAAAGTGCTAGAGGTGCTTTCAGTGTTATAACGGATTTGCATCAAAAAGCTAAAGGTAGATGACTGACAGTGAACTGTAGCCATGGAGATGCCTACCGGTTTTTAAATTAAAAAAAAAAAAAAAAAGAAAAAGAAAAAGAAAAAGAAAAAGAAAAAGAAAAAAGAGTATTTCTCTTTTAGGAAAATTGCTGCAGTGACTGTCTACTGGAACAAATCCATCCTCCTCTCCTGTGCATGTGTGTATTTGTGTATGCTTCATACCTGGTGTAAGAGCAGCTTGCATACACAGCCTCTGAGCCCTTGTTTAGTTGAGCCCTTGTCAGTGGGGCTGACTTCCACAGTGATCACTGACGAAGAGCAGCAGCACAGATATTGTCATGTGTGAATGGTGACATGATATAGTTGTGCCAGCACCATGGGATTTCAGCTGAGGAGTGGGTTTAGTCCTACTTCTTCAGTAAGCCTAGCCTCCTCATTCCCTGTTTACATAGATCCGAGTTGTTCAGCTTCACTCTAATTGATGAGTTTTGTCAGGGGACATCTGAGAGTTGGAGAGAGGCTGCAATACTGTAATAAGGATTCAGGTATTGTCATGAGAGACACCTTCAGCCCACCCCAGGAAAATTGTGTCTGAAGACTGAAATATTATTTAATTTTCATTGCATGAGGAGCTACCTGTCTGCTTGTCCATCTACCTCCAGGTTGCTCTTACAGTGTCCTGGTGAACAGCAAGACAAATTCTTTGTATATCCAATACTTCAATTCTCACATCCACCCTCTCTCTCCTCCAGTGCACAAATACTCCTATTTCCCTTTTACAGTTATGAAAGCTGTCCTTCACACTGGAAAGCAAAATTTGCAGTAAGGATTTTATTTTTGCACAATTTAATCTCTTTGGGGAGTCCAGCATTTATCATCTAAGCTGAGCAGTCCACTCAGATAAATACTGATCTCCTAGAAATATTTGTAATGATATGAGTAGAGAGAGAAATAGGATTTCTGTCTGCATTGTTCATGACATTGCCACTCAAACAATTATTAAACTGTTCAACTTGAGACTTACCAACAGATTTAATGGGAAAAAATCTCCCAGAAATTTTATGAGATCTTTATTCTTCCTGCCAGAATGTAAATATTGAGTACGTAAGAGTAATCTTCTGCCTGTAGTTTTAGATAACTTCTTAATTTTTTTTGTCTTTTATAACTCTTTGAGATGCAAATTTACTTCCCATGATCAAACTTCTACTGTCTTTGATAGTAGTTTTCCCAAAATAAAATTGTATTTCCCCACTGACCTTGACCAACACAAATTTTCATTAGAAATAGTTGAGGATGTTCTTTTAATATATATATATATATAAACCTAAGAAGGACAGTGTTTGAACATATGACATCTGAAACAGTTTTATGAAAAGCAAACTGAATCACTTAAAAAAAAATTCAAAACCAATGATGATAAAGGAGATAGTTTTAATCATGAGGTTGAAATTTATTTGTTTTATTTATGCTCTTTTAAGATCATGTAGTTCAGTTCAAACATTCTAAAAAGTGATACAGCAGTAATTTAACAATGTAAATATGTTGGGGTCTTTTGTTTGTGTTTTTATCATAAAGACTGATTTTTTTTTACATCAATGACTGATCACTTTCTGGTTTATTTAGTGCAGCTTTCTGTTTAGTGTCTTTAGAGGATGGGTCTTAAAATACTGTAAAATTTAAGTGAAACTAGGTGAGCCTTCAGCTGTTGTATACGTCAGTGACACAAGCAAAAAAAAAATTTAAAAATCAAACCACATTTCCAAAGGAATGCCAGAGAGCTTTCTGTGGCAGTTGGCAGATACATAAAGGCATTATTTTGCAGATATTATTGTTGATAGGTTTGATATACAGCATGGTTTGTCTGAGCCAATGGGATATTGTCCTCTTAACAAATCTCATCATGCCAGCAGTGTTGCTTCTATAGGATGGCTTATCAGCTCCAACCAGAGTCTGCTACACTTGCACTTGCCTTCATAGCCTGAGAGGAAAATAAATTGTTCCCAAGCAGTTAATAAGAAAGAATTATTGTGAGTGAGATGCATGACATTATGAGAAAGCATGGTGTTTTACTGACTAAATGTTTCTTTGCAACCAACCCTATCTTCCCTCACTTGGCAATGTTCCCTCTTCTCTCCCCCTCCCTCTTAACAAAAAAAAAAAAAGTCACCTCAGGTTTAGTGTAAATGAAATGAACATTTCATTTTTGGAACAGAGGCTCTTTAAACACTGTTACTGATGTGCCATTCTATTTCAAGAACTGTACTTACGACATTTCTCCTCTGCATTTTAATACAGACATTGGAGCGAGCTGGAGAAATATTCCAATACTGCCACTGTTATGGCAACATGCATCTTCATTTCTGCTATCTGTGCAGCTAAAAATGAACATATACAAATATATTACATAGTATACAAATATTAGATCTGAATAAAGCTCTCTTTTTTCAGCGTGTTAGTAGAGCCATTCCTGGAAAATTGAAGGATTTATAGTAATGAATGTAAGCAGTTTATGGGCCAAATGCTTCTTACTTTACCTATGTAAGTGAGTCCATTTAAATTAATGGAGCCACACAGGTAATAACAATGAGTGACATTTGATATTTTGGTGAATTCCTCACAACCATTGTCTGGGAATCAAAAACAGGAGGTGTTTGGTAAACTGTAAGTTTATATGGAGGCTGATAAATACAAAGGGAAATGTAGGCATGTTGTTGTAAGCTTTATTGTCTTTTATTGTGCTATATACCTAATGTATTGTTTAGCCAAGCAATTAAACAACTCTTCTTTAGCTTTATAGCCCTGGTCCAATCTCATTTTGGGTAAGGAGAAATGCAAGCTCTTTTCTTTACTGTGTAAAGATATACATATCGAAATCAGTTGTCATATTTTTAATTTCGTTTATACAATTCTGATTGTTCACAATTCAGCCATCTGCCATTTCTTATCCCAGTGCTGGCTGTCATGCAGGGTGTCTCAGAAAGAACTGAGAATTCTTATGCAGAAACCACCATCTGAGGGAATTGTTCAATATTTTATTGCTTTGAAATGGAAAGTGACTCTGAAGATCAAAGTACAAGAGAAAAACACTGATAAATACAACACTATTACAACTCCTAAATGTTCTGGACTTCCTTAGTACCCATAATCTTGGACCTTAAAACATTTTCAGATATTATTTAAACCTTTTGACATGTTTGTAGACAGAGCTATTTAGGTTTATATGTAGACAAAATCAGAGGCAAAATTGATCCCCCTGTCTGTCATAGGCACCAAATGACACAATTGCCCAGGGTAACAGGGGACTGACTGAGAAAGTGCCACACAGTTCTGCATATTTTTGAGACCACACAGTTTAGACTTTCTTGGGGTTTTTTAAATCAAATTTGAGTTTTTTAAGCCAATATAAACATTTTCAATCTTAGGATACATATAATTTCACTACATTATTTTGATAACCTATAGGCAAGTTCTGGAACTTCTTTCAAATGCAGCTCAACAAAAGCTTTCCCTGACATCAATTTAACAGTACAAGAAGACTCAGGGGCCTTTTCCAGTGAAGCATCTCACATATGTATAAGATGTGTATGGATAATATTGAAGCATTGCACCAAATATGCTCAAGTTTACACACTTTTCTTAGGACTCTAGTTGAATCTTATCTCTTCTCACTATATGTAAGGAAAGAAATGATTAAGTGTCTGAGATTTGCAGAAACAGTAATCACACAATGCATCAAATCTGCATATGCTGGCAAAAATAGTCACAACAAAATGTATTATGCAGAACAACCAGTCGATTTGATTAATTCCTATTCAAAATAGAAAAAGAGTAGGAAGATTTATTTCTTTTTATTATTCTGCGCTACTGAAGCAAGTAGCAAGAGAAGGGGATAAAGGATAAATTGAATTCAAATTGAGATTGAGACAAGCAACATTCATAAATTCATATCCATGCTGTTCTCCCAGAGCTTCACAACTAATTGCTTTGAATTTTTCTCTTGTTCTTATCTAGGCCAGCCTCCATATGGCTCCATATGCCTGGGTTTTTTCACCTTGAATTAGTTCTTTGTGTTTTCTCCCCTCCTAACCATAGCCTTTCTTAAAACTCATATCTGAGAACCTTATCTTCTTTTCGCTAATAAAACACACTTCTTTCTGTTAATAAAGAAAATTAAAAAAAGAAAGAAAAAATTCTTTAGAACACCTTCTAAGTACATTTTTGGCTAAAATGCCTGCTCATTTCTAATGTAATAATTTGCAGTCCTAGTCAGTATATATCAGACTATCTCTAATGAATTCAGCTCCATGCTGATTCTTTAGCATTGCCATGTCCAGTTCAGAAGTTTGAAACAAAATGCACAGAGTAATTAGGAAATCAATGTCGTTCTGAGACTATTTTCATGCAGAGAAACATCTGGGCCCCTAAAGGAGAGTCACAGGTTAAAAACAGGTGGGAAACAATATCCACTTTTTACCATGTTGGAGCAGAGGAACATCCCCATAGGAAGTTTTTGAAAAAGAAAAAAAGTAATTTCCTCAAATGACTTAGAAGCAATAAGCCTCAAATAGATAAACAAATTTTGACTTGTAAGTGAGAAAGAAGGAAGACGAGAGGACAGATAGTTCTGTCAGAGGGCTTCAACTCCAGCTGGGGAATGACAGTGGAGTCCCATGGTCTCTCTGTTTCTGCATCCTTTTTCTAACGTGAGGGGCGTGTGCACTTGTGTGTGCAAGCACGGGCTCCTGCCTGTGTGCAGACACTCAGCTACCCTGTGCCCACACCAAGGGTGATAATTGCACACAGGGAAAATCGAAGTGAAGACAACTCAAAAAGGACTGGATGCAGTTATTTTTGTCATATTTTAAGGCAAAAGGGTTAGCTTCTGGTCAAGCTATATGACAATCCCTTGTCCTAGAGATGTAATTGCATGTAGCAGACTACTAATAGTATACCTGGTAGAACCTGCAATACTAGTGAGCAGACCTTTTCTTTATATGTTACTCTTGGACTGGAACAATGTGACAACATTACTTTGACGTTCATGAGAATATTTTTTTTTTTGTCTAATTGAGTTAATCCAAACTTCCCTGAGATGAAAAGATGTGGGGCTGATATTTTTGAGCCTTAGAGATTTTAGCTTGCTGGTCGCTGCTAACTCCTTTCCCAAGAGAAAAATTTCTTAGGAAAGCTTCTTCCCAAAACAATTTTGGCAAAACAACTATCCTTTCCCTCCTTTCCCAAAATGATCTTCTCCAGGTAGTGTTTGCCTTTCTGGTTCTCAGAGAAAAGAATTTTGGCTGTTTCTCTAGTTTGACCAATGGGATAGGGGAGGAGTCAGCCCTGTTCACCAATTGTGTTAAGTCTGTATTGGAACACCTTTTAAAATTAGACAGTTAAAGTTTTTTCATGCCTTTTGCCTTCTGAAATATTTGGAGTCTTTCGTCTTAGTTTGTGTCCTATAGTGAGAGAAAGATGCATTGTACCAAGCAGAGGATACAAAATTCAAACCTTCATTTAACTGCTGAAGAACCATATCCAAATAAAAAAAAAATTAAGTTGTTTACATATTTAGATCTACTTTGTTAAAGTCTTAACTGAATTGTGTTATCTGTGTTTAGTGCCAATAATAGTTAAGCTTAAACATGTACACAATTATTTAGACATGTTAAACAGATAACACACTATACCGGTGCAGCTGATGAAAGTATAATCCAGTGCAGTGAATCTGCATTTTGAGGCTATAGAGGTGTCCAGTAAGAGGATGAACTACAGGATGCATCTAATATAAAAGAAGGACAGGTCTTCCTTCCATTCTCTATTGGATGAAGGGATACTGTGAAAGATAAGTCTCAAAACTGATTCTAGCTTCCTGAAATCATAAGTTCCCATAAAACACAGACCAATGCATACATGCATACAATTAGGTAAAGTTTTATCAGGCAGAATCAAGAAAAGTTTCACATTACGAGCTGTGTAATGGAAAGAAAATTACCTGGGTATTTTCTACATATAGGTGCTAGCCTATATAAGGGCTCAGATCTACTATATAAATCTACTTAGTAAATCTACTATTTAATAGTACATAACTCTAAGCTCATGTGTTCCATTATCAAGAAACCTAGGCCATGAAAAAATTTACACTATGATTTAGAGCTTCAAGTCCAAGATCAGCTTATTCAAGCTAAAGTCTACCTTTCTAACATGGAGTTTTAAAATGAAAGGAACTCTATGATTATTGCATAACAAGTATACAAAAATTAATATATCTTTTCTATTAAAGCAACATTAAAACCAATTTTGGAGATGTTTCAGAAACTTCCTTTCCAGTTCTTGAAAGTGGGCAGAGCAGCATAAAATATTAACACCACTCATGAGGTGATTGCCATCTCCCTACAAGGCCTGGAATGAAAACCAGGGAATTTGCCTTGTCTCACGTAGTACAATGTTGATCTAACCCTCTGACCAAAGTGACAAGCTAACCTTGCTGGTTAGCAAGATTTAGGAGATAGGAGATTCTACCCTGTTAAAACACATATATAACATCTTCAAAATATATCAGAATGAATCCTGTCAGCAGCCAGCTCTGGCATTCACTTTGTCAGTGTGGAGTAGGTATTCAAAGGTAAGTTTGTAGCTGAAGAATTGTTGTTTTTATCCTTGATTTTTCTAAACCTGTAAATCTCAAAGCACCAGCTCATCTGCTGGATTTGGCACAAGGTTTAGCTGTATTCACTTATTTTTCTTCTTACCACTGCACAGCTATGGTTCATGTACAGGCAACTGTCCATCTCTTGTTTTGAGTAAGGCTTAGGTCCCATGGAAAATAGTATGTGGTTATCCAATTTAAGACTGTGTAATAACACATTTTCTCTGTTGTCTCTATAGGAAAAGTCAGTCTGTGATACTTTCCAAATTAAGGTACATATAATATTTCTACATACTTTTTCAGTCTACAAAGTGTGTTCCTGCTGAGGTAGGCACTGACACTAACCAGGCTAAGCCTGAAGTCTATAGCACGTTCAGGCTGAATTAACAAAACCAAGGAAAACCTAGTTTTGCCATTTCTTGATTTCTGAATTTTCAGTCAGAATATTATTCCATGTTCCTTTTTTTTCATAGTGATTTCCTTTTACTCTGCAGCAGTGATTGTATCTGTCAGCTGCCCTTGATAAAAATGCCTGGTATCCAACTGTGCAGTTGCACTGAGAATGCCTGGATGCTTCTTTACACCAGCTACGGGTCTGGTCTCCTTCTGCCAACCAGGAATGGACTCATGTATTTGTCCTGGCCTGCCCTATTTGCTTAAGAGTATCCCTGGTTCAAAATACCAATGTACCATATCCAAACCTGAAACAAAGCAAAGTTGAAGCAAAAAGATTTAATCATAACCACTTTGGCTCACCAGAAATGTGCATCTGTAGCCTTCTGCACAGATTGTTCAATGCAAGGCCTATAGTACTGGAGTAAAATTTTTTTCAACTTTTCTCTGTGGACAATAATCACATATTCTCTTTGCTTAGACTCCTTGCTTATCTTAGGCCATGATCATTAAAAAAAAAGTGGTAAAACAGTAAAGGATGAAGAGAATAATAAGAATGGAAAGCAAAATAAAAAGTAAATAAAAAGAAGAGGACATAGAAGAGCTTGATGAAAAAAGGAGGCAAAAACAGGAGAGGAATGAAAAAACAAAACAATTCATTATGCTATTGGATTTCCTGCATGAAGGAAGAATATGTAAAGCTCAAGAGTGAATCTGCTTTAAATATTATGAAATTAATGTCAGAATATAGATTTATGTATTTAGTAAAATGTTCTCCTACCCTGGGAGTTGGAAATGTAGAGTGATTATTAGCTAGGTTTCTGTTTTTCTTGAATAGATATCTTTTCTATTATTACTCTGTTCCACTATATGATCATATTTTTTGCATAAATTAGATCTGATATATGCAAGTGCCTCCATTTTGAACAGACCATATGGAGAGCTCCATGAGTGCCCAGGGAACCAGAAGTATGCAATGATTAACCATGGTTTCTGTTATTTGTTAAGCAGATGAAAAGAGCTGTGAAATAAAAGGCATTTCATGATGGTTTCTATGTCCTTGTACTGTCCTTTGTTTGGCTGTGCTGCACTAGGGGGGAAAAAAGAGGCAAGTTTTAGTATAGCAAAGGAAATTGCATAGCCATTTACAAGATCCAAAGCCAGAAGCAAAGGAAAAGAAGGCACTAGGGGAAAGGCAAGGATTTGTAGAATAGATTGATGATGATGAAGTAAAGGAGAAAAATATAGATTGCACATGTATATATTTTCTGGATCTGCATTTCCCTGGATCTAAATTATGAACAGACTGATAAAGAAAGAAAAAAGATTCAAAAGACATGAAACACAATTTCAGATTCTAAAGAGAAAAAGCAATGAAACTATTTCTAAGATTACCTCTGAGACCTCTGAAATTTGTTAACTTTTATTTAAGACTTTATATAAGGTAATTTTATTAATTTTGTCTTTCTAAAGAGAGAAATACAGCATAGCTTTTACTTCACATAACATAATTTAGTTTAATATAAATTAGTATGTCTACACATTGACATATGTGTCAGATCCTGGTATTTTAAATTGGAATATTAATGTGGCAACAGAAAGTTTAGCATAAGATAATTTCCTGATAATCCATGGGTCATATTTGTCTTTACATAATACATCACAAAGGATGAACAGAATTGAGTATATTTGATGCAGAAGAGATGAATTTTCACTTTTACATGTAGCTAGGGCACCATAATATGTTATTTCCACAAGAGTTTGGTTGATTCTTTCAAAACAGGAAGTATTAATCTCTTGTAAAGAGGAGGAAATATAGAAATCAGAAGCAGATGATGCAAAGAAAATGAGTGATAGGGTAAATTAAATTATTCAGATTAATTTACAAACTGGAGAGAAAAAATAGAACTGAAGACATGTAGACATTCATTTTGTTTGATGATATGAGATAAAAGAAGAAATTATTCTGATTTTTTTCAGCAGACAAGAAAGAAGAATAAGACTCAATGATCCTTTTTAGTAAGATGAGACAAAAAGTATCTGCTGTCCTAGAGTCAGTCCTTGATCTGAGGTTTGATTTTTTAATAATATTCATTAAAGAGTTGAATACTGCAACAGATGAGACAACAGCATTTAACTTCATTGAGACTTCAAAATTGTGATGGAAAGACTGATGCAATTCATGAGGGTTAACTTGAAATAAACTTGTCCATTAATAAAAAATTGTACATTTATTATTAGTCTCTTTTTTAAAGAAGTATTTTAACCAAAAGCCTTACAACTTTAAAGTTTTGACATAGGAGTTACCCACTATGTTGTGTGTTTCCCTTGAATATTTCCATGGGCTTGAAACCTCTAAATATTTTGCTGCCATTCTGTGTAGCTTCCAGCTTTAGCTTTTTGAAAGGGTCTAGATGCCCGCACTAAAATAATTTAATGCAAGTGCAAAAGCAGAATCACTCTGTCCAGAGAACTTTCTAATCTAACCAGTTACTTGGTGAGATTTGTGGATGATGTGAGATGTAAAGGTATTAAACGAAGATTTTAGAAACATAGTTTTGGCACATGGTGTAAGAAGTGCATGTTATGACTATTTTTGGTGTCAAAGTCTTCTTTTTAGATCACTTTTTTCAATAATTATAAACAAATTTATCCAGTGCCTCTTGTTACATTGCATCTGATAGACTTGATTGTCCAGCTTTAGATATTTAAGCTTGATAAAACAGTCCTAGGATCATTTTGTTTGGAAAAGATCTCAGATCATTTACTGAGCACTGATACTTCCACCACTAAACCATGTCTCTAAGTGCTACAGCTACACTTTAAAAGAAATCCTAGAGGGACAGTGACTCAACCATTTCCCTGGGCACCTTGTTCCTGTGCCTAACAACCCTTTCTTTGAAGAAATTTTTCTTAATGATAAAGAAATGAAGAATGAGACAGCAAAAGAGATTTTATGTTTGACAGCTATACTGGACTTGTTTATTATAATTTTTATGGAAATTTTTAAGATTGCTATTTCTTTCTGTATGTGAGATCATGTTCTAGTTGACCTAAATACCTAAATACACACATATATCAAAAAGAATAGAAAATGCTCCTCTCAGGAACTGGTTATAGATCTTGAGAATTTTAACTGTAACAGAGACAAAAGAAGAAAGAAGAGATCCATAAATGCTGACAGAGAAAGGAAGAGTGCCACAATTCATCTTGTATGACATAAATGCTAACTTTGCCAGTACTGGGAGAGAAATCTTTATTTCCTCCTGAAGCCCAACACTAACATTCTTTAAAGAGGATACTATATGTAGGATCTATGATGCTTTGACAAGTGCTCAACAGCTCATTCTAAAAACTTGTTGTTTGAGAGATTTTATTATAAGAATTATAAGTTTAAGAATAATTCTGTCAATCAAGTGTCAAAATACTGCTTATAATCTTGTAGGTTTTAGTTGGTATTACTTCGTGGATTCTTTGATTGAAACCATATTTTATTTAGCCATTGAGAGTAATTGAAGGAAATTATATTTATTTTTCAGTCAAAATCAAAGTATCATAAATGGTTTAAATTGGAAGGGACCTTAAAATCATTTAGTTCCAATCCCCTTGCCTTAGGCAGGGAACCTTCCACTCAACAAGGTTGCTCAGAGCTCCATCCAGCACAGTCTTGGGCACTTCCAGGGGTGGGGCCTCCACTATTTCTCTGGGCACCTGTTTTGGTGCCTCACCACTCTCACAGCAAATAATTTCTTCCTAATATCAATTCTAAGCATATTCTTTTTCAGCTGCCATCCACCTGCCCTTGTCCTGTCACTATATGCCCTTGTGAAAAGTCCTTCTCCAGCCTTCTTGTAAGTCCCCTTTAAATTCTGGAAGGCTGCTCTAAGGTGTTCCCAAACCCTTCTCGACTCCAGGATGAAAACAGCTCCAATACTCTGAGCCTTTCCCTTATAGGAGAGGTGTGCAGACCTATGATTGCCTCCTCTGCACTCAATCCAACAGGTCTTTCTTGTGTGGTGGGTCCCTGAGCTGGATGCAGTACTCCAGGGGCAGTCTCACAAGAGCAGAGCAGAGGGAGAAGAATCATCTTCCCTGACCTGCAGCTTTTGGTGCAGCCCAGGATGCAGTTGGCTTTTGGGCTGTGACAGAACACTGATGAGTCACGTTGAGCTGTTTGTCCATGAACACCTACCTGCAAGTCCTTGCCCGCAGGGATAGTCTCAATCCACTCTCTGCCCAGCCTATACTCATGCCAAGTCAGTGCAGGAGCTTGCACTTGGCTTGTTGAACTTTGTGAGGTTCCCACAGGCTCACCACTCAGGCCTGTCAAGGTCTGCTTGGATGGCACCCCCTCCCTCCTGTCTGTTGTCAGCACCACACAGCTTCATGTTGGCAATCTCACTGTCCATATCACCAATAAAAATGTAAAAATGTGCCAGCACCAATACTGGCCGCTGAAGAGCACCACTCATCAAAATTTTTGTAACTGCTTTAAATCAAAATGATGGAAGCATATCTATGGCTCCTATGCAGATAAGAATTTTCTGAGACCATTGTTATTCCGTTTATCCAACTATTCAGACATAGTTATGGTGACATGATCATGATGATCATGACTAAGTAATTCAATATTACTTTTGAATAGCTACTTTAGGAGTCTTATAGGTAGAAAACTTCATTTGGTCTGTTGAACCCTGCCTACAGTGAATGCAAACATACTTTAAAATACAAGAGGCAAAGAGACATGGTTATTTTTAAGAATATATAATTTTCACTACTTGAATGACCAACTGAGTATTCAAATCCTGAGACATGTATCTTAAGAAAATTTGTTTTTCCCTATGGTCACCTTTTAGAAAGAAAAAGAGAAGAATTGTTCGAAAGAGTTGATAAATAATCCCTATTTGAAATGTTCTTTATACTATGAAAAGTGATAATACCTAAAGTGTATATTAAAGTTATACAAAAAGTCTACTTTTCCCCCTCCTCCTTGAGAAAAATCCTCGCCTTTGTAAACCTTAATAAAGCATTTGGAAATGCTCTTTAAATATATTTGACAAAGAATTTCAGGCCTTCATTCTTCAAAGGTCTGATGAAAACACATACTACTCCTGCTTCCAGGAGAGATAAAAAATACGAATCTGACTTCATACTCTAAAAGGGGTGCACCACAAAGCATCAAGATCCATCAAGGCATACTTTGAGGAATGTTCATAACATATTGTGTCTAACTGAAATTCTCATGGTAATTAAAAAATAAAAATCATAGCTTTGAATGGATCATGAGACTGTACCATGTGAGACTAAAAACTAATAATAATACTGCTGTAGATGCAGAAACTGATCACTGATTCAAGCACCAAATTGCTGGTTCTCAGACTATCTCATATGAGCATTGAGATGCTAAAAGGCGATATTTTTTAGCAAATTAATCCTGTCAAGGCTCTAAATGAATCTAGTTTCTTCAGTTCTATTTTCAAGAATACTGCAAAGAAAGACTTCTGTTTTCTCTGAACTGAAATTCAACTTTTATTATTCCTATTATTGCTGTATTCTCACTCTCACTCTCATCCACCATCTCTTTTGTACATTTTACTCATTTCAGCTCTACAGGAAACAGAAAAACAATACCTGCCACAAGACAATGAAGAAGAAAGAAAAAAATCTCAATACATAATTTCAGGATGTAGAAAAATATCTACCATGATGTCACAGAGCAAATATTGCTTTTTTTTTTTTTTTTTAAAGAGCACCAAGATCCTTTTTTTCTACAGCAATTTTAAGAACAGGTTGAAGTACTGTTATCAATTCAACTGCTACCAACTTTTGATCTGTTTTAAGTGAGGATTTGTACAGAGATGCTAGCTGGCTACAGTTATGAGAGAAAAAATGTGAAAAACTGGAATCTTCTCATTCTGTGGGGCATCCCATAGGTACTGGAGTATAATGTCACCCTTGTATACTTTCTTCCTCAAAGTCCTTAAAGAAAGAAGCATGCAGTTCTTTTAAAACTTAATTTTCTGTTCTTACGTACACAGCATTTGATGTTGTTCCTTTGTGCAAATGATATGATAATGTTTCTGCCCTTGGGAGAGAAGTTTCTAATAGCTGAAGGGAAATAAAGTCTCCCAAAGGAACTGATGCAAAATCAGTTTGGGTGTAAACAGATGCAACCAATGTTGTTGTTTACAATGGAGTTGTATGAATTTTGAGCTAAATTAAACCTACGATTGGTCCAATACTACAATCATCAGGCAAAATGCCCATTATTATAATCAAAGTTTGTAGGAGGTAACTATAAAAAGGATGACTCAGAAAGCGGCATGTCCTATTTGTCTTTCAAAGGCAAATTTTGAGCATTTTTCCCTTTGATCACAAGGTCAAAAAGTATTTTTGCCGCTTGATACAATATGGAAATACAAATAATGAGACAAATCTCTAACTGGAAAAAATAAGTACAAATTCAATTATGCCATATCTGAGTTTAGCCTCCTCATCTTTTGGCTGAAATTATTAGTAAAGACATAATTAATTCTCCTCCCTCCCAAAGTTACTGCAAAAGGAAAGCAGATATAAAACCAGTTCTCTTACCTGTAGTCTCTGGGTTTATATATATCACACTTCGTCCATGTTATTTGACTACTTAGTGCACCAATATATATGATCTTTTTGCCTATGGAAGCAATTGCATTATTCTGGTCTAATAGACTGCACCATCTTTTCAAGTTAAGAACCTTTCTGTAGTAGTGTTGCTAATACTCATGATTTTATTCCAGCTCTCATGGTTTTCCTTATCTGTTTTTTTTGGAAGCTCCAGCTTCTAAAGATGAGAGGTTATGTAGAAATCACTTTTTTTTTCGTTTCCTTTCAAACTGAAATTCTTGTCCTCTTGGTTATAATAGAGCATGTAAAAATAGGACCTCAGTGAACTTCAGAATAAATAAGAAGAGATAAAATATTTAAAAAATCTATTTTAAAATACTTTTATTTTTTAAAGCCAATTTCATTTCTTATTAAAACCACACTTGAGATTTTTTGAAGACTTGAAATTGGTGGGCTTCTATCTCCCCACAGCTGCCAGGTTGAAATTCTTTCCTTACCCTTGACTGGCAGATACTAAGAGTGCAGAAAATGAGTATGCAGTCTCCCAGTTGGCTTTCTGTGAATTATTTATAGATGACAGAAACATTAGAGAAGTCCAGACAGCTGGACTGTGTGTAAGACTTTCAGTGAATGATTTCATTTAGAATGTTGTTTCAGGGAGATAATGTAATTAATGTAGTTGGGAGATGAGAAATCTCACACACTGCATCTGGAAGTTTCTCCTCAGGAAATCCTTGTAGCTCGCTGTTTCTGTCAAGCAGGGTAATGTGCCTATAAAACGCTTTTGACAGAAAACATATTACTGCATCAGCAGAACCAGAAAACAGCAAAACATACACAATGTGGAATAGGGAATGTCAATGTCTTTCCACCAGGCAAACACACTCATGTTAGCAAAAGAAACCTAAATCAGCTGGAATCTTGTAAAGGGAATGGAAGAAACAACCTTAGCCGAGATGTTCCACTGGTTGTCTTACTAGGTAAACAAAACATTTAAAACAAGTGAGGAATATCATTATTAGCACAGTAAGCACATTTTTTTTGCACAGAAAATGACAGAAAGCCACTGCAGCAGGCAGTAGGTTTGGGTTTTAATTTTTTTTAAATTGTTTTTGTTTTTCCAACGTAGCTGCAAGGAAGCAAATAAATCTGAGAGCAAGTCTATGCATTTTCAGATCCTTAAAATGGCAAATTTATAAATCTGAGTATTCAAAAGGCTCCAGAGAAATTAATCTGTATTTAACTCTTATTTTGGCTCTTGGATTTCCTGCCTTTCAAATCACATTTTCAAACTTTCACTATTAGCCCTGAATCCAGAAATTTAACATGACAGTAAGGAAATACTGAAAGTTTGAAAGAAAAATCAGAATTAGAATACTTCACTCAAGGGCCAGTGACTCTCTTCCTACAAAACAAAATATCCAACCCCTCATCAAATTCTAGGCTCTTCTAAAGCTAAATAAATGCTTTATGCATACAGTTTTTTAAACTATGAACATGATATAAAAGAAGAGAAATATAGTTGTCACTTATACAGATGTGTTTCTGATTAAGGTGGAATTTGAACATATCATTAACTCAAATGAATTATGCACAGAAAGAAAAAGAACCATCCTTATATGAAAAGAAAAAGACAAAACCAAACCAATGGAAATCTCCTTCAAAAAGATGTGGACATTTTTATTAACTAATATTTATATTCCTATATGTTATATGCTTCAACTTCTGCAGCAGGAGAAGAAGAAATATTTAATTGCTCTGCTTACTTAGATCTCTAAAAGAGCAAAAGTTAAAATAGTAGTCTAAATGAAAAGATTCATTTTTTAGGCAGCAATCTCACATTTCAGACTGAGTCTGTGGTAAAAAAAATAGTCTTTTTAGTAACAATAGTAATTTTATTTAATAGTACTTGGATTATATATTATGTTTTCAGACTGTATTCATCTTTCTTAGATGTATTCAGAGGTCTCTTGAAATAATCTTAATTTGTTATAACCAAAAGATGGCAGCACTCCATGCAACATACACTGCCTTCCACTCTTATTTATATATTCACCGACCTCTTTGCAAATTCCATTTTATAGTGCTGTAGTTTAAGTCATCCTAGGAAGAGAACTATTTAGAAAGCTTTCAAAAGAAAATGCATGCTTATTACTTTGGAAAGGTTAACATCATTAAAGATTAAAAATCAGCTGCTTTAAGCTTATTTTCTTCAGTAAATAGGACTAGTTAGCCATCAGTATTGAATAAAGGGGTCTGATAAGCTCCAAGCTGAAGTCTGTTTTAGGGATAACTATTCTCATATTCTGGGGACTTAAGCACCAGGTAGTTTGTCTCATCTGGGTTTTCTGACTCTTTTCAGAATATTTTTTCCTTCTTTTTTTTTTTTTGCATATCTTCTTTTTGCTCTTCTCCTTCTCCTTCTTGTCCTGTGTCATTCTGTGCTGTCCCATGGTCTCCTGTTGGGCACATCTCAGATCTGTTTGTGCCCAGTACCATCTGTGTGGTGTAAACACCTCCTTTACTGTATATCACTGCTCATCCGTGGCTCTGTGTTATCTGACGTCTGCACACTCCTGTGCCCACAGCAGTGGTCTGAATTCATGTTCCTCTGTGAGACCCAATATAAAACAAGGCACCTCCTTCCCAGTGATACCAGAGTTTGATGGGGGTAGATGGCTAGTGGCTGTGTGACCTTGACCATGTAACACAAAAACATTAATGAAGAGGTTGGCCACTTCAGAGCACACTCCTTGCTTTTGGAATGAAATCAAGGAGGCATATGCAATGACTGCTGAGAAAGATGGATTTTTAATTTGGTTTTAAAGATCAAATTGAGAACTGAACTGGTTTACTGAACAAATCAAGGGGTAAAAAGAACCCAAGACTTTACTGCACAAAAAGAGCAAAAATATGGAATTGCTGATAAGTGAACAGCACAAATTCTGCGCAGTCACCCTAGACTTGCCAAAGGCTTAATGAGTGCTGTGATCCTAAATAAGGGGCTAAAACAATGAAATATTTCTTTTATATTGCCTTGACAGAATGTAACCGCTAGGCAGATGGAATGTGAGAGCCCACATGCAAAATATACAATAAGTTAATAATAACTGGTTATGGTCTACTTTATTCTCACACAGGTATGTCCAAACAAACGAGACTTCTCCCAAATGACACAGGCTGCTAAGCTGTAAAGTGAGCAGGTAAAAGCAAATGAGAAGTCAAAGCACAGTGCAGAATAAACCCATCCAAGACAATCCCAGAGGCAAGACAAAAATAGGTCTCTCCAATACATAGTTCATTGTACATATTGATAACTGCATGGAGTAATAAAATATGTATGGAAAATGATCTTCAGTGCAAACAATATAAAAACCTGAGTTTTCCGTTCCATAACATAGGAGAGAGAATCACACAAAATATTATTAATGTGAGATACTCCAGAATGTGTAAGGAGCCACATTGTTTGGTTTGGGATTTTTTTTTCTTATTTTGTCATCTACATTTTCCACTGACTCCAATTAGACTCAAGACTAATTTTATTCTTTTCTGATAGTTATGCTTATTATCAATATTTGTGGATATTGTTGATTTTCAGAACTGTTACCACAATCAATAAGTGAAGATTCTCCTCCACTCTGTTATAAAAGGCTATGCTGAAAAAGTGGGATTTACATGCCTTCTCACGTTGAATTTGGTTTCATTCAATGAGCTAACAAGGTTTGTGACCTTAAACATTGTTGCATGGCTGACCTAAAATCCGAGGCTTTGATAAAGGGGAAGTAGAAATAGAGCTAACCATGGATATTCTGTGGCCTTAATGCATGTTAATGTAATATGTTTCAAGTAGTTCCTTCTTTTTAGAGATAAAGAGTCTCATGGGAAAACAATAAAAGCCCCCACCAATATCTTTACTTCTTACATAGAAATAAACATTGACAACTAATCAATATCAATTATCAGCTTCATTTTCCATACAATATATATTACAAAAAAAAAAAAAAAAACACCAAAAAAACCAAAAAAATAGAAGAAAAATCAAAATGGTGTGCTTTTAATTATGTTTGCAACAAAGATTCTGAAGGTAAAAAGCAGATATTCACATTATGAAAAACAGTAATGATCAAAAAATCCAAGGCACATGAAATTTTTCACTGGCAGGAGTCTACTTTATGTCACAAGATGCTACAGGCAGTAGTTGTGATGATAATATTTCGGAATAGGCCTTATCCAATTCTGAATACTCTGTGAATCTGTGATTCTGTGAAAACATGTGCTGCTGACTTCTTCCCCACTCCCCTGTGGTGAGCTGGAGAGGACAACTGGGGACACAAAAGGTAAAGATCACAGGTGGAGATACAAACAATTTAATGGAAACAGCAATGAGGTAAGAAAACAAACATTAAAAGCAACGATATTAGCAAAAAAGTGAACAAGGAAGGCAAGTGGTCACCACTGTACCTGACAGTACCCAACTGCGTACACACTGCCCTTACTCTGCTCCTGGAAAATGATGTGAAGTGGTAGAGAATTCCTATTCCTAACCACGCCCCTGGCTACTGCTAAAACTAACCCTGTCCTGGCTGGAACCTGGACATCAAGGTAATGCAATCATAGTGTGTAAAAGAACAAGACACCTTGGGAGACAGTTTTACATGTGTCCTGGCTGAAAATACCAGTTGAATGTTTTACTTAGCTAATCTAGAATGAACAGAATTATCAAAGCAGCTGAATATGAGTATAGGACTGAAAACTTAGACAAACTTCTGAGAAATTTGCATCTGAGAAATGATACTGATTACATAATCCTGTGAAAAAAATAGCCTTAATTGTTATTAATTGTCTATGACTTGCTCCACCTTGTGTAACTGTGGTTACACTATGAAATTTCAATAATTAATCTGAGGAAATAAAAATGAGGTCTTCTTTAGTAACAAATAAATTTATTATCATTAAGTATGAAGTCCTGTGAAATCCAGCTCTGGAAATTTTCATGTGCTGGGACTCAACACATTTCTGTGGAATATATCTCTGTCATACATTTCTATGAAATCTGCAGAATAAGAGATAATTTCATTGTGTTTCTATACCGTAAGAGTACAGCAGGTGACCTCCTGAAGGGAATATCAGTGAACCAAATGAAGCAGCAGAATGTTCCAGTCATGCTCCATGTAATAGTGGCCATTAGCCCGGGGAGCAATTATCTCTTTTAATCCTTAACATTTAAATTTGCAGAAAATATCTGGCATTTAAGAATATCAGCATGTGAAAAGAAACCAGAGAGCAGACTGTGATGAGAGAAATGGAAAAGTCCATTCCATTTAAGCAGCATCACTTTACTATTATATTGAATAAAGTGCATTTTAATTTTTAATCATCTTTGAGTCTGCTTGCTATTGTAACTCAGCAGAAGATAAATGAAACAATTATTGTATTGCAAAGTGACCCTCTCTTGAAAAGACAATTGTGCTATAAATCCTGAGTACATGCTATGTAAACCTACTTTTGTTCCTGAACTTTCCATACTCTCTGTCTGTAATACACCTTTCACCAATTTACCCACAGTAGTAGCTGTGGTAGTAGTAATCAGAAAAGACAATTCCATGTGAAGATATTCACATAGGAGGCATTAAAAAGAAGGCTTAGCAAGGATTCATTAACATAGAGACTTTGAATAACTTTACACAATCTCTGCAAGTTTGTCAGCCTCCTGCAACACTTTATTCTGGATTTTTTTAGGTAATATTACAAAATACATTTGCACACCACCTTTTGTACACTGTTTTTTCCCAAACTGCTCCCATGTGTTTCAAATTGAGATGTTAGCAGTGCAAAATGCACTGAAATTAAAAAAAAAAAATCAAACTTTTTGTTAATATGATCTCTTTTCTATCTGTCTTCTGAATAGAGAAGCTTACAAAAATGGAAAGCACTTTGTTTTAGTTTGTGTGTGAATGAAGATAAATACCTCAGCTTTTAAAATTAAATAAAGTCTCTGGAAATGTTATTGAGCTTTCCTCTGCAAACTTTTCAGAATTTCTCTTACTAAGACTGGGGATTAACAGGTTAATACTGACTCCTTGTTTTACTGCATATGTAACTGTAAATATTTTTATTGTAAAATGATTATTCCCAGAAACTTTAGTTTCTACACATAGGGACTTTTATTGGTTTTCTTTTTATGTAATCATTACATAAATTGTAAAGATGGTCTCATTAATAAGTGATTGGTGTGTGATCTGGGGCACTGATATTTAGACAGACTACAGCTTTCCCTGAAAATCTGAGCAAGAGCATTGAACTGTTTCCTGTTTGAATCTTTTGGATAGTAGTTGCAAGTTTTTCTGTGTTGACACATTAACTGTATAACCAAACCAAGTTTTTTTAAAAAATAATAAGTATAGGCAAAAATATGAATACGAATCCACACTTTTTTTTAAAGCAGTTGTGCTATGTTATTTGAATCCTTAGATTGTGAAGTTCTTCCTGTAGCCAAAAGGCATGGAAAACTCAGGTTATTTCTTTCTCAAAGAAACTAAAATCTTGAACCTTCACATAGCTTCAGACACCAGGGTTGTAAAAAACCACTATCTGTGACTCTATTTATAATAAAATTTTATTGTTGATGCCAGTGTTACCTGTTCATGGTGTCTCACATATTGTCTGACCATATCATTCTTAGCACTTGTGAGAACAGCTATTACAGAATAAATGTGTTGAAAGTACCCTGCATCAAATTGACTATGGCCTAGAGCCACTGAGAAAGTCCTGAAATTTGTAATTTCTTCCTTTTAATTTAGTAATCTGAAAGAGGTTTGGTTTTTTTGTTTGGTTGGGTTTTTTGTTGCCTTTTTGTTTGTTTGTTTGTTTGTTTGTTTTTGTTGGTTTTGTTTGTTTGTTTGTTTGTTTTGACAGGGGTAAAAACCCTTCAAACCACCAAAACCCTCGGCATTGTTTAGAAACAAACTCCTCTCATGGACAACAATGTAGCAGTTCTACTAGAAAAAAACAACATCTCAACTCAACTTACAAACATCCACAAACCCCAAACATCCTGACTTTATTTCTGGGGTAGTTAACCTCGCAACAGCAATATGTGCCTTTTGATCAAAAGGAGTGTTTACTGTAAATCTCTAATAGATTATGCAGTATTTTCTGTTCCCTGCCACTCCTTGGAATGCAGAAACATGTTTATTTCTTTGTCTGAGCAACTCTGATACCACCATACACTACCAGTACTCTCTAAATTTGCTGCCCTTAATAGAAGAATAATTTCAAGATGGCACTGTTGTTAATAAAAACATTTAAAAATTGTTCTAATGAGGTCTTTTAGAGGCTTACCTCCTCTATAGCTACACTCATCTTCATAAGAATTTTGCTATAACCTTTTAAGTCAGAGCAGTAAGAGCATACCTTAGGTGTTGCAGGCCTGTGATTGAAAGCATATTTTGTTCTGGCATTTTTCAGTTCCTGCCTGTCCTTTTTTTGCACAACATCTGTCAATTTGTCACTTGGAGGGTGTTAAGAAACTGCTATTTTAGTTGGGTTGTTCTTTTATAAACAGCCTCTTAATATCCCAAGTATCCTCCTCTCTTTCAAGAGATATGATTGATATTGTTTTTACTATATACATATAATTTACTGACCACATTTAGGGTTTTTTTTCCTGATTCTCCTTTACATGAATATAGTGAAATGACAAGATTTTTTTCCAGATCAAATGTCTGCAGCAATGCAGCACAACTCTTTCATATTGAGTATCCTCAGACAGCTTCAATATTGTGAGTCCAGAGATAAATAACCATAAGGAAAAAGAAAACACATAGTGATGAAAACAATATTATACCATTTATAGTAAGCTGGAAACTCTTATTTAAAGAGAGCACCTTCTTACTCAACTGCCATCAAATAGGAACTCTCAGCTTCCATGAGAGTTTTGCAAGGCACACCTGGGATTCTGTGTACTGGGGAGGTTCAGTCTTGGTACCAGCATGCCCACAGGCACTTACAGTACTTACATTGGCCTGCCCTGGAATTGAAATTTCGTTTGCTGAGTAGCTAAGCCAGAGATGTTGGAAGGAAAAGTAAACATACCAGGCCATGGAGTTGCTTGATAGATACAAAGAACAGGCTGTGGAATTGCATTTTATGGAAATGGTTTGCTCTGGCTCACCCTTGGAAAATGTATGGTTTATCCCAAGTCTGTATCCTCCCTGCAGTATCCTGTATCTGTAACCTCATTGGCTGGAGAATGTTACCGCGCCCCTTTGAACCTCTGTGATAAGAATGCTAAGGGAGAAGGCTCTGCCCCTCTTGCCCCTCTACCCCTGGAGGCCTCCTGATGCTCTCTTTCCCTCTCCTCCCTTCCCCCCCCCTTCCCTTCCCCTCTCCCTCAGTGAATAAACCCTCACCTCATCAGCATCCCACCGGCATCTGAGTCTCTTTGCCTGCCAGCACGGGAACTCCACGACCCCATAAGACCCCAGGGGTCTCCGGGGGGCACTCCCCGGGGACCCCCCCCATAAATTTAAACAACAACAACAGGCCAGTGCTAGCTGGCAAAGAGAGGGGAAAATGAACCTAAACCAAACTGAATTTGAAACTGTGGTCTGATGAGGTAGGGCAGAAAGGGCAACATTTCACCCAAAGTCTACAATGTGGATACATAGCATTGTGGATGTCAGCAGAAACTCTGCAGTTGGTCGGCGTAACACAAAGCTTTATGGCCTGAAGAAATAGTTTTAGAGGCAATTCTTTTGCTAATACCTCTTTAGACATAATTGTGTCCATCTCAGCTTCTTGAGGATTCATGTAGCATAATCTGATCTTAGTCCATTGCTCTATTTAGGGAAGTTGATCATAATAACCAAAATAATGAATTATGCCTTTGTTGGAATGCATCATTACTTTCCATTCCATTATGAAAGAAGAGAAACTGTACCCCCTCTGCAGGAAGAAACTAGGATTCATTGTGGTTTTTAAAAACATTAAAATAAGTAGTAGATAATATTTTTGTCTAATGTGTATTTACACTTGAGAGTATAGAAACTTTTTGTTTATTGCTGAAAACTTAGACTAAAAGATGTTATGGACATACTATATACAAGACATAGGTATTATATGTACCTTATTGATGTTTATCTAAAAAGGTTTGATGTCTGTACGGCCAATAACTGAAGTTCAATTTAATTATCAGCATGTAAACATCTAATACAGAATCTCTGAAATTACATTAATCTGAAAGCCTCGAATATTCTTCAATCTATGCTTTTAAATGTCAGCCTTCAAAATTATTAATGTGTGGGATATGAGGCAATTTAATCCCCAGTTGAACCCACCACTAGATGCAGAAGAAAAACAGCAACATCTATTATGCCATTTTGCATCAATTGTTAATGATCCGTTTTGCTAAATGACGAGCACACTTACTGCATGTATTGTCCTGAAAATGGAAAATCTACCACCATGTACAGGCCTAACAAATTAATTCAATCAGCATGTATAAAATGAATGAAATGGACCAAACTTCTTCCTTCACTTGGCAGAAGCTGCTGAGTTGTGCCCCTGTAGAGATAAGCAACATTTTCTGTATGTTGTTAGTGCTTATGCTTCTGCCCTCTCACAAGGGAACATTTAGTCACTAAGCCGCAGTTAAGGTTAAACCCACTGAAAAAAATGAGAGCTGAAACTTACACTACACTGTCTCTTATTTTCATATCAAAATGAAAGTAGAACTATGGAAAAACTTGAGAGGTTAAGAAGGAATAAAAGTATTTTTATAAGACTGGAAGATTAGGGATACAAATTATCTTGCATGCTGTGGTACAAAGAATAAATATGCTGTGCCCCTTCAGATCTCAAGATATCTCACTCTTATGTACTGAAGTGTTGAAAGTAAACACTGGTGTCATTCTGTAAGACCAAGGTCGTGCCTTGCCTCTTTGACTGCCACGAGGAAAAGCAGCTACTTGATCTTTTTCTGTAGGCAAGTATTAATTGTAAGACTAATGCAAAGACTGACACAAAATTATTGCTAAGGAAAATCTTAGCATCTTAAAAATGCCCAAACAGATGGCTAAATACAAAGGTCCTGCTGGACTTATTAAATTGGAGGCTATTTGACACAACCTCAAGGAAACCCTTATCATGACAATTTAGAAGGTTTATGAGGCAAGGTATGAAAAACTGTCTCTTTAGAATGGTAAGTGGCTGCAGTACCAGACAATGTTGGAAAGAAATTAAGTGGAACAGAATAAACATGAAATGTAAAGAATAAACCATGTAAGAATAGTTCTGAGAGGAATGGTGTAAGGGAGAAATATGAATGAAAGTATTGAGCAGAGTGAATTTTCATTATCAGGAGAGAAGAAAGATTAAAAAAGTGCTGCTGACTCACTCTTCAGACTCACCAGGACAGTAGAATTTGGGGGTTCAATATGACTTGATGAGGTATACTGGGGCTGTGGCAAAGAAAGTGGTTCTGCATAGCTGCACTGGAGTACATTACAGCTAATCTGTGTGTTTATGCTTTCAAATATATCAGAAGAAATTTTATTGAATAAACAACTCTGAACCTCTTGTACCTTTATTTTGTGCCATGATTAGTTCAACGCTTATTGCAAACCTATCTGATCTCAATTTTTGTTTACTCTTGTATTTTGTCATTATGACACTTGTAATTATAGGCTCTTGAGTTCTTTCTCTTGTTTGCTCTTCTGCTAAACACAATATTAGCCCTTCAGAAACCCCTTTATTTCTACTAGCTAGCTATGAACCACTTATTGGCCATGTCACAAATGAGTAGTCCCTAATTAGCCCATCCATTAATTGTTCAGATTGCTGAAACTTTATTTAGACTACCATTGCATAGTCTATGGTCAGTGATACCATCTGAGAGCATTTGAGTTTTGTGTGAAAAAAAACAGTCTTGCTGAAGTCGTGTACAAATCTCACACAGGAAGAGTCATTAGACAGGATTACTACCTTGCAGTCCCACAGCTTCCATCTCACTTCCACCATCTGCTAGATGCTGCCAGCCACAGCTGAGTCTGGCACAAGCAGCTGCAGGGTGACAGAGGCTGTGGTGCCATGCAGAGTATGTTCCAAGCAATCAGAAAATGGGTTCTGGGGCCAAGGCACCAAGATCTTATTACTGTCACTGGTGATTTAAGGCATAGGACATTTCCATGCTGGGAAAAGTGGTGGAAAAGTATGTCTTTTCCAGAATCTTGATCTTTTGAAGTAATGCAAATAGTTGAAAATTTGCAATCAGCCTCATATTTTTTGCTGCAAAACCCACAACTGCAAAGATAAAAATTGTTTGCTTCTATTGTGAAATAGAGGATTCAACAGTATCTTAATTTTTGCCAGTAATATTTCTACCAGAACAAACATGAAATTACCTCGACTGTTTCCTTCATTATCCTTTCAGTGCAAAGGAGTAAATGGCTTTAATTTATTCACTTTTGACAGATAACTTGACTATAATTATTCAACATCATCAGGCAAATAAATGGTTAATAGATTGCCACATGAAGCTAAAATGTGATAATATTATTTGAGGTAAATCATAAAAATAAAGATGGTGCAGATGGAAAGGCCATGCAGAGCCTGTGTGAGCTCTCTAGAATTTCTATAATGCTTTAACACTGATAGCCCTGTTTCCCTTTAACTTTTCCAGGTATATACTTTATAATAGATACAAAAGATGGCTTACCTGTCTTAAATTATCTGAGTACCTATGCTGCATTTAATGGAATTAGGTTTACAGCCTATCTCTTTGTTGTTCAGACTGGTCTTTTCTCACTTGCTATGGATCACATGTTAGCTTTTCAATTACAGATTTCAGGGAGTGGTGGTTTATCTTTGAATGTGACTCAGCAATTCATGAATACATAACCTTTCAGAATTCAGAACAGCTGGAGAATGTCTCTTACCTGCTCTGTGGGATGTGCTAAAGACTTTTTTTCACAAAGTGAGAATTTGTTAAAGTGTTATTCCAATGCAATAAAAACCATCATACAGAACTGATGTTGGGGGTGGTATTTTAAAGAATTTTTTAAGTCTATAATGATATATCTTGTTCTGAAGGCCTTTAGAATAGGCTGGTAATCTGAAGGTAACCAGAACTCTATCCTGAACTTAGTTATTTTAAATTGAGTAACACTCTGTTTAATAGAAAGTTGAGAACAGCTGAATTGAGAACATTTCACAAGGAAATGTTCTAATTTTTCAGGTGTTATTTTGGTATTGTTCAACAGCATTTTTCCTTTAATCAGTGAATTTGCAGTGGACTTGGCACAAGATGTTACTTGTACTTACCCAGCAGCTGAATCCCAAACTGCCATGGCTTAAAGCCAAGCTTGAATGGCTTTACTGCCACTCATACCTGAGCTTGCTGCAATTAAGACCAAATTTTTCATTTGTACAAGAGGGATTTAATGGTGTCACTGTCAACTATCAGACAGATCTGTTAATAAGGCATTCTCAGCACTTCTTGTAACCTACCATAGGTATCAAAAATGAACATGTTCTGAATCGGAATCTCTTTCAGTCATACTCTGGTAGCTCCACAGACATATCTTTGAGTGTAGGTGACAGCAGGATCAAGAATTTTCCAGCAAAAAGTCTGTCCTGGTGAAAATTTGTCTCTGCTTATTTTTACAGCTTTTCTTCTCCCACCTGCAAGAATTCCTCCTTATGAGTGGTTTACCACTACCAAAAATGAATGCCGCAGAAGGCAGCGTATGCCAGATTCCACTCTGGACAAGATAACTTACACACCTGCCATGGTCATCTATTAACAGAGACAAAAGTGACTTCTGCCTTCCATTGTCACCAACATCACCAGTACCAGTATCAGTGTTACCATCACTGCAGCTTTTCAGAAGGACATGTTCAAATCTGAGCTTTTTCCTAAGGCAATAAAGCAAATTAGAATGTTGTCTCCTGCAAAACTTGGGAATGCAGAATATCTAGTCTTATCAGGCTGTTCCTCTCTTTTTGTGGATTTAGAGTCTTCATATAAGCCAAGAACAGTTGATCTAGTGGGAGAGAGCATGGTAGGCACAGCAAAAATAAACTGGCAAAATATAAATAATATTTGGAAAATCATGTTAATTCTCAAAACCCACCAATGCATGAAAAAAAACAGTCCATATAGGATACTTCTTAAACCTAGCAATTTTTAGGCCAAATTGTATATGATTTGTGTAGGTTTGGGTTTCCAATGCTATTAGTATTTTCAGCAGCTCCCGCAAACATTAGACCTCTGTCTAAATAAATTGGTTATGCGAAATACCAGCTTGCAACACATACATGAGAGACAAAAATACAACTGGACACATACTCCAGGAAACATTTCCATCCATATTTTTCATTGGAAAACTTAAATACAGTTTAAGGTTTGCATTCCTAAATTTTAAAAGCTTTTTTTATATATATATATATATAAAAATATATAATTTTAATAATAAATAATCGCAAAATTTTGTGAGCTGTTTTATCTGATTGTGAATCTATGACTACAAATAAGGAGTAACAAAGTAGAGTGTTGAGCTTTATATCAACTCTTAACTGGAAACAATTGAGTTGTCCATAAAAATCTCCATCAGGCTGGGGCAGAAATAATACAGTAAAAAAAATCATTTTGGTGCTAAGGGTGCATATACAAATATTTAGTTTGGAATAGTATCGCCGAGCAAAGTTAAAAAAATACTGTATATTTTCCCTGGTATAGATATCATAGCTATAGACCTCATTTGTTTCTGTTTTCGATCTCCAGCAAAGATATGTCATATTACTAACTACTTTTAAAATATTTCAGAATGGAAAACTTGATCAAGTACTTTTTATTTATATGCGTTTTTAATATCCTTTTTTAATAGAACAAGGCTTAATTTCAACACCAGAGTACATCAAGTAGTGCCTCTGATGCCATTAAAACACATAATTTAATTGTAAGGTAGAGTAAGAGTAGCAGAGGACATACATTAGTAGAAGTAGGTACTGGAAGCAGCCCAAATAATAGAACACCTAAAGGTAATTGCAAGAGAAATGAATCCATGTAGGAAGTAAAATACTTAAAGCATTCCCTGGTGTGAAAATCTTCTTTAGCTGTAATGGTGCTAGCAAGTGCTCCTGTAGTACTTTCTTATTCTGTATATTTTCTACCATCAGATAAGATAAATGGAAATGTCTTTTAGTTCATTGACAGTATTGTCCCTTCTGACTGAAATATTTTATTCAAGTCTGAAATTTTAACCCTACTGACATAAAATCATAGTTTTCTGTCATCATGTCAGTGACCCACATTAATGTTACAGAAGTGTTGCAGAGCAGCAGCACCTGAGTTCTAGTTTTTGTAAAATAAACCTTTGTGGAAATTGGGCCAACAGCATAAATTTAGCACAGACCTTACTGCTAATGCTTTATCAGAAAAATTCTTATCTTGAAAGCATACTACATGCCACAGACAAGCCATGAAATACCTGGAAGGATTAATTTTTTTTGGTAACCCACTTCTAGCCTAAAAGCATGTTGTGAAAGGATGCTCTAGTGAAATTTATTTATGTTAAAAAATAATTATTTTTCAATATTTTGAATTATATTCTCTGTAGAATTATATTATTTTTAATAGTAAAGAAAATGATCCAGTACTTGGAATATTATGAAGATGATTTTACTTCCTTAGGTCACATGAAGGAGATCTTATACAAACAAACATTTGAACAAATACCAGAGTTGTTATTTAACTATAGTTGTTATTCAGATGAGCTGGATACTTGAATGTAGTCAAGAACGGAAAGTTCATAAAGACCTAAATTTACAGTTTTCTTCAAGCACAGATTTTTAAGGTTCAAATTCCTAATTTCTGATCCTTCTTCCCTTACAGCAAACACTACCTTCTTCACACTAAAGTGCATATTCATAGCAGTTAACAAGTACAATAATATTTTAAAAATCCCAAAAATGAAGACAGTTATTATGTGTTCCTTATTACCCTGTGTATGAGTAGAAACTGGTTGATTCCCTTACAAAAAAATGTTGTTTGTATTTGGCTTCCTCCTCTAGTCTTCATCAAAATGTTTCTCTACTGCTAAAAAAATTGTAGTATCATTTGCAATGCTGGTGAATTCTTGAAGAAATGCTTCTTTTCTACAGTGCCTAGTATATCTGTTTAACATATTGACCATACAGAAGTTCTGACAAGTTTAGAATGAAAATTATGAAAAACTAATATCCTGTTCTCATAATCTTTTGTTTACTTTCTATTCCAGGTGAAATGTTTTCTCATTGCACATATGGAATTTACAGAATAAGAATTATGGAATGGTTTCTGTGGGAAGAGATATTAAAGATTATCTAGTCCCAACCCCATGGTCATGAACCTTCCTCTGGACCAGGTTGTTGAAAGCCCCATCCTTGAAAGTTTCTAGGGGCAGGACATCCAAAACTCCTTTGTCAACTTGTTCCAGCACCTGATCACCTTCACAGTAAGGAATTTCTTCCTAATATCTAATATAAATCTACCCTCTGTCAGTTTAAAACCATTCCCCCTTGTTCTATCCCTACAAGCCCTTGTTAATAGTCCTTCTCTAGCATTCTTGTAGGTCCTATAGGTAGGAGAATAAATCCACTGGTAAATGGAAACGTATTCACATTCACAGCAACAGAGGGTGGCAAAATGATAATATTTTTGTTTTAAATTCTGAATATTTTTAGCCTATGTTCTGAGCTGAATTTACCACAAACTCCTAGTGAATCCTTTCTATTTTACCTGTTACAGCTGCTTGAAGAATCATCCCCAAACTGGAAATTGGCCTGTGTCAATTGGACTTTGTTCATGCTTTAAAGGGCTGGAAAATTTTTGTCTAAATTGTGAAAGAAGAACAATGAGAATCTTAGGGAGAAAGGGGTATGAAAATCAGACTGCTTTTTTGTCTAGTTAAATTTGTGGAACTCTACTGCTGTCCATGATTACAATTCCCCAGACAAAATAAACAGAATAGTTCCTCTGCTTTGCCTAGCTGAACATCTGGTCCAAGATTTTGCTTTGTGAAAGTAGCACACTAATGGTGTTTCTCTTATAACCATTTTGTTTTCTTTGTGTTTTATGAAACAACATGAGGCTGAAAGCAGTAACTGCTTTTAAAAGTAACTTTGTACAGATTAGTACAATTTATATTAGAATTAATTAAATAAAAAGATATTAAAATTAGTAATTAAACTCACAATTCAGGTAGTTCTAATTGCTTTTTAAATATACAGAGTAGGATAATCAAGAGTGAGTTAACAGCAGACCTGTGAGGGGGTGGGGGACTGACAAGCAGAAGACTTGGAGTGAGGTGAACACGAAATCACCGAGACAGAACTCCAGCAGGCCACCTCCTGCGCTTTCAAGCAAGCAAGGAAGTGCCTGTTCTGGGGCAAACTCCACCACCATCCCAACTCTTTCTGACAACCTGGCATGCTGGGCTGCCTCTAGAAGTGCCTGCACACTAATGTGTACAGCATGGGGAACAAATATGAGGAGATCTGTGTGCAGTTGTAGGGCCACAGTCCTCTTTGGATCACAAGAAGAAGCTAGTGGGATGTCTTGCATGGCTGGAGGGCTGAAATGGAGGGATATACAGTTTTCAGGAGCCACAGGCCTTTATGTGAGAGAACAGCTGGGAATCATGGAGTTCTGCCTTGGGATTGGTAGGCCAACTGAAAGCTTATGGGCAAGGATTAAAGGGAAGATCAGTATGGGTGTAGTGTCTGCTAAAGCCACCTGATAAGGAAGAATAAGTGGCCAAGACCACTGGACCTCATGGGTGACTTCAGCCACCTTGGTATGTGCTAAAGGAAAAACACAGCAGGTCATAAGCAATCAAGGATGCTTCTGGAGAGAAGCCATGACAGCTTCCTGACCCAGATGATGAAGCCAATGAGCTGAGATGCTCTGCTGGATCTCATGCTCAGAAACAAAGGCTCATTGGAATTGCAAATGTTGGAGGCAGCCTTGGCTGCAGTGATCATGAGATGTTGGAGTTTGGGATTCAGAGAACAGCAAGTAGAGCAAAAAGCAAGTTCACGACCCTCGAGTTTAGAGAGCAGATCTTGGCCTCTTTAAGGATCTGCTTGGGAGAGTCCCCTGGCATAAGGCTGTGGAAGGAGGAGGGGCACAAGAATTTTGGTTCATATTCAAAGCTAACCTGTAAGTTCTGTCACGGTGATTCAGCTCTGCAACAAGTTGCTCTGAGAAAGTTAATAAATATATCTATTGTTGAATAGAGGTATTCAAAAGATATTTTGAATTCAAAAGGAGTCTAGACACGTCTATGTGTCCTGCTTAAGCAGTGGTATTAGATAAGATGACCTCCAGAGGTCCCTTCCAACCTCAGCCATTCTTTGATTCTACAATTCTGAGATTCTGTGAACTGATACATAAAGATTAAGAAACAATTTACTTGACCTACATTTTGAAATATACTCAAGATGGCATGCAGGATAATAAATTTAATAAGACAAATATAAATCTTACTTAAACTGACCACTGACCACTGACCACCATTCCAAACTATCCCATAACTCTGTATTTAATATTTGGCTGGTTTTATCCTAAGAATTAGTAGCTTTTTCTAAAAGACAAAAAATATATTCATAATTTGCAGCATCTAGACAAAGTGATCTATTCTGTTTTTAACACAAGTTATCCTCCAAATGAAATTGAAGCAGTGAGATTATCAGAAGGTAGAACTACAGCTGTGTTTGGTATATGGCTAATCAAAGAAGGAAACTGTTTGCTTTGATCCTTATCCTGCTGTCCTGTAAAGAATTAATGCGAGCAGCTGACACTCTGAGCATTTACTTTGTAAATGGGGAAATCAAGGAAAAAGACAAAAATCACCAAAGCACAATTACTACTGTCCCTGAAAAATGGGGTAGCCTAAACACCAATGTATTTCCTCAGGTTTCAAGGTCTAAAAAAAAAAAAAAAAAAAGAAAAATTACATCTTAGCAGACTTATTAGTGTTCTTTATATATGCTCATGGCCAACATTTCTCATATGTAAAATTCACCTTTAAATTACATAAAACTTCCCTTCCTGGTGAAAATAATTTCAGAAACCTGACAGTAGTAGTAAGGAATACCTGTATCCCACTTCTGCACAGGGGACATATGAATAGATATTGATAAAGTCAATCTGAACTCTGAATCTTTTCTGAGGTATTATTATTCAAACTAAAACAGTACAGTCTCATAGGCACAAGGGTCCATTATTTTTTGCATATGTTTATGTTCATGTATGGATGTAAATATATAAATATATGAATAAACCACAGAAGAAACTAGGGCTCATTGTTCCAAAATGTTCCAAAACTCCTTGGCAGTCAGCAGACCAGATGTGTGTGCTTTTAAAAAAATTGTTTTTGTATTTTTAAAGAAATGAGATGTTTAAAACCAAACATTTTCACTGTCTGGAGAATATGATCCCATTTCCAAGGTGTGGCAGAGGAACGCACATGTGCCTGTAAAACCTATTTTTGGGCACTGGGATGCTGTTGTAAATTATCTGTGTACCAGTGAAAGGTATAGAACTGTACATCCAGAAGGAAATCAGGGGCCTGGTGCAGACAGATTAGCAAGGTTTTGAGTAGAAGCAGCTCCATGTTGTGGTACACTCTGGTCTATAAGCTGTATTGGTTTTGCATTTTTTTCATGAAATACATGCCTGATTTTTTTCCCAGTAGGGCAATAGATGATTAAAGCAGTATGTACCACGAAAGACGACAATATCTAATGAGATACTCCAAGTAAGAGCTGTAATAGATTCTGAACCTCGCCACAATATACCTGTCAGGCTCCTGAGGGCACTATTAGCTACATTAGCCCTGATCAGTATGTATTATTGCCATCAAAATTTACAGGGTTTTCAGTGACTACAGAGAAAGTTCTGACTCCCCCACTGTTTCACACCTATTTTAGAGAGCCAGAGCCCATCTGGCAGATCAAGAGAAGCTGCAGTGTGACAGGGGCTGCAGACGTGGGCTCTGTCTGTCTGATGTTGAAGAGCATTTAAGAGCAAGGCCGAAGGATGTTACCAAGAGCTTTTTGTTCCTAGCCCGGACTGTGCCCATGGCTGGGCTCCAGGTGCTGCCCTCACCACCCTGCAGGCTCCTGGTGTGCCTGGCATGCAGGTGTCCCTGTCCCACAGCCCCAAAGCCCTCAGTGTCTGCACGGAGGGGTCATGTCCCCACACCAGGGCGGTGGCTCCCAGCTCCACAGCTGCTCCCCTCTGGCAGCCAGGGCAGTTCATGGCCTCCCCTCCTCTCCCCCAGTGCCCCCGGCATGGCCTGCCAGGGCCCCAGTGCTGTGGGAGGACAGTCTCCATTCTTGGAGGGTTGGGAAGCAGCGGATGATCCCCTCCTGGAGAGGATTCCACAGGTGACAAGCGCGAGGCGTGTTTAACTTAGGCACCCAGGCTGAGCTGGTGCTGTGTGTCAGCCACAAAGGCATGTCACCCAGGCCTGTGCATCAAGGGTGGGTTAAGATCCATGTTCAGAGTCTGCATATGAGAAACAGCAGCTGCAGAAAGTCTGTGCAGTGGGATGGGCTTTGGGAGACAGCGGTACACACTGCGTTAGAGCTGAATATTTTCATACTTGTGCTGAGCTGCCTTGGAAAGTGAATGGTCAATTGCTTTTTCCTTCATTTATGGGCAGAAAAAGTCACGACCAATGTAACTGGACCTTCTTACTTTTTTCCCTACAGAAAATCTAACAAACCTTCTGCAGTAGGTTAAGTGCAGCTCCTGGGGCTGGCTCCTGTAAAGCCTGAAAAATTTCTCTCTTAGCAGTGTTGTCAGAGTTGCCCATCAAGGTGTGAAGCCTCTAAGATCTTTAATACACAACCCTTAGGACCTTTAATACACAACAGAGAAAAGTCTCCCTTTAAGATAAGTTTTCATGTTTTTTGCAACAAAGCATAGGACTGTTAAACATTGCAGATGTCTCTGAACTATTTGTCAGGGAAGAAATTGTGACACCTCCATTAATGTGCTTTTAAGAGAGCTTGAAAAATATGTGAAACATTTTTTTTTTTGCTGCCCCATAACACATTTAATTTTAATTTTACATTTAATTTTATCCATGATTATTTACAATAAAATTACTTTCATCTACCTATAAATCCTTACCTGGTACATTATTTTCCCAAATTGCTTTATTAATCCTTAGTTATTATTAATTAAAAATGGCACAAACAGCATAATCATTTCCTTAACTCTGGCAAACAGCTGGGCTTTAATAGACTACAAAGCTTGACTTTGGTATCTGGATTTTATTTCTCCTCAGCATTAGCAATGTCACATTGTTGCAGAAGGAAAAAAAAAAGAGATCTATTTCTGAGTGTTATTTTTAACTATATAGAGACAATGTTTTATTATAACTAAATGGATTAAAACTCATGGTACATTCTGAAATAATGCAGGCAGACAAAGCAGTTATTTGTATTCACAATTATTGGGGTTTTTAAATAATTTTTTATAACCCTCTACCATAAGTATAAGTTTACTTGTGTGCTACTGGCAGCATTGGTCTCTCTCTGCCATGTTAACTGGACCCACACATTATATGATGTGTGAAACAAATTGAGTGACTTCTCTGCAGTGACAATTGATCTGGCAAAATATTTATGTTCAGGAGTTCAAGATCTGGTAATTGCTTGGTTCAGAGAGAGCATGATTTTTCCCTGGATACACATCATGTGTTTGCTGAAGGTGTACTTCTTTTAGCCACCTACTGGAAGTCTTATTAATGATATAAAAGTTGTATAAACTGAGTACCAGGGATGGAGGAGTTTTCAGATTCTACACCTAAATAGTAAGCAGAAGAGTGGAAGTATGCTGATAACAGTGAAAATATTTGAAACAGTTTCATTTTTGCATATCACAAAATGAGTGGTTTTTTCCCCTGAACAACAGTGTTGTTACTTCTCATGATACATTGCTTCTAGACTGTTAACCCACAGGGTAAAAGTGAGACTGGTGTCCCAGCTGATATTACCATATTCTCAAGTTCATTGAATAACCTGCATCAAAACACAGAAGAATTAAAAAATTCTGATCTTCTTCTCTGTCCAAGAATTTGTAGAAGGAAGGTGCTTTGGAAATTTGAGAAAATGACCTACTTCTGAATTAAAGAAAGGCTTTATAATTGGATATCGAGTTTTTCTAATGTAATCAGGATAAAGGATATAAAACTGCACAAAATAGAAAATCTATCATTTAGAGAGATATGAATGTACAATGCAAATTTAAGAACTATGGCCCAAAGACTATGAAAGTGATCTGATGAAAGAATTATAATGGAATCTCTATAAAGGGGTTTCTGTTATTGGCATCTTAGACATTTATGTAAGTGTTCAAGGAAAGGAAAATGAGGACTAGTTCATTTAAAAGTTCTATTTCAGGAAAAATGAGAAAACACAATAGAAAAAAAATTATTAGTCTGATGAATCACCAAGATACAGGAACTTGCTATCAAAACCTGTATTTCTTTTAAACAAGGAAACTTAACCTTTTTAGAATAATTTTTAAAAACTTTCCTCTTTCATCAATTCTTAACTAAGTTAATAATTTTTATATTGGCTCAAGAAGCAAGGTTTCAGACTTAAGGCTAGGAAAAAAAGTCCACTGTAACCCCCAGATACTTGTGTGACCTTGAATAATTTCATTTTTTCTTTAAGGTTTAAGATTCTGATTCCTGGGATCTAAGGGGCACATCCTTAGTGGTAAGGTAAAGATTGTTGGTGATTTGTTGAAATGCTACAGTAATGGGTTACATGTGCCAATACAGCTCACATGATGCATGAATAAATACTATTTTACTATTGTTAAAAATGTTAACATTGTTAACAATGAAAGTTAATTTATGCAGTGTTTTAGCTCTTCCCACTCTTTAACCATCTTTGCTAATGAAGTCTTGGAAAGATAATTCCTCTAAAAAATCCCAGACAAAGCCAGCTTGTCTCTTCTACCTACAAATTGACAGATTGCCAGTCACAGAAGCCAATGGTATTTTGGAGTGTCCAAATATCCCTCCCAACGCTCTCCATTCGATTTTGTATATTTTGAATTGCACTTTTCTATGTTTTAAAATGTGCTGCAGATTGAAAGAGACACACTTCCTAGCCCTCTGTCTACTGTTAAAACCAAATGTACTGTAAGAACCCAGTCCTTGAACAAAGCACAAACACTTGTGTGCTAAAAAGTGGCTACTCAGTATAACAGTATTTCATTATAACATATATTCATGTGCATTATGCACATCTTGGCTTAATTTTTGCTATTTAAAATGGGTCGAAGAAGATTGGCGTACATCTTAGATGGGGTTCTTGTGTTAAATTGGTCCATTGCATCTGGGAAGGACAAAATATTAAGAGAGAAAAGGCAGGATCAGAGGGAGTACAGCTACATATCAAATTCCTTTTCAGTACATACAATTGCTTTTTTTGAAAACTAGGAATAAGGTTGATGCTTTCAACCAATCATTGCTGAAACTAAAAATGGGAATTTTCCCCCAGTTTTATTAAATCAACCCAAGCTACATAGAAGAAAGAACCTCCTTTTAATACAACCTTGTGCAGAATGCTGTAGACTGTCAAAAACACTTAACTTCACACTGAAATATTTTACACCTACTATGCCCCTCTTTTGATATTTGCTGTTGTGAAAAGGAAAGGACAAGTAAGGCAACTGAAGGTTACCCTGGTACCACCCACATACACAAAGAAAAAAAAAGGAAAAAAAGAAGAATGTTTTCAATTATAGATAGTGAATTGTAAGAAACAGCTGCAACATGTTTCTGAATTCTTTGTTTCTGACTGCTTTCCCTTCATGCCTTGAGCAACCAAAAGGATTAATTCTGGGTAGTTATTTAAATATAGTTACTTGCTTAAAATCCTCTGCCAAGATCAGAGAAAAGGGATTAGGATTAAACTGTTCTAATCAAAAGTAGTGTGGGTTAGTTGATTTTTTTTCCCCTGATACGAACTCCATTGCTTCAAGAAATAAGTATTAACACTGTAGGGACTTCAGTGTTGTATACTGCATATGTCTCAGTGCTCATAAATACTAAATACAGAAAAAGGTTTTTATTTATTTCTTTTCTGTAGATGTCAGTGGATGTATTAAGAGATGTTAAGGATAATAGTAAAATACTATGTTGCAAAATAACATCAGCATTAAGTATGTTTCTATTTTTTTCTAGTTTGTAGAGTGACTGACTTGTTTGAATTCATTACAGAAGTCATGCACACCAAGTGTGCAACTAGCTTCAGTTAGAGCTCATCCTTGGTGTGACTGTAATTGTAATAACAATAACCAGAATGGTTTTTTGTCATGTTTACTTTGCTTCCATAACAGATGAGATACAACAAAATTATATATACAAAACATGTCTATATAAAGATAACATCTTAAGATCATGCAGTCCCTTTAGGTCTTCATTTCCATTATCTTATATTTTTTTCCTTTTTTTTTTGTTTGAAAATGACTGCTAGTGACTATTTGCAGGCATAATGATTCTTACTATGTTTAAATTAAATCTAAGTATTTAGTTAATTGTTATTATTTAGTGTGCACGGATGTGAAAACACATTTTTAAATGAGGAATAATGGATACTTGAATGATGAATAGTGTGGACATTTTGGTCTAAGCCATACTTCAGAAGAATATACTGCATCTTACAGGGGTCACAGCAGGTTGGTAGCTTTCTTCAGTTAAACTGGGTGAACTGCTGCAGAGATCATGTGTTATCCATTCCTCTGCTGCATGGAAATCAGGAACAATTTTCTATTTCTGAAACAGAAATTTTAATGCCTGGCTACCAAAATTCCATCTCCATTTAGAGCTTCCTGAAAGAGGTGTTACTGCCTTTATTCTTCTAGTCTTCCACACCCACAGATGCAGGTATTAAGGATGCTTCAGTCATTCTTCTACACCTGGAGAAGGAACACTTACTGCAGATTATTTTGAAGTATTCTATTGCCCATTTATAATCAGAGAATGAATGGTCAGTGGATAAAAGTGCAAAAATTGGAGTAGCTGAGGTGTTCTCATGTGTGTCCATGGAGTGAGGAAGGTCTTGGCAGGTTCTAGGATGTAGTCCCTGCTAATGTTTTGAAGTGCTTTGTGTGATGGTAGAAGATTGTCTGAGAGAGCAGAACTTGTGGAAGATCACTGTAAATATTTTTATTGAACATCTATGGGAAAGAGAGAAATTATGCTTGGAGGACTGCCTGAATCCTGAGGATATCTCTTTACTGACTTTTTTTTTTTTTCTTTTCTTTTCTTTTCTTTTTTTCTTTTTTTTTTCTTTTTTTTCCTCAGGAGAGGCACTAGTTAATGTTGCTGTAAAGATCCCCTTTCAAAAAAAAAAAAAAAAAATTCTAAAGAACTAGCTTTCCTCACAAAATATCTTCTTACCACTGCCTTCTGCTCTTCGTAATCTTTCCTGGCATTTCTTAGGGAGGCTCCTTTGGGGATAGGTTTTGGGATACAAATGCAATTGCCTTTAGTTGCTCTTTGGGAACCCATGTACTGTGTTTTTGGGGTTCCTGTCAGTCCTACTGGGCAAACAGGTCACAAACAATAGAGATTTTTGTTTATATGTAGGTGTATTTTACTTCTGCATGAGTTGTCACTTGGCACTTTCATATGTTCTGAGTCTTAGAATCTCTGGAACAATACTGACACAAGTCATATAATTTAATTTAACTGACTGGCTTAGATAATGTTAGGTGTGTTATTTGGTAAGGGTATAAAGACGAAATCTGCCTTTCCCATCTTTTGCTGCAGGTTCATGTCACATAAACAGACATTTTGTTTGCTGTATTATGCTTTATGTCAGAAAATGGCTTCTTGTGATTGTCTAAAATGAAGGATGATACCTTAATCTACAACTATAACCAATACTATTCTGTCTCCTCTTTTCTGTATAGTACAGTTCTAACTAAATTTAGCAAGTAAGGTGTCACTTATGTCCTCACATTTGTAACCAGTTGGGTGAAGGAGAGTTCACACAGAGCAGCTTTTTTTTTTTACTTCCTCTTGTCCTCTGTCAAAAGGAAAAAAAAATCCAGAATCTCCCTAAAGAATTAAGTGTTTTCTGTGGCACAATAACTGGCCCAGACTCCCATTATTTGAATAGTTGGTGCAATGCTCTACACATATGCCAATTCTCCTAGAGAAATATATAGGACATAATTTAGCTGCTTTGGACTTCCTTTGACAAATTTACTGATCTCATAATGTATAGATGATTATGTCTCAGTCTGCCCTTCAATGGAACAAATGTATCTACAAAAGACTGTTCCTTGGGTCAGGTGGTTGTACCTTGCCATGAATTATTAACAGGAAGGTACAGAAATATCTTTGGTCTTCTGGCTTATGCATACACTTCCACTGCCTTGTTTAGAAATTATTTAAATCAATTTTTACACTGGATATAGTCTCAGTATTGCCAAATGCTTTGTTTCATTTTCATGCATCCAGATGTTTGAGTCTTAGTGCCTTTTTGCTTGGAGCCAGATGGAACATATCCAAGATATGACTAGTCCTGCTGAGCCTTGGCACCTGACTGCTCTTATATTGTCAAAAACCTTGGTTGCTCAAGGTCCTTTGAGAGCACACACTGCTCTATTTTATGACTTTCTGGCAGTGTTTTTTCTTTGTGTAGTCTGTCCCTAAAGGAAATGTTACTTTTTCCTCTCTAGGAATGGAGACGTATAAGTTATTCTACTCAATGTGGTTGTGTGATTTTTTTTTTTTAATTTAGTTGTGGTGTGACTTGTATAAAATTAGACAGGATGGGGAATTGTCCTATGATGCAGCATTCCCTAGTTACTGAGTAGATCCAAAGTGGATGCCAATGAACTCTTGAGAATATTTATATCATTGAACTCTAAAAATTATCAATTCAGTGCAGACTAACAGATTGCCTTTTTCACAACTCAGCAAGGATTTTGGATTTTAAAACAGGTGCATAAAAATATTTAGTAGTCTAGCTGACTCCTTCAGGTTTGCTTTTCTTCTCTTTTAGCCATACCAAAGACGTATTAGGAGTTCTCAAGAGATAATCCCATGTATTCAAGCCTCACTGAAACTGAACAGATGCTTTTCAGCTTTGTTGAAGCTAAGTTCCTAGGAAATTCATTAGCATTTTACATGAAAATCCCTTGCCGATATATTTGTATCCAGGTGACAGTGGCAAAAATGGAGAACGTAGTCTTTGTTTTGCATGACTTATTTCTTGTTAATTTAAAGCTATATTTTCCTCTTGGGATTTGCTATGCATTGATGGCTACAGTCCTACCAGCTTCTACCCATGTGATTTACACGTAGATTGTATGTGAGATGTTATGAGAAAATGTGCTGTGAGACCTTAATGCTGAGTCTCAAATCTTTGGAATGCACGTTGCAGAGATTTTTAGCATGGAATGCCTGCTGAAGGCTAAAAAGTAATGTTGGAGCTTGTACATCTGTGTCCTTACTTCTCCATAAAATGATCTTTAATATTCTTCAGACATATATGGTCAGGCCCAAAGGAGCTGATCATTGTTGAGAAGAGTAAATCATGAGATAGTCAATTTTCTGGACAAAGTGGCAATGTTCCGGCAATGGGGAATACTTGGAAGCTGTGAAAGCTTGTTCTGAAGTGACAGAATCAATGTCCATGACACAGATTTGAATGCTTTCCTATTAGGCATTCAGACTTGTTGCTAGAGTATCAAGGGATCATCTTAGCTAATCACTGACATTACCCATGACAGGAGTCTGCGAGGCCATAAATAACTCACCCAAGATATTTATGTGGGAAATGTTGTTGGACAGAGTTGTCCTTTCAATGCTTTATGTAGATTCATAGTACTCCTTACGAGAGCACCAGAAATTCAAACAGAGCAAGGGCAGTCTGGGAAACTACTTTCACTGTTACATAAATCTTTTTTCTCTTATCAAATGCTGCTCTCAGTAACATGGTAAAAACCATAGGGAACGGGGGAGAACAGACTTGATGTCTCATGTACGGTTTCAAAATACTATAAATACCATAATGCATTAACTAGTGTCTGAATGGTGCTTGACCTGCACTGCAACCCCAGAACAATGCTATGTCTCCCTAGTATCACAACTGATACAGGTTTCAGCTCATGTGCACAGATGTATCAGGCCCAGTGCCTGCTGTCATTGTTGGATTTGCTGTACCTGCCCGAGTCACGTACTTCACTGTAGATGTACATGCACAAAACACATTCCACCCTCCAGGTTCTGCCTGAAGGCCAATGGGATGGCTTGGCAGTGGAGGCACAGGCTGCCTTATGGAACCAAACCAATGCCCAGAACCTTCCAGACTCTCCTCTGAAGTGGGGGGAGAAGGGCCATCCTAGATAAATTGTTGTGGTAGTTGTAGCCTGCAGTATCTTTCTTGAAACCTTGTGGAGCTTTAAAGGTCATTGCTTGTTATGACCTGGTAGATTACCAGATGGATCCACAAACGAGGAAAACACACACATGCTAATCTGTATTAATATAAAATATAAAATGCACTAACTTCAAAGAAAAAAGATCTGGCATTGTAATCCAATGGAAAGAGGATTTGGTAAAACTAACATTTGGAATTTATATGATATACAACAGAATGATAATGTTACACTAATAGAAAGAAAGGAAAATGATGTTGCATGCTATTTAACTAAAATAAGCTAAAGTTACTCTAGGAACACCATTGGATAGATTCCCAGTTGGGTTATATTGTTTAGTTCCATTGATTTGAGTGGAATTATTCCATTATGAACTGAGTGAATAATTCACTAGGATTTAATTTGTACACTAAAATCAACACACAAAGAAATTATCGTAGTTATTCAGCCTATTGCTGTAACCATCCAAAAGCCTGTGCAGAAGGAAGGTAAGTAGATTTTCTTTGACATCATTAAAGCAACATCTATGTAGACAGAATTTAGTCCATGTATTCACACTGAAAGGTAGATCTATGTCATGAAAATCTAATTATCTTCTTATTTGCAGAGGTTTTTCAACAGCCTGCTGAAGTGCTAGCATCTTATCTTTATCAAGACCTTAAAAAGTATAAGACACAGTAAGTGTTTATGTTTATACTCAATCAACATAACTTGAATTAAATTTATAAAACAATTATATTTATACAATTTCTACCATTAATATTTATGTTCAATAAATACCTTAAATATGTAATCAAAGGTTTTAAAATTTTTTTAAGTTTTTGGATTTTAAAAAAATAAACATATTTCCTACCATTCATTAAAGCTGCAGTTCTTTTTCCTTCAAAGGGAAGAAGACTGTCAAAATACAGAATTAAAAAATATATTTGTTCCTTTATTCTCACAACTTCCAAATGAATTTATTCAACTATAAGCTAGATCTTCTTCTGTCTCTGGTAAATTTTGGACTTTTTGGTTTCTACCCTGAACCCACACGTGCTTTCCATTCAGTCCTTCTGCTCAGATTTATGCAAACTTCTTAAGTCATGGGAAAAGCTTACCTCTAATGAGTCCAATTTGACTGATGTCCAACAGGTCTATGCCTTACTCTGTGATTGATTATGTGGATTACGTATTTAGTTCAGAAAAAACATTCCTCCACTGGTTTCTAATGGCTAATTTATGGCCCACTCTGTCCTGAGAAGCACATATGATTCAACACTAGATGTGTCTCTGCTTAAAATACTCAACAGTTATCTGTAAACTTCTGAGGGAAATTAATAGGAACATTTGGAACAGGACTTGTGAAGTTTGGCTTTTGCAAAGCGTCTTTTTTTTGTCTGTTATCTTTGTGCTTAAAGTTGTTGCACTATATTTTTCTATTAACACCTTTGGCAGAAAATAAACCATATTTTTAGCAATTGCGTTTTTCAAAGGAGTGTTCCACCTATTTTCAGGACAGATGACTGCTCAGCAATGGTTGGAAGCGAAAAAGTTGGGGTCATCTGGTTCAACCTCCCTGCTACAGAAACTCAAGAGAAAAGAAAAATTCCATGACTTAGGAAACTGAGGTCATGCACAACTTACTGTTTTGCATAAACTCAGGGGTAGACTGAATTGACCTCTGGTCCTTAATATTTATGGAGGAAATATATATTTAGGTGTAGAAAGAGTTAAGCTAATATATGTTTAAACTAATACATAAGTGTATATTTGTATATTTGTATATTTGCATATTTGTATGACAAATTTGTATATTTGTGTAACAAATGCATTTAATTAATACTTGATCCTGGATCATCTTAAAATATGACCTTAAAAACCATTACGGATGAAATGTTGAACCCATTTCTGGACAGAATCTAACACTGCCTCACCACAAAGTACCAATGAATCCATCCAGACTGTACACTCCTTATATGCTAGACATCTGTATCAGTTTCAAAGTGGTAAAACAAAGATAAAATCAGAGGAATTTACATATGAAGCTGCTCCTTTCAGCCCAGTGGAAAAAAAAATTGTATGCCTTTTTCATGACTTATGTTATCATAGATTTATTATTTTAAAGTACTTATTGGCCTTTGAGTTAATTGTTATTAGTTGAGAAACTATCTGATTGCCTCTAGTTACCTTGTCTAAAGGGACATTTTTCATGCTGGCATCTCTTTATATGGCCATTGGGAGCCTATTTTATCTCTACTTTTTGACTTCTGTCTGGTGTGTGGTGTTTGCAAGGCCTGCTGCTTCCCTCGCAGCCCAGCAGCTGTCTCTTTTTTCAGTTGCTTGCATAGACTCATGGGATGCAATTATTTCAGAAATGTTCATTCTAATAGAGTTGTTATTCCTACACAGTGTATGTTTATTTGGAAGCATTTGAATATAAAGGCCTAAATGTGTCCTTTGATCCATACTGCTGGAGACCAGTTTTCACGTGTTTTTAAGCCTATGGCATTCTCTATTATTCTGAGTTTTATCTTTGATGCACTTGAGATATCCTTGTCTTGTCAGGTTATGTTGAGTTTTGCAAACACAAAATTTTTGTTATTACAAATTATCACTATTTTTGATATTACAAAAGCAATTCTACTTTTGATTTCTGGCTCAGACTTTCCTTTGTGATGGTAATTCTGAGATATCTGAATGAATCCACTCATTCAAGTTTCTAAACTTTGATGTAAATTTCTTGTTGCATATGAGAATTTTGCATTGTCCTTTATGTATTTTTTTCCCTACTGTTTGATCACTAGTCCAAGGGGAAGTAGCTTTGTTTTTAGATCTGCTAGCTAGGGTTCTTTTTCTTCCAATCAAGTGGATGCAATCTACAAAGTAGAGATTATAGATCTTTCACCAGTAGCTGAAAACTGTCGAACAGAATTTTCAAGCACTTTGGATTTGCTACATGCAAGGGAAATATGAATAGAGATGCTGCCAGGAGAAATTTTTCAGTCAATTCTTGTCATAATAATCTACTTAATATGTATCCTGTGAAGATTACAGTTTTCTAAACCTTTCAAGTTCTAATGCAATCTGAACTTACAGGTTTTTAGGAGAGAAACATTTACATTTTCCTATGAAATTGAATGAAGTGCCTTTCTATCTTCTGTGTTGATGGAACACTACATAAACATTTTTAATTTTACCTTTGCTACTAATTTTTTTGAGGCCTGAAGTATTTAACAGAGCTGTACTCCTATTTTTACTACAAGAAATTTAGTGACTTGCAACATGCTTTATGTCAGCATTCCCTTCAGATCTTAATTGCTGTTTGGTGGAACCTATGCTCTTACATAATATGTGGAGCAGGTTCTGAGGTCCAATCTGTTTTGAGAAGGACAACACTCTAAACACTCTAATGAGGAGGTTATAAGGACACTTGCTGCCTATTCTATGCCAAGACATATATTGGTAATTAACCTACCTCACAGGAGAGAAACAGAACTGTCACCTCAGAACAATCTGTACTTCTATGGTTAGGGCACACTTGGGCTGGTAGGCAAGGGATGTGATTTCTAGTCAATGACAACAAAAAATGGTTTAAGTATGGATCTCCCAAGTCCCCAAGGACTGTACTAACTTAGGGGAATTTATTCAGTAAATAAAGAGGCAAGAAAATAGGGCAGTGATGCTGTTTACTTTTTTTCCTTTCTTGAAAGGTCTGACTTGATTTCACCTAATAGTCTCAGGAGATGGTCCATAGTTGTGGTTCTTGGAAAAGAATGGACATCTGGTTTTATACAGGTACTGAGTTTACAAATAAAAAGTTTCAAAGTAGGGTACGTAGAGGAGTCCAAGCACAGCTGAGGCACAAAGTGATTCAGAGATATTGTATGTTATAGATGAGATATTTATTTTAATAAAGGACTGCAACCAAACTAATATGTCTTGACTGCCAGCCAGCTCTCCGGCCTAGTGATACACATACACACTCTACATACTAACATGGTCTAAAATACAGGCCTTGGCCTGGTCTTCCTCATAATTACAATTCTGAGTCTGGATTTAAGCTTCTTGCTGTCCAAATCCTAGTATTTGCTATGTCCTTTAAAGAGTGTACAGGAAGGCAAGTCCTGTCCTGGGTTTGGAGACCATGTAAATATACTTGAATTGATGAGTCTAACACAGTCCCACCCCCTCTCCTATTCTCAGTTTGATATAGGATTATTTAAAATTTATTTAGTTTTTCATGCAGCTGCTGCCCAGATTAAACGTTGGACAACAGTGTCCCTCAGTATCAGTCATGTTTAGCTCCTGCTTTACAAGTTGTCATATGCCTGACCATGCAGGGAAAGACTCACAGATTTTAAAATTATTTATTATTAGTGAGTAGCTGAGAATTCATATACCTGTGGCTTGGAAAGAGAAAAAATTTATTGAGAATTAACAATTTATTTGACTCTCAGAACTCATCAAGGAGGTGATAGAAAGTGGGAAAAAATAAAAATCAGTGTGCTGAAATTCAGTGCAGTCCCCCAAATGCCATTCTGAACTCTGACCTCAGTTCTCTTTCTTTAAAATTTGCTTATTGTGTACCCTTCTTATCTCATGTTTAATAATCACTAACTTCCTGAACATAGACAGTGATCTGTTAGTTGATGTACCTGAAGGAGACGATGGAAAAAATAGAAAGGATTGGATTCATCAAGGGTAATGTTTGTGCCCTGGGCTCCATTCATAGCCAGTGGAGATGTAGTCAATATAGTGAGTAGATTCTGAAGTGCAATTTGTCTCATCCTAAAGCAGCTGTCTAAGAGAACTGAAATGAATCAAACCTTGAAAGTGCTCATTACTCTCCACTGACCTGAAAGGGAGCCCAGGGGGACTAGCTTCCAAGCCTCCAAGTAAGCAGACAGATATCAAGCATTAAATGATTTGAGCTCCATCCCACACAAATAGCATTATTTAACAGACGTGGAAAAATACCTGAGATTTTGTTACAAACAGGCCTATTCTGTTTGAAGGCTGGGTGACCAGGTCTATAATCCCAATTTGGACAGAAAGTATCACACACGCAATGCAAACTGCTTGAGCTTGGGTTCATGGTTACATTCCTTTCTGTTCTACATGTGGATGGTCAGCACCAATTTGGGAAGAGGTAAAGAAGGGGACAAAGCAGAAAAAAGCAGTATTTTTCCATGTATTTAAACATATCTGAGTTGTAGCTATGAGATTTCAGTAATATTATACTAGCCTTATTTAGTTAAGGTTGCTTAAAATTATGGTTGCTCTGAATGCAATGCCAGAATTCTTAGACATGTAGTGCTTCTCTTGCCATGCAAAGTGATTTAGAGCTATAAAGTTATGATTTTTCTCTTTGTGACTACATTCCTAAAACTTGAGTTTAGTTTAGTATTGAACCTTGCACACCTACTTCAAGTTCTTCAAGTTAAACTTTAAAACTTATAAAACATACTTTCTCTATGGAAATCACTTTTCTCACTCCGAAAGTAGAAAAAGAAAGAAAGGAAAGAAAGCTTAATGTAGAAATGTAATTTATACCAAACCCTTCACCCCTTCTGGTGGTCCTCTGTAATCTGAAATTTGTGTCCTTTTTCTCCCTGTGTTAAATAAGAGGGAGAAAAGAGAAAATTACCTTAAACATCCTTGATTTTATGAAATTAGGAGATAAGGACAGGAAACCAGTATTTTTGTACTTTGGTGTGAATTGGCACAGGTGTTATGATGAAGTTAAAATGCAGAGCTTACTTGAAAACTGTGATAAACAAACCCCTTGATGGTCTCTGAATAACTTTGCCTTGCAGCAATGACAGTTTACTACCATTGGGCACAAAATCTACAGCAAATTTCTGGGAAGAAAAAGGAAGGGAAGATGGAAGAACCCCCCCTCCCCCCTTGAAGTTAATTGTCTTTCTATTCCTTCCACCTCGTTTGAGCCCAGTTATAACAGAGAAAATTATTCTGTCTAATTTGCGCAAATGCAGCTCTATGGAAAAATAGCCTATGCAGTGTATTTGATATTTTTTTGTTCCTTTGGTTTATTATGAAAATATTTAAAATGAAAGGAAATCCTGCAGAGGAAATTGCTATGGAAAACTCATGGAAAAGATTCTTGACTTTTTTCAGTTGTTTTGTTGTCAGATAAATTCTAAACTTTTAATCTTAGACAGGAGTAGACAGTTTTTAATCACAAGAGAGAAAATGTTGAAATACCTGCTGCAACTCTATCATCTCTGTCTAAACCCTTGTTATTATTAGGGCAGAAAACTTTCTGAGGTTTGTGATAAACTTAGTTCTTTGCCTGCACTTATATGTTTTTCATAACAGCTTTAAGAAAAGCTCCATAAATCAACACTTATGCTGTGTTTTGAAAAGAAGTTCAATGTATGATCCTGCTGTGTGCAAAGTCTAGTGGTGTAAAAGAACTAAAAAGAGTGTCTGGCAGATTCATATGCAGCACCATGTTTCCACCCAGTGTTTCAATTCGCATTTTAATAAACACATTAGGGAGGCTCAGTTGCTGTTGGACCCAGGTTACATCTAATTTCTCATTGAGATGGTGAAGGAAAAGAGTATGTTTTGCCCTAAATTGTCAGTAAGTATATGAGCTCAGTCTACCTCTTCTCAGTGCCTTTCATATTAATAGGTAAGATTATCCACACAGGCTTTATTTACAATGTACTGTGTTTATAGTCCCTATTGCACATCTTGCTAGAGCTAACATTTTCATAATGATGAGGAACAGCTGGCCACAAACTGTTGTTTCTTGTTAAAAAGACATATTTCCCAAGCTTCTGGGGATTCTTTATACTAAGACAATACATACTATTGACATTTTGCCCTTTTCATTTTCCTTTAGCTCTTCACTTGAGGGATATCTAGGGTTCAAAGTTCTAACAGAATATCTGAAGTGCTTTCGAGAGAGAACCAAGGAGAAACCTACTTTGGGTCATTAAAAATCCCAGTGAACTCTGAACAACAAAAGATGTGGCCTGGACAGATTCCAGCTTGTAAATTGCACAGTTAACTATTTAATAATGTATTTTCAACAAGGTAATCCCCCCTTAAAAGGCTACTGTACTATGCTACTGAATCTGTGATGATCACTGCATTCTGCCCCAAGAATGACTTCACTCCAAATGGCTATATAATTTCTTCACAGAGACTTCAACTAGGAGAAGATAAATAATGAGTATTGTACTAGTTACACCAGAAGCTTGTTTTTTATTTATACAGTTTAGCAATCATAGGAGGTCCACCTGAAGAATCATTGCTTTTGGTTTTATTGGTTAAAAGATTGGATGCTGTAATGTAAAAGTATTTGTGCTCACCTATTTTGTCTAAAATTGACCAGTTTTGGTATTTTGTCATTCTAAAAATAAGTGGATCTAAACTTGGAAGCATGTTCTATGATTTGAAGGGTTAAACATTGTGGAGGGCTTCTGCAGTTTCCATTCAACACCTGACTGGAATCAGTGGCTAACTAGCAGGGTTTATGGTGCTGCATCAAACGTCCAACTAAGTTTGCTAAAAATTCAGAGGCCACCTTCTCCCGTTCTGTGAACCGCTGCAAATTTTGGTGATGATTATTTAATGTTTCTCAATCTTGTGGCCATTTCTGTTGTTATAAGTCTCTGTGAGAGGAACTAAGGTTCTAAGTGGATGGTCAACATTTATGTAGTACTGGGATGCACCACAGAGATATACATACTTCTGTAACTAAATGAAGGTATTGAAAGTGTTTTGTGGTAGTATTTTGTGTAAAGATTTAATTCCCAATATGTGGGCCTGACAATTGGTCTGAATTTAGGCTTCAGGCTCTGCCAGTGTCTGTGTGAAAGGCAGGCGAGCAACTTTCTCATGTTAGCCTGAGAAATCTTAAAGGAGGAATTCAAACAAACCTTGGGAAGTGAGAAACCATCCGCAGGTGGTGTTTTTCCAACATGTTTACTGGAAAGAAATGTTTAATAAAGGGTGTAGATGCTGAATAACCAATCATGTTCTTTGTACCGAACTACTCTATAAAAGTAGAATTTAGAAGAATAAAGTTTGCTCTCATTTTTACCATCATGGAGAGTCATATTGTTATTCCTGTGCCGTCCGAAAACCATAGCAACACCAATATAAATTTTAGAGACTGGATAAACAAAAAATATGTTTTAACTATATTTAGAACTGTATTGAACTAGACCTCTTTGTATAAATTGTAGCTGTGCGTGGTATCAAACCATGCAATCTTCTTAAGTGTATTTTAAAACAGGTAAAGATTAACCAGCATGTATGCACAAAAGAGAGAGCTTTTCTATATTATATATAACTTAAACAGGACTTAGGTGCAGTGCCTGCAGACTGAAGTCCCTGCCTGATGCAAATAATGGTAACATCTAACCCAAAGAAAAAATAAAGACATGGAAGAAAAATAAAAGAAGGGGTAGGAAGTGCTGCTTTCAGTCTATATTGTTCAAAGATTCAAGGATTGGAGATTTAGTCAGATTTCTTCCCACTATTCCTTTGTAATTGTCACATTCTGTCCTCCAGTCAGGGCTATGACTTATGCTCATTGCAATATGAAAAAACACATTCTAATTTATTACCATTTTCTAATCCAACATATGAATATATTCAACTGGATGCCTAAAAATTTGAGATATGTATATATTCATATACACAGATAAAATAGATATGGTTTTTTACTGTATTTAATGAGGAGTAAAATTTAACAAGTAACAAAATATTCCATAAAGATTTATGCTCTTGCTGTGTCTATTTCTTTTGTATTCATCCATTTTGGCTTCCATTTTGCTTTCAACTCAAATTTGGTCAACCCTGAAATTCAGAGCTATGGCACTATCTTTGCTAGTTTCTGAAAAAGCCCAAACAAAACAAATAGATATTTGAGTTGGTGTGTCATCATCTGAATAAACCTTTACAATAACATTAAGAGAACACACTTAAGGTATGTGAAGGATCTAGAGCACATGTCATGACATGGAGTTGTTCAGCTTCGAGAAAAGGAGCCTCAGGAGAATCACTCTCCTGAGTGATTTATCACTCTCTACAACTCTCTTATCACTCTCTACAACTACCTGAAGGGAGGCTGTATGTAGCAAGGTGGGAGTCAGTCTCTTCTCCCACATAAATGACAAGATGAGACGAAATAGCTTCAAGTTGCACCAGTGGAGGGTTAGGTAGATATTAGAAAAAATTTCTTCATGAAAGGGTTGTCAAGCATTGGAATAGTCTTCCAGGGGAGTCGCTGTCCCTGGAGGTATTCAAAATGTATGTAGATGTAGCACATCTGTACAGAGCCAGGGACATATTTCTGCTCAGAAAAGTGAATACTGAATCTGTAGCTTGTAATAAGTCTCTCAGTTTGTATTTAAATACAAAAGGTTCTGAATGGTAAAAAAGAGTATCATTACTTCTCCCCCCCTTCTCCCAGTCAGGACATGGGAGAAAAAGGAACTAATGAGGACAGAGCAGTAGGAGGTGCTTCGCCCTGAAGAAGTACATCCCAGGAGGAGGTGTGACTTGTAGATAAGCTGTGGTGCAGCTTGAAAGATGAGAGGCCCCTTCCTAATGCCAGAGCAAAGGAAATTACTTGCTTTGTATCCATTGGAAGCTAAGAAGCAATGGAAGAAAAGAGTAAGAAACAAAGAGAGGCTGAAGGAAACACCTACACTCTCACCCAACCTCCTGAGGTGCTCCCTCCCAAAAGAGACTGAATGTAGCCTGTGGCAATAACGTGGAGGATGAGCAAGTGGGGAAGAGAGTAGGTGACTGTAGTGAAGCTGAGTTTGGGAAATGGAGAAGAAAGGTATTTTCCCCAAGTGTTTAAATGTTTGCCATTTTGTTTCCCAACACCCAAGTCAATAACTAAATGTTTAAGATTAAGTTAAATTCTCCTAGTCTACTTTGCCTGTAACAGTACTTGGTCAGTGATTTCCTTGTATTTTTTTTTTCCAAATCCATGAATTTTCTCTCTGTTGTTATTTTCTCATCTGTCTCTTGGGGGAGGAGAAGGAGGAAGTAGCCCTGTGAGTTACTAGCTGGCACCAAGTCACCACAGCCTTCCCAGAATCCAAAATTAGATTAGGACTTTCTATATTCTGTTGTAGTTTTATGTGTTAGGGACAGTACAGCAAAATATTTCCATTTTCACTTGGTGGAAGTAACTAGGAAGGTTCACTTACATCATTAAAACATTAAAACAATCCAAGTTTTCTTGGATCTTGATACACTGCAGCTATAATGGGAAAGGCAGGCATTTTTTCAGGTACACTAATTAGCTACATTAGTTCTGTTGTAGACAGGATTGTAGGCATTCAGGAGAGATAAGACTTAGGTCTAAAACTCCAAAATCTAATATATCACCTAATCTTGAAATTGAATTCAGCTTCTAAAATATGCATATGCTATATATTATGTTTACTTCTGGAATCTTGATTAGATTTTTTTGCTGTGTTCCCTTCTGTTGCAAAACTGTATTTCAGATTCAGCAACAGAGAACACCCAACTCTCCTGTTCTTCTCTGTAAACTAAAGAGCTTTGCCCATTTTATCCAAATCTGCAAGGCACTTTAAGAAACACTGTGCTTTTGTGTGTATGAGTATTGTTTTTAATAATAGCACAATGAAGGCTGAGGGAGAGGAAATTTTTATGGAATCAGAATGTGATTTGCATGTCTTGTAGGAAGTAGCTCTGCATTTAAATGTGTTAGTCATCTTTGTTTTCCTGACTTCACTTGCAGTGTGGATTATCTGAATACAGATGTCTCAGACTTCCTCATAAGAATTCTAACCAAATAATGCCACAAGATCATAAAAAAGTTTTTCTGAATTCAACTTCTGTAAATGTCTCTGTTATTTCTATTTTTATATTTCTTTTTCCCTATGTTCTCAGCATTCAAGCACTCCCCCATGACAATGTAGCATTGTTGACATAGTGATCAATGAATAAGAAGGCAAATCAAAAAATACTGCCCAAGAATGAATGACTGTGAATCATATATAGACGTTAATTGCTATATATTAATTTTATACCCTTTTTTTCATCCTTTTTCCTACCTTTCATGCTGTTAGTTTTTTAAATTTTGGCATAGGTATATGATGACTGGAAGAAGGCTTCACTTAGGTTGATATCTACCACTAGACAAAGATGATACAAACTGGTAGGAAATAATATGCAATCAATTTTATGCTGTACTTGACCTTGTATCTCAAGTTTTCAAATTTTTTTTTGCAGCAGACATAAACAAGTTTGTGTGGTAGGTCAAGCTAACAGCAAAATAAATTTGCTTCTTCAAGTGAGAGAAGTAAACTTTTGGGTGGTAAACATTATATGGAGAACCAGACATAATCAGTTACAATAAAATAATGATATTTTAACAGTCTACAAATCTATTGGCAAGACATTTTGTTTGTCTTTTTTTAATATACAATTACAGAAAAAGAGGAACTCTCAGAAGAGTTCTCTTATTCAGTAACACAGATAAGTTAAAAATGTTTGTTTACAATGGAATTCCAGGTATGCTCATGTAGAGGAATAAATGTCATGTACTATGGGTTTATATTTTTCTTGAATTTGACTATAACACCTGGTGTTATACACTTACTTGATTTTAAACATGATAGAAACTTCATCACTCTTAGAATCACTCCTGGACTCATTAAGCATGTACACTTCACTGTGTAGATGTTCACTTAAGCAGTGACGTGAGGTGGCTGAATCTTAACAGGTTAATTTGGGAAACAAAGCATTTCCATCTTCTTTCACTGTGTCATAAATATATACACCTTAGGAACGGATAGATGGATACTGCCTGCAAATTTCCATTTTAGTTCCTAGACTAATGAATGTTTCTATTGTACAATAAAGGTATGGTTTTTGGAGAGATACGAGTTCTTACTGGGGTACTGGGGGATGTCAAGAAGTTAGTTTTTAGTTAGTTGGTAAAAATGGAGGTGAGGGTGTTGGGGCTGAACAGAAGGAAATTATCATAGATGCCTTTTGGAAACTCAGTCCAGGTTTGAGACAATCTGTTACCATTAGCCAGGATGACAGTCAGTTTGACTATTTTGGTTAAAATGTCAGAATGTTTTTTCCACCCAGGTGATTGTCCTTGGGAAGCTTTCTAATTGAATCGAGGAGTTTGCAATGTGTATTCTGGCATTTGCATCAGAGGTTTGGAATTATTTTGTGAATTTTCTGTTGGAGCCCTAGGAAAACCACAGTTAAAGAAAGTTAATTCTTAGCTGCTCTATTTAGCAAAACTACTTGTGATTTGAGGTCTACGTAAAATCTTTAAATTCTTCATTAATTTGGCTTTCAAACTCCTGTAATCATTTTTTACCACAAAACTTCTTGTGGTAATTCTAATTTGCTTGCACAGTCACTTCAGATATTCTTAACACAATTACATTAAACAGCTTGAAAGATAAGAGGGATTATTGTCATGAACAAGTCAAGCCATTAAATCAACATCAGGTCAGCAAGGAAGGCGAAATGTCTGTGATGACATTAAGGTGAGAAGGAAAGTAATGACAATCTGAACAGTGACTGTGTAAACAATTCATATTTTATACTGTACTTAGGAAACCTGTACAAGTGTAATGTTATCAGTGATAAAAATGGAAACAAATGCAAATAATAAAAACTCAGATGTACCTCAAAAGAAAAAGAAAATGAATGCTGAAGCAGAGATGTGTGAGCTGTAAGACTCTTGTGCCCTTTTCAGTAAAGATTAATTTTATTTTCTTTCAACAGAGCTCTCTAGAATAACTCTAGATATTTTATGAAGTAACTCTTAACAGATTTCTCTGCAGATTTCCACACAACAGGGAATTTGAATATTTTAAGGTGAAAGCTTGTAGATGAATGATTAGAAGAGTGGCCCTGGAGACTGATTTTTTGAGTTTAAACTTTCTCTTCTAGCAGTTTGCTTTTTTCTTAAGCAAATCATATTGGAATATAATCCAGAGCATCAATTATTGAGTTTTAAGGCAAGTTATAAATTCCTGACAATTTTAGTAAACATTGGGTCCTTATTGCATGGGCCTGAAGATATTTAGTAAAAGACACTTGATTAGAAAATGTGTGTTCTTTGACTATTACTGAAAATGTTAAACATACTTTGGATGGATAATTATGCTCCCTCTAGCTCTATTCACCCAACTTTAAAACACTTATGTGTAGTCAGAACTCTTGAATGATGATTACAATACTCAAACTACCTCATGTCCTCAGTTATTAGAGTGCAGTAATTTCAGCTGACTTAGAGACTAAAAATAAAAATGAGAACCAAGAATTACACTGGTGTAAAACAGTTCAGAAGATAAAATTCCTTGGGAATTTTTGGACAGGTTCCCCTTATCTTAAATGGAATTTCATTGAAACTGACTGTAGATTTGGGATTTTTTTGTTGTTGTTGGTTTTTTTGGAGGGTTTTTTTGTATAATAGCCTAAAAGTTTCAAAGCAACTTTCACTTAGTAAGGTGTTCAGGCCAAAATGTGTTTCCTGGTCAAAATGTATTTTCTGGTGAAAACCACATGTATGTTGGTGATAAATATTTAAAAGCTTTTATGAGATGTTGACAATTTAAATTCTACTCTTCCTTTGTCATATTTCAAACAGGTAGAAAGTTTAATATGATGTCCCATGGAACGATCATTTGCCTTAATAATTTTCATATATATAGTCTGCTACTCCTGTTAGATTTTTTATTGTTTTGGTTTTTTGGTACATAGCTGTAGTGAGCTGTAGTGACTGGAGGCCAGGCACTTGCCAAAGCCATTTTATCACTCCCCTCTGCAACTGAACAGGAAAATAAAATGTGATGATGGGTTCATGGGTTGAGACACAGACTGGGAGAGATCACTCATCAAATAACATCACAGGCAAAACAGACTCTGGCTGTGGATGTTAGTTGAATTTATTACTAAAATGCCAGAGCAGGGAGATGAGGAATGGTGGTTATGGTCAGTCCATCACAGTGTTCCTGTTGCTGCTCAAGGAGGAGTTGTTCCCCTGCTCCAGAGTGGGGTCACTCCCATGGGAGATAGTTCTCCATTAACTTCTCCAGCATGAGTCCCTCTCATGGACAACAGTTCTCCACACAGTTCCATCATGAGTCCCTCTTCCACAGCGTGCTTTCCTTCAGGCACAGTCTGCTTCAACACTGGTCCTAACAGGAGAGCTACTCCAGCATGGGCTCCTGTCTGACAAGCCTGCAGGTCCTGCCAGGAGCCTGCTCCAGCACAGGCCTCCCTCAGGTTCACAGGCTCCTCTCAAGCATCCAGCTTCTCTGGCCTGGGGCTCCTCTAGGGGCTGCAGGTGGATTTCTGCATCTCCATGCGCTGTAGGGCACAGCTTCTTCACCAGGGGTTGCACCACGGGCTGCAGAGGAATCCCAGCTCCAGTGCCTGAAGCATCTTCTGTCCCTCCTCCACTGACCTTGGTGTCTGCAGGGCTGTTCCTCTCACATGGTCTCACTTCACTCTGGCTGCAATTACCAGTGCACAATAATATTGGTTTTTTTCCTCCTTAAATATATTATCACAGAGGCATTACCACCATTAGCCCAGCATTGGCCAGCAGCACAATCCTTCTTTGGAGCTGTCAGGAATTGGTTTTGTTGGACATGGAAGAAGCTTCTGTCAGCTTCTCACAGAAGCCACCCCTGCATTTCCCCCACTTCCAAAACCATGGTAAGCCAATACAGTAGTAAACAGCATTGAAATTCTTTTTCTCTTGAGTGTTTCATAGTGCACATAAAGTACCCAAGGGGCAAGATATAAGGCATTCTGTAGAATGGTTAGGTTTCAGGCAACTTGGATTCAACTCTGTTCTAATTTGCAGGAAAATTTTTGCCATAATACGAATAAATACCTTAACAACTATCAAGACAATATGATCTTGTTTCCTGAGACAGTTCGTGCTTTACAATTTATCTGACAAAAATGCAATTACCTAAAAGACATCTGAGGCTAAGAGAAATGTCTAGCCCAAATGGTAAAAATACTATATTTGTTTATTATTTTGAAACTTGTTGGTAAATAGATTCCATTATTCACTGCAACTTCACTTTTTTTTGTCACAACTAACTTAGATTTTTTGGTTGTGTTTAAAAGTCTTTTTCTCTGACTGCCTTTGTTTCACATTTGGGCAGTTTAGACATCAAGAAAAAAAAATGGCAAGATGACCTACTTGATAGCAGCATATCTACTGAGGTATGATTTTCACAAGTGTGATTAGTGACGTCACTGAAATCTCCCAGAGCAGATGTTCTGTGTAGTTCTAAGGTGGGACTGCAGATGCTAAAAATCTTAAATGACATTGACACGATTATTGTATTGTAGATTCTCCTAATGCAGACATGCCTTAAGTGTGTCAAATCAGTCAGTGATCAGTGTAGCTTGAAAAGACATGCTTGGGAAATGATGAGAAAGGGAAAGCAATCATTTGCTAAGCCTTAATGGCTATTCCGGTGGCCCAGATCAAGGTGACAAAGTAAATGTTCTGAGAACAAGCCTTTACCTAAAGTTGAAGGTAAAAGTAAATGTTCTGAAGAAATAATTTTGCACTTAATAGTCAGCTCATCCTCTAGTCTTTCATGCGATGAAGAAGTGTGGTACTTTTTTAAAAATAAAATCTGAATATTAGGTCCACACTATTCAGAGCTCAAGGACTTGTCATTTGAAGTAGATTTGATTGATCTACCCAAAACAAATACGCTTTTCTGACAAAGTGCTAATAAACGCCTTCTGGCAGTCACAGAGTGCTTCTTTCAAGATCTTACTGTTTGTTTTTTGAAGTAATGAAGTTTATAGGGACCTGTTATAAGGTTCTAATTGAATTTCACAGAAGTAGTCCTGGTGTGACCCAAAAAGGAGAAAAAAGAAATCCTCAAAGCTAGTCTCTGTGGAATCAAAGATTAAAAACACTACATGGGAAAAAGAGGTCCAAGCTAGAAATAATTGTGAGACTTAATGAAGATTTTTGAGAGAAGTTAAGGTTGATAATTTCTAAAGATATAAGGTAGATGAAAAGATTCACAACAGAAAAGTGTTTATTAAAACACATTTAAGAAACCTTGGGAAATAACAAAAGCTGCTTTAAAGCTTCCTATTAAAGTGAAGACTGGATGAATTAGAAAATTTTGCCACCTGCAGCTCTAAAAGAACTTTTTGCTTAGCTCTTATTGCAAGGTTTAGCTGACTTTGAAGAACTTGAACGATCATTGTCACAAAGCTTTTTACTAAGATTGTGACTAAAGAACTACATAAATCCTATTTTCAATAACTTTCAAAGTGAGGTAACAAACTCTCCTGGTTGTGTCAGAGCAATTTATAAGTCACAAACTAGCTTTGTTATCAAGCTAGATAAAAGGCATGAAAGTTTCTAAGAAGACTTTTCCTAGTTTTTGGAGACCTGTCATTTTGGTTTCAAGTTCATGATACAGCCATTGCTGCATTTTAAGTTCATAGTTTGATAAGATGTGAACATAGAATAACTTTGTTCTCCTCCATCTTGACTTTCTTGGGCACATGAAGAGTTAGAACAACTGACAGTAACAGCTCAAAAAAATATGTAAGAGACAAAAGTTCATTGCTACACTTAGTAAAGATTTTACCTTTATACTGGAAACATTTGCAGATAAGAGGAAGTCAATGCTGAAATCTGGAATGATTGTTAGTTACTGGAACCATGATGGTGTCTGGGAGTCACAGCTTCCAGTCACGTGTTTCCTATACCAGATGTTGGACCATGGGCAAACTGCCTGAGCTGTCCTTTTATTGTGACTGACACAGAAGTCTCTAGTGTCTCAGATGTAATTTCAATATACAAATTACTTTATTTCCACTCTTCCTTTTTGGTTAACAAAGAGCGCACAGAGGAAAGTACTTCTTTGTGCCTAGCACTAACTCAAATAGGGGATGTTATAGAGAATCAGCTGTCTGCAAAGCTGAGTAGCATGATGACCTGGGAAAACAGGTAAAGAACAAGCTGAGAGTTTACAGGTGTTGACTGCCACTTTTCACTCAGTTGACCCATGAGCTACCTTTGAGGCTGAGTGGCAGGTACTAGAGCAGGTACAATTCTCACCAATATACTTTAACATGAGCATGAGCTGGTTTGAGTCCCATCAGTTCAGGTCATGGGTAAAGTTAGTACAATTTCAAGGCCTGTACTCTTCAACATCTTCATAAACCACTTGGATGCAGGACTAGAAGGGATACTTAGGGGAGGAGCTGTTGAATCCCTCAAGGGCAGAGACATCTTGCAGAGAGACCTTGAGGATTAAAGGGCTGAGCAATCACCAACACTATCAAGTTTAACACAGAAAAGTGTCAGATTCTGCACCTGGGATGAAGCAACCCTGGATGTACAGACAGATGAGGGAATGAGAGGCTGGAGAGCAGTGCCATGGAAAGGAACCTGGGAGTCTGATCATTGGCAAGCTGTACATGAGTCAGCAGTGCCCTGGCAGCCAGGAGGGCCACCCGTGTCCTGGGGGACATCAGGCATAGCATTGACAGCCAGGCAAGGGAGGGGATTGTCCTGCTCTGCTCTGGTCTCACTTCAAGTGCTGGGGGCAGTTCTGGGTGCCACAACGTAAAAAAAGACAGAAAACTATTATAGAGTGACCAAAGGAGGGCCACAGAGATTTGGAGGGGAAGCCTTATGAGGAGTGGCTGAGGTCACTTGGTCTGTTCAGCCTGGAGGAGACTGATGGGGGACTTCACTGAGCTCTACAACTTCCTCATAAAAGGAAGTGGAGAGGCAGGTGCTGATTTCTTCTCTGTGGTGACCAATAAGAGCACCTGAGGGAATGGCCTGAAGCTGTGTCAGTGGGTGGTTTAGGCTGGGTATCAGGAAGAGTTTCTTCACCCAGAGGGTGGCTGGGCTCTGGAACAGGCTACCCAGGGAAGTGGTCACAGCACCAAACCCGGCAGAGTTGAAGTGTGGACAATACTCTCAGGTCCATGGTGTGATGCTTAGGTACAGTCCTGTGTAGGGCTGGGATTGGACTAGATGATCCTTGTGGTCCCTTCCAGCTCAGGATATTCTGTGATTCTGTGAACAACTGTCTAAAACATTTATATTAAACAATTATTAGCATAGCCTTCCTGTAGGTCTCTTGTACACTGTACATTTTTGTCGCAGTCTTTAAAAGTGTCATTCGGTCCTTGACTTAAGGGTTCAGCAGCTGCAGTACTCTATTTTTAAGTCTGCCTCTTAAATTATCTGGATATTCCTACTGGTTTAGAGATGATGTCTGAGCTACTTTCTGAGGTACAAAGAGAGATGTATGTTCTTTTAACTCTGCAGGTTTTGCCTGATGGTTTCTCACAGTAGATTGAGGAATTCGGTTTTCATCTACAACATCCTCACATTTCTCAGGCCATAAAATAGGACTTGCTGATTTGAAAAATGGATTTTGGATTTTGTTCTCAAGATTGGCAAAGGAAATAGCTTATGTATGCTGACCTTTGTGACAGCACGTGAGGCCTCTGCATTTGAGCTGATGTCAGAGAAAAGCTAAGGTGAAGAGATGGCACAGGAATGATTTTCACTCCAGCAAAATAAGTTTTGTGGATGGGAAAGTGGAAAATGTGTTTTTGAAAATGCCCATTCATTTGCTTTTTGTGCTTCTGTTAGATTTCAGTCTAATTATGTCATCAAAGGCAACTAGACCCTAGGACTTTCATCTTAATGTTTGGTAGGCTGGCATAAACTTAAAAACTGATGCCATTTCATTAATTCTCCAGTATTCTCTCAAGCTTCTCCATATCGCCAAGTTTCTACTTCAGCAACCATAGATTATCACCACCTTCCATCTTAAATTGCACCACACCTATTGAAGCCACCTAACTGGGGGAGGCTAGAGGGATAACCTTACAGCATCCCTCACCTTCATTTTGCAACTTTATGTAGCTCTCTCTCTGTCACTCTTCCCCTGTCAGTGCAGCCTCAGTGCACCTAAATAGCCAGCTGGATAAACATCCATGATTTAAAAGATTTAAATGTTTCAAAGATTAAATTTTGACTACTTCAGTACATTTTTTAGCAGGTTTATGGGAATCCTGTAGCTTTTTGAAGGCAAACCTGGTATGCTATTTGTATGTGTGTTTTAGCAGATGGCACTATGAGTCACCATCCAGTGCTGCTGAGTTGAGATGCATGTATATTGTGGGTATAGCTACGCTTCCATTATTCACACAGTAAAGCTAAAAGCCTTCTTTAGAAATTTAGTTCTCTCATAAACAAAGAAAGTAAATCTGATTTGAATTAATTAGTGAAAACAAAATTAATTTGAATACATTTTGATACTAGGAATGTAGGTTAATTGATGACTAACTTTATATATCTTTTATGTCATTTAGATACTCATTGCTAATTATATATTACTTTTATATTTATTATTGATGTGATTTTGAGGAAATTGTGACAGCAACTGAATTTTCTGAGTGGATTAAATCATAAAAAGGGTCCTTGTAGCAGTCAATTGATTCTTACTGTACAATAAATGCCTGTTAACTGAAGTGCAAATTAAATACTTATTTTCAGCACATCATATAAAGCATTAAGTATATTAAAAAAATTATATCATAGACTCACAATGTGGAGCCAAAAATAGCTTCAGAGCATGTTAAATACCCTTAGCAACCTGCTAAAATATGACATGGGAAATAGTTTACATTTGAGCAATTATCTGATAAGAACCAAGCACAGTGAGCTCATTGCAGTATGTGTACACAGATAGGGTGTATATAATTGAGTGTGTGCACAGACCCAGAGAAGAGCACAGCACATGACTGCTTCTATATGTACATGATAAAACAAAAGTTTATATTATGTGTGAAAATTCAGTAGGCATGTAAAGGTTAGGGATGGCAGATAGAGGATTTGAATAAAGAATGGTTTAGTTTATGGTGATGTAGCTTTCTCATAACTTCAGTGGAAGTATACTGAAATGCAGCTAAAGTAGTACAGTGGTGAATTAAGACAAAGTATTACTGATGATTTGGATTTAGAGTTTTCTACTCATTTAATGCAAAAAAAAAAAAAATTAATCAGACTTCTATATTTAAGCATTTATCCAGCTTGTTTTGGCTGTCTGTTCAGACAAAGAACATTTCCTGTTTTGGCACATTGTGAGAAAGGATGTATGCCTTGGTTTAGAGACGTGTCAAAAATTAAGTGAAAAGTGTATCTGCTATCTGTATTTCTCAGGTAGTAAGAGACTATCCAGATGAGGGAGTTGAATGAAAGCTCTTCTAAGTCCTGCTAGATTACATGATCTGCTATTTAAGGAAAGTTTTCAGAGTAGACTGACATCTTTGATTATCCAGCTTTTTGAGCCAAGCCAAGATCTCAGCTGGCATAAATCATCTTAGACTCTCAGAAACACAGTGCAGTACTGACTTTTACAGCTGCAGATCTGGACCTTTGAGATCTGTGGGTTTCTGCCTTTTTTTTCCTCCCAGATCTTAATTTAAGTGAAAAAAAGAGCATGTTTTGTTGCTCTACTTAACTGTCTGGTTCTTTGTCTTCAAAGAAATGAAAATGAAATCTTTTAACAGATAGAAGTTAAATCATAAATAGACATGGTACCACCCTCTTTGTCGCTACAGTATTTGATATACTTCACTGAAAAAGTGGAAATAATATGCATTTCTTAAGAAATAATCAGAGGAATTCTGAATGGGTAATTATATTTAGGAGGAGAAAACATCCTCTTATAAAAAATTGGAACAATTGTTAGGTGATTTGATTATGTTAGCTGCCAAAAACCCACAGGGAAGTCCTTTCACTCCATCTGTGCAGACAGAAAGATGAGAATTGGCATGGGACCTGTTAGTCTGGCTCAACATCAGTTTATACTGAGACAAACCTCTTGTGATTATTCAAGAAGGTCTGAGAATAAACTGGATGGGAAACTATTTTGTGTTCCCAGTATAATTTAAAGGCATAGGGAAATGTCACAGTTGGTTGAGAATTTTGAAACCTGGAAATAACACATGGAAATGAAATTGCAGCAGTCTGCTAAGCAAAGCTAAAAAAGTGGCCCTAATTTATTTCTGTTTGAGTATAAACATATTAATCTATGATTGACAGTAGTGGTGGGTATTAATGACCAACATTTTTCTCTTCCGAATTAAATATCTCTTTTATATTAAATGTCCAAAACTTCCAAAAGCAAAGCCAGATGAAGAAATCTTTCATTATGTCATGCTTTCAGCTAGGATAGAGTTAATTCTCTTCCAGTAGCTGGTAATATCTGACATAATTTTCTTCTAGTTGCTGTGTTTCTTGGATTTAGTATGAGGGAACTGTAGATAGCACACGGATGTTTTAATTGCTGCTAAGCAGTGTTTACCCTCAATCGGGGACTTTTCAACTTCCCCTGCTCTGCTAGTGAGGAGGTGCTACAAGGTGCTGTGAGGTAGCATGGCCAGGACAGTTGGCACAAACATCCAAAGGGGTATTCCCTGTCATAGAATACTATAAACAGTATACAAACATTAAAATATGTTTGTTTGAAATTGCTTTCTGAATATGAACTTAACCTCACAGATTGCATATATCCTACCTACATTGTTGTGTTTTCCTGACCTAAATGAGATTTCTATTTTATTTTATTATCAGGGAAAATTTTCCTAAGGCATACTATTTACTCTTCCTGGCTTAGTATATACATTAGCATCAGTCTTTGGAGTTCTCTAGTTAAATGCCATACACTATTTTCTGGGTGAATGCTACAACAATTGCATCTGTATTTGTATTTGCATAAACATTCTTTCACCTTGTGAAAAATTCATCTGTAAGGAAGATAATATGACCATGTATTTCCTTTGTCATTTCTGATTCAGAAAAAATAAAATGAAATATTATTATTCCAAGGGCATAAAAAGCAAGTGCAGTTTGAGTATTAGTTGTGGGTTTAACAGCAGCTAATCTCACCCATGAGGTTATCAGCTTCTGGGTGATCCTATTTAAATCACTTTTGATACCACAGCAGGCCTTATGAAGCATACACTGTCTAGCTTTGCCAGCAAGAATTAATATTATTCACAGCTATCAAATGCATGTTAAAACATCATAGCTCTGTTCATGCAAGTATATTTTCATATTTCTGAGAAGAATTTATATTTATATTTCGACAGTGAAAAGACCAAAACCCCAAATTATGCTAATTTGTAAAGGTTGAAGGTTGCAATCCTTGCTCATGGGAGAAGTCCACACTCAAATGCTTCAACAGCTTCATTCTAAGTACAATTACCTAAGCTAAATTAGGAGATTCAGTTCTTCAATAAACTAATAAGTAACTGAAACTTATTCAAGCAATAATGACTGTGAAGTTGGAAGTATATTTTGTTCAGCACTGGAATCTTCAGAGTCTAAAAAACCAGACTTTAGAAATCTACTGGTTGAGTTTAATTGCATTTGTAAAAGCACCCATCGCAAGAAGATTCAAACAGCTAGTTAAACTATCACAGACTCACAGAACGGGTAAGGTTGCAAGGGATCACAGCGGATCATCTTGCTCTAGCAGGGCCATCCCAGAGCACATGGCACAGGATTGTGTCCAGACAGCTCTTGAATATCTCCAGAGGTGGAGACTCCACAGCCTCTCTGGGCAACCTGTTCCAGTGTGTGGTGTCCTGCACAGTGAAGAAGTTCTTCCTCATGTTCAGGTGGAATTTCCTGTGCTTCTGTTCCCGCTCAATCCGTCTTTTTTATTGCTTGGCACGAAGTAGAGCTTGGTCCACCCCTTGGCACCCCACCTTCAGATACCTTTAGGCATTGATGAGATCCTCTCTCAGTCACCTCTTTCCAAGGCTGGAGAGGCCCAGCTCCTGCAGCCTTTCCTCAGAAGAGAGAAGCTCCAGTCTCTTGACCAACTTTGTAGCCCTCAGCCGAACCCACTCCAGAAGCCCCACATCTCTCTTGTGCTATGGTCCTGGTCTTCCCTTGAAGAACTAATACATGCAACAAGTGCCTGTGAATGCTGTGCAGCTGATCTCAGCTCTTCTCCATGGAAACTGTGCTGAGGGGCCAGCAGAGCTGCTATGCCAGCAGCAGCAGTCACCAGCAGGATAGAAAGAATGCTTCCAGAGAGCTGCCACTCACAGGGACACAAAGCATGCAGCTCCTCCCTACCACACTGTAAACCTGGTACAGGAAGTTGTTTGGAAAGTAAATAATCTATTTTCATAGTCTGAAAATTAATTAATCACTTTCTCATTATAACATTTATTATTCCTTCATTGGTATAAATTTTATCTATACAGGTTGTGTTTGAGGGAAAAACCTATAAAGTCGCATAACATTCTTGAAAAATGTCTGGAAGTTGGAGCTCTGGCCAGATGCTACATAAAAACTCTTCAGAAAAAATACAAAATGTTATTAGGTGGAGACATTTAAATTTTTTTCTTTAAACGGAATTTAAAGAAACAGTTAACTTCAAACACTAATGATAACTATAATTTTTGTTTTGACATTTTAGTTTTATGTTTAATTTTGAATAAATGTATTTAAGGAAACAACTTCTTTTTTGAAATTGAAAAAAATGTTTTTAGAAAGAACAAGGTATTTTAATTTAAAAGTTTCAACCATGTCAAAAAGGCATTATCCCAACCATTGTAACAATAGAACATTTTTAGAATTGCAACTTTTCCCTTTTTTCCCTTTTTTTTTTTTTTTCCTTTCACCCACCAAAAAGACCCCAAAAACCTATGAGAAGCTTCTGATTACTCTAGTTTTGGCTACATATGTGTATACATTTGCCTGGAGGAAAAAGGAAGTGTGATGTAAATTAATGCAGTTCATTTACAGAAATTTCCTGCTTCTAAGTGTAGTGTCTGTACTAACATACCAGGCAGTCATAGTGAGAAGTTTAAGAAAATTTGAATGATTAGACAATCATAGTGAAAAGTTTAAGAAAACTTGAATGATTAGTCCTTAAGATGCTTGGTAAAAGAAAAGACAAGCTGCTCATCTTGGCTATTGAAATTGCACTGCAGTATGACCTTGCCCACCCTGTCAACTTATGACTTCATTTTATTTCATCCTCTAGCTAGGTCTTGTTTCACCAAGAGAGATGATGGATAATTTTTCAGCTCCCATGTTTCTGGAACATTTGCTTCTCTGACAACTATTGAAAATGAATATATTGCCTAAAAATCCCTGTGCTCAGAAGTAGTCACATCTCATTTCACTCTTTTCTCTTTTTCATTTATAGATGTTTGTCTACATTTCTTTTTCTTTTTCTTTTTTTTTTTTTTTTTTTTTTTTTAGAGTTTAGAGTTCAGTATACTTACATTCCATTTTTAAGAAATTAAGGAGTATTTGTGTTACTTTGTGTTAGGGAAAGGTTTCTTTTTTCTTTCAATGCAGAACAAAAGAAAAATATTCTCTTTCTCACTTTATACCCTGCTCCCCCGCCAAACATTTTCACAAATACATGAAAAAGCATTGGCATTTCAAATTTGTGTTTTATCTATCTCATAGAGAGACATTTTGCAACCTGTCTTTATACGGCTAAAAGAAAACTAAAATGTATTACTATGTTTGTTTTGATGTAGCTAATATCACAGTGAATTTTTATGGATGCCACATAGGAAACAGTAATTAAGAATGCCAAGTTAGACATGAAAGAGTTTAGAAATAACAGAATGAAAATAACCTTAACAGGTGCAGAGTTTTCATATCTATTTTAGTTGTGATTTTACACATCTTTTCCTCCCCAAAGTTTCCCAGTTTATTCAGTACAGAGGCTAATTCACATCCACGAGGAGGGACTGGTATGACTCTTTACAGTCCTTCCAACTAAAACATTTTGTGCAGCCTTCAGATGCCTTGGCTCAGAACCACTTCTAAGTCCATGCTATGTTGTCAAAAGTCAACCAATCCTCTCCTATACCTTGAAAAGAAACCCCAGGGTCACTTTGGCTGGGAGACTGCAGCAGCAGCAGCTTTCAGAGTTGCATTGAACTGTTTGAGCATACAGCAAGATGCTTGAATCCCACATTACTCCCACTTATTCTGTGCTATTTATTCTCTGACACTGTATATAATATATCTGCAGACCCCAACCCTACCTCGTTCCACGAGGTTACTCCACAGTTTCCTAGTTTTCTCCACCCAGTTTGTATCCCATCCTTATGTTTTCTCTCCTTTCATCCACCACAAAGAGATACTCACCACAAAGAGATACATCCTTCAGTAAATGTGAGAACTGGAGCTTGCTGAAAGAATGATTATTTTCTGTCTTCTACATTAGAGACTACGGGTGCTTAATATGAAAGAGAGTCTGAGAGAAATTGCAGGAAGGAAATTCTGCAGCTTTTTTATTGCCTTAAAATATGACTTGATTTAACTGTTTGAGTTTCCTAATCTGTTGAACTCTTTTTCTTCTAGTAAGAATCTAAATATAAATATCAGCTGAAGTTTTTATTTTAGTCATCCAGTCTACCTGTAGCATCTGTAAAATTGTTAAATACAGAAACTAAAGACATTCCTTTGCTGAGGTCATACTGATGTTAAAAAAATTGACAAGACCAGAAAAATCTGAATCGACTTCAAAAATACATATGCATAGGTAAAATTACTCATACACAAAATATGTATATATGTTTACATAAATATTATGTTACAATCTTCACCAGATGTCTAGAATCACAGCAAAGAATAAGAGTCATCTACTTGTGTACAACCACAGACGTACATACATAAACACACACAGGTTTCCCTTCCTTTGTAACTTTTTGTACTTTTTTGGGGCATACTTTTTCACTTTAGTATTGGCCTCTAGGATTCAAAGGGATATGGTTACACAGTTAGTAAAACATGCAAGTCAACAATAAAGTAATAAACACCAGGCTGAGATGTATCTGGAAACCTCAAAAAATGATATTATAGAGTTGTAAGAAGGCATTTTGGTCCCTGACTTATCAAACTCAAAGTTTTGTGATACAATAGAAACAAGAAGTGCCATAAAATGATAAATTGAAAGAAATAATATATTTGGTGATAATAATCTCACTTTTTTGGTGTCCTTTTAGTGCTTTTCTCTTAGGTAGCTTTCTGTTACTGAGATTGCTGCCAACATCTGCTTCCATGTAATGAAAAAGGTATTGCTTGATGTAAAGTTCTGACACATTTGTGTTCAGAGTATAAATTCACTTTGATTTACTTTAAAATGTGAGACAGTGATAAATTACTGTGTAATTATCATGTTTAAAATGACAAACTGAAGCAATGACAAGTTCTTTTAGGTTTTTCTTTCCACATCTACTAAGTGTACATGCAATAGTTCAAAAATACTGCTTCATTTTGTCTCTGTCACAACATTATTTTTACATCTGCTCTCTTTGATGTTTTTGAATAGCTTCCTCATGCTTTTGCTCCTGAACTGAAAATTTGTAGCTGTTTCATTTTTGGCCTTTTTCTGCATAGTTATGTTTAAGAGAACTGATCTGAACTATTGCAACCAGATTAAGTCTTTATGCAGACACGTCCAGAAAGATTAACAATGTTTAATTGTTGTTAAACAGATAATTTTAAAGTTCTGGCTTTAGTAGTTATAGGTATGTGGCATCCTTACATTTAAAATCTCTTAGGCTGGGTCTAGAGTTGAATTATGTTGGATTTTACTATATAAAATAGCTACACTGCTACATTGCCTAGGATCTACATGCACCTGGATAAAAGATATGCCTAAAAAACTTGAATGTAAAACTTTCAGCTTTTACAACTTCCTGTGGTGAGGATGTCTACAACCTAACAGGGCAGAGTGAAGCCTTTTTATTTTTATTCTATCCTAAACTCCTGCTGCTTCTTTGATACTTACACTTAATTGAGAACTGTATTTAGAAATTTTTTTAAAAAGGCAAAAATCTAGGCAAAAATACGTCTCACGAGAATGTCTAACATATATTAAAAGATCAGCATGCACATAAAATGGGTTTTTAGGCTTTTTAAAAAGATGTCTGAGGCCAGAGTGGACATGCTTCCCTCTTTCCCCTCCTAAAAAGGATTATTAGTCCTTAAAGAACTCATTCACAAACTAGAAGCAGAATCCAGAATCTACTACATTGAAATACCTAAGAGATTATCAGGATATCTCTGGAGGAAGATATTAATCTTCATCCTGTTTGCTGAAGTGATACCAATGAGTAGGACCTCAATAATGTCTGAGAGAAAGAGAATTTTGATTCTGTACTCTAGAGACTTAGCTGAGAAGAAATACCCTGGAATTTTCATCCACACTATCTAATGACTGTACTGCAATGTCTTAAACAGCAACAAAACTATGCATTAGTCTGTTTTATTTAAAGACACAACATTCTCTTAGACTTAAGTTTTTCTGGTTTGAACTTCATCATTTTGCCAAAAACCCTGACCATTAGTCCTGAGAGTGCTTTTAAAATGGACAACCAAAGCTTCAGCTTATCTTGGTGGCATTTTTCTTGATCTGCCATACCTTAACAACACAGGAGTTTCTGCCTATAAGCCTTACCTTGCTTTAAATCTGGAAAGCTTTACTAAATGTACACTTACCACAATCTTGTTAAGTGTATGCACTATTTATAAATTATTTTATGGTTATTTGTAAATTATAGTACTATGCATAAATGTACATTACTTAGAACACATTTATGCATGCTGTTGCAAATCCAATATGCTTTTCTGACAAAAATAAAGGGCCAGACCCAACCCAAAGGTCTACCTGCTAAATCATACAAACTCTCTTCTCCCAGCTGCTGTTTATTTCAAGTGCTCCATGCTTGAAAAAAAAGTTGTGAAGCTATGGCTTCACAATAATAAATGATTATCAAGTTTTGTTGCATGTCTTAAAAGTCCATTGGTGTGAAAACTTGCCTGTACTTGGAAAGTGTTCAGCATTTCTAGGATTAAGTCTGCAGTATAGCTGTTAGGACACAAAAGAGTAGAAATTAGTTGACACAGTCAAGTTCATGTAGCGGGTGTGAAAAACAACTGCAAAACATTTCCAGAACTTACTCTTCAACACAAAATTCACTTCTGTTGCTGCAGTTCTAACACCTACAGAGAATGAAAAACACCTGCACATGCTGATAATCTAAGAATATTTAGGAAAAAATTGCTATGCCTATGGGAGATGGGATAAACTTTCCTGAAAAATATTCCTCTCCCAAAGGAAGTGGTATAAATTCTCTAATATAGTCTAAAGAAATCACCAGCCTCTAAGTTTCATATTTAAGGTTACGCTTCATTTACTCAGCAAAATGGAAGGCTGTCAAATTATTTTTATGCTGATTGCACTTAGTCTGTGTTATAAAACTTTTACATTAAGAATCCTCTGTTTAAATGCTTGAAATAACTTAAAGGATGTTAAAAAATATGGTTATATATTTTAATAAAAGAACCCCTGTTTGAGTAACAACACATGCTGGATAATTCTTTAAGATACTTGAATTTAGGTCCTGAGGAAAAATAAACTGCTGTTTATATCAATTAACAGCTCTGTGAAACAGTTGACTAACAGACACTTTTCCAATGGTCAAAGAAAAAAGCCACTACAAATTTATGTTACTATTAACAAGTAACAGTGGAAATATCTGCGTTTTTGAGCCAAACATAATTTTTTTTTTTTTTAATAAATTAAGTATTTTTCAATGGGGAATATAAAGTTAAGTAATTAATAGAAACAACTGCAGTGATTTATAACCAAGCCTTTGGTTATTTTTTGTCTCATTTTTTGCTACATTTGTAAAGATTTTATGTAAGTCAGTAGAGTCACACTAGTAGAAAATTGGTTTGGGAATGTCAGACCTCTAGATCAGAAGAAACTTAAATCCAATTCAAGCACTAATTCTGGTTTCTAAATGCTTGGCATCAGTTGTAAGGATTTAATTCATATCATATACAATGCTGTTGGTGGACGGTTAAAAAATATAATTTCTGTATAAGTTAACCACGGGGTTAAGTTGAGGGGAGGAAGGTAGAGAATGTACAACTGTAACTTGATGCAGCTTGGCTTTGGAACGAGTGTCAGCTTCTGCAACCAGCTCCATGCCATTGTAATGACCGAATCAAGTGTGACTGCAACTCAGGGGATAATTGAGAAGCATTGTTTTAACCAAATCAAGTGTGGATCAGGGTAGAAGCGTAGGTATGATTTAAGATAGTAACTAAGGAATAGGATAATCAGTATCTAGGGGTGGAGGTTAGTTAACATGTGTATAATTTAAACTATAAAATCACAAATCAACTCTGTATTTTTCGGGCACAAGATTTGGGCACTGTATGCCCCTGTGTCCCGCGCGCTTGAATAAAGAACCACATATGATCGCCTTCGTGGGGTTATATGTTTTCCTACGCTAACAATGCTGCACAAATAATATTATTAAATCAGTGACTACATAGAGAAAGACAATAATTTATTTCCACTACAGAGACCTGAAAAGTGAGGCTTCAGACACCTCAGATGCAAGAAGAAAATCCTAAGAAAGAGTAACAGCTGGATGAAACATAGTAATTTTATTATGAACCCTGGCTGTTATCACTGAGACATCTGTTTTGGAAGGTGAAATATAGGAGGTTACAATGAACTTGCTATAAATAAATATTTTCAGTGAGAAAATGAGTGGAAATTAAAACCAGTAAATGCTTAGGAAGAAACAAACAACCCCAAATAGAAATTAAACACAGTGAATGAGGAATACTTAGAGATGAGTTCTTGGGTATTTCATGAAACTGGAAACAGCGTGAGTGATTAAGTGTGGAAACTGAACCTTATCATGACAGTGAGCAGGATATATCTCTTCTAAATTACATGTCTGAAAGTCAGAAGTCTAGCACTGAACTGCTTGCCCTAGGCTTCCTTTATAGTCAATAGAGAAATCTAGGCATCTCTAGAGGGTGATTCATCTCTGACTAAAATAGGCATCTGAGATAGGTCAAATGAATTGCCCTCTGGAGGTGCCTGTTTCTCTCCAGTTCAGACTTAGATGTCTAGCTTTTAAATGTCTAAAGGTAGGTGAGGCGAATTCCACTTCAGATCTTACATTGTCCCTGCACTCAACAGTGGAATGGCCATTAGTAACCAAAGGTCCCTAAGGAATATCGCAGTGTAGATACCCAGAAGAATAATGTGGTAATTGACTCTGCAAATAATGTTTTCAGCCAAAGTTTCTAGTCTAGAACTTGGCCAAGACTCTGTGCCTTGTAAAGCCTCTTACATTTCCCTCACAAGAGGGCTTCTGGATGAAATATCCTCTTCTTGATGACTATTAAAGTGTCATGAGGTCCTGGGTTAGCATTAAATAACCTGTGCTCTGTGTTTGGCATTTGACTATATTGCTGCCTGCAATGTTGCAATGCCTGCAAAATCCCTAGCTGAACCAGTCAAAGTCATTCAGGATTTCCCTCTTTGGATATTTCTAATCCTTCATCATATATCCAGAGAACTGCAAAAATCACAAACACCTGGAATGTTAATCTCCTTTTCTGGAAAAGGGAAAGCAAAATCTAGTAGGTGAAATGTTAGACTGCAACCTTGCTGAGGCTTAATCTTCCCTCTCACTATAGTCAGAGGGTGAAACATGATTTTAGTGTTTCTCCCACTCGTCTCTGTATCCACTTAAAACGTATATTCTGTTGCACTGTAAGCTCAGTGTCTGTCTGTACTGACTGTCTACTGTAAGGTGCATGCACAACACAAGAGCCATGATTTTGGGAAGAGCCTTTATCATATAAAAGTATACCTCGTGGTACTCCTGGGATGTAACAAATATTGTTTAACCATAAAAGCAGACCTTTTCTGATTCTTTTGTTACTTTTACAACTTCATGTAATTTTATCTTCTAACACACGGATTAGTGCAAAATTTCATTACTTACTATTTTACTTGTGATTAATCTCATAGAAAAACATGCCTTTTTCTTCATGGTCCTAGAGTAGAGAGCAAAAGCTCTTCATGAGACTGTAATAGATGAAACATTTATCCTTGGAATGCATTTCTGCCTAATATAATGAACACAGATTGCTTTCTGCTGTTTTCCCAGCATCCTGATGATTTTTTTTCATGACCACAATGTGCAATATATCAAGCCAAAATGAAACCCCATTCTCCCCCTCCCCTGCCCCTCTCAAAAAAAAAAAAAAAAAAAAAAAAAAAGGGTTAAAAGGTTATTATCTTCCCTGGTTTCTCTTAGAAATCACAGTATATTTATTTAGATCTTCTGGGAAACACAGTATAATGGGTAAAATGACAAAATTAAAACCAAAAATATTTATAGAATAACCACATATAATAAAAAGGTGGTTTTAGTAATTTTTAGTAATTAAGGATTTAGAAATGCACACTATATCTTGAACATGCATATCAAATTAAATATCATTAAATTGTATACATAAATTAATTAAACAGTTGGGAAATCGAATTTAGCAATGGGTCAGTGGCTCTAAACTACAACATTCTACCTTGGGCTAAATTAAAAAGTAACCATTTGGTGTTTTGACATTTCGTTAGCAAAACTGCCTTTACCACAAGCTAGTCTGAATGATAGAAAGGAATGAATTCTAACTGTGAGTGTAGAGGATTTACTGGAAGATAGAATAAACCTAATCTGAAAGGAAAATAATTGGAAAAGACCGGTAGATTTGCAATTATTGGAGTGAAAAATAATATGGTTTTTCATATTCTTTCTGAGAAACACTGATGGATCATTTACTCAGGAAATTAATATACTATTGGCAGCTCTCAATAATGCAATGTGGAAAAAGAAATGGAAGATGGAAAATTAGAGTAAAGAGGAAAATGTATTTAGTATTTTTTTCTTTTTTCCATTATATAAAAAATTTAGAGATGAAGAATAAAATCAATTGTTATTTTCTGGTTTATTGGTTCAATATGTGCAAGACACACATTCACATCTTCTTTACTTTGTGGCAAATCCACATGGCCAAGAGGTACAGACAGGGAATTTGCATAACAGAATAAAAAATAAAAATAGTAATAAAAAAATACATGCAAACAATACAATAAAAATAATTTGCAAAAGCTGTAGATGTAGACTCTTGATTTTTCTGAGCATCAGTCCTTAATTTCCACAGTGTTTTGTAACAGTTTGGAAATTTGTCTCTATTGTCCAGCTTCTTCCATAAAAAGCATCTCGAGTTATTTGTAATGATGTCTTACATTAAATTTAATTTACCTATGTTGCCAAGTCTGATAGACTGTGTTCCACCTATACCTTCAACTACTATTAATTTTATTCTAATCACATATTCCATTTTGACTCTATTTTTAACTCTGGTCATTTGAACAGATGTTTATATTCTCTATCTCTGCCGTGACCTGAACCAGCAAGTAGCACGTTCACAAACCTGAGTTCTAGGGTTTCTCCTCCCCCTGAGGAGTCTTTGTACAAATTTGTCTGTCAACCATGAACCCATTTGCATTGTTATGTTGCTGAAGTTCCTCTTTGATACTGAGGGGGGTGTTTTGTTGTGGTGTTTTGTTGTTGTTGTTGTTTGTTTGTTTGTTTTCTTTAATGCCAGTTCTGCATTTTAGATCATTGGAAAGGCCCTGAATGTATTAAATAGGAGCCATTTATAAAGATTCTCATTTCATCTAGTTTTTTGAAGGTGTGTGTAAACAATGCAATGAATATTGGAATTAAAATCTTCTGTCTACAACCCCAAGAGAGTGAAAATCCCAACAGAATGGAAATATCTAAGTCTAATTTTCACTGTGCAGTGACCACTAAGAGAAATTTTCCTCATACTAAATACATTTTGCTGTGTTTTTAACAATATTTTTGTTTGCCAAATGACCTGCCAATGTGTTTAGAGATTCATAAATGTATGGTTTGGTAGTTACTCTCCTCATTCAGAGAATGATGAATGCTATGTTGGTGATTTCAGACTCTACCATGCATTTTTTATCAGCACAGCTGGACCCATTTGCAGTAGTGACTAATGTTTATGCTAGTCCAGTTACACTGGATCTCATGGTATTACCATGTCCTATCTTAAAGACTTTCATTATGAAAGCCCATAATCAGCTGTGATCATGCTACACAAGGTAAATATTCAAAATATGTGTTAGAATTCTTTCGTCTGGGGTTCAGTTTCATGAGTATTGATCATTCCAAGTGTTTTTAGTAGTTCTATTCATGACCTTTCCTCAACTAACAGAAAAAAAAATAACAATGCAGATACTGACACATAACAAATGTCCATGTTATATATGTATGTTATATGTTATATATTGTATGTTATACATTATATGTTATATGATGTTAGATGTTTGTTATATGTTATATGTTGTATGTTATATGTTTGTTATATGTTATACGTTATAGCAAAGAGTATTTAGGCTATGATTCAGCATGCTTAATTTTCAATTTTATTTACATGATAAATTTAAAATCGAGATTTTTTTCTTAGTGGTAAAAGAAAAGAAGAACCATTCAATAAGCCTGCCATCAGATTTATATCTCAGTGAGTACATATCAGTGGAGATGCTTCTTTCTTTTTTTCCTTTCACTGTTTTGTAAGACTGTATACGTGACTTAGGAAGTGCCTGGAAGTATTTAACTGAATTTTAAGTGTAATTTTTAGCATCATGAGACAGGTTCTCAAGGTTTCGCAGAACAGGAATTTCCACAAAAAGAAAGCTCATGCAATTTAGTTCTGAATACAGACATTTGTGTAGGTTCTGATTTTAACTTCTAAAAATGTCTAGAAATCTGGAAATACCTACCTAGAGCTCCTATACATAATAGTCACCAGACTATGTATTGAAAACAGTTTTACAAATCCTGACTACTCATTACACAGGAAAGGGGTAAAATATGAGAAATCACTGACAATGCTCTTGCCACTTTCAGGCATGTGTGATGAACCAGCCACGTCATTTTGCTGTATGTTAACAGTAATATTTACACTTCAACTGAGTACCTGGCTCAAATTTTTGTCCAATAAAAAAAAAAAACAAACCAAAAAAACTGTCAAATCAAAGTGTCTGACTGAGTATCTGGAAAGACTGAAGCAACAAAATTCTGAACATTAATATCTTTCTATCTCTTGCATCTTTGGCCCTGATTTTTATTTTCCCTCTGTGGAATATCTGTACGTTCAAGAGATGTATTGACTAACATAATATAAAACTTCAAAGAGGAGGAATACTTTCAGAAATTGAAGCAATCTAAGATCTGCTTTAAGAATACAATTGCAAAAACTCTCTTTGAAGGAGGAAGTTAACTGTACTTTGATTGTGCTCTGCAAGTCAGATACCTTGGTCTATTTTCATTTTATGCTTGTTGTTGAAAGTTTTTTGTAGCATTTTTTCATACCTCAGCTTTATCACTTTTCATTTTTACTTGTTCATGGAGAGTGAACATTTAGATTTGAACCTCTCTCTACTCCTTAAGAAAAGGTCTGTACTTACCTGTACATTTAACTGCCCCCCTCCTGTCTTTCATGTAAGGCGTATCTCTTTCAATACAAGTTGTACTGGACTTTTATGTGTGAGTGGGTAGTAGCTAACACATTGCAAATTTTTGTAGTGGTAATAATTAAATAGTAATAAAAATAATAGTGACAGTGATAATTACAATAATGAAAGGAAAAATCTTTTCTTATAGACTGGTTATGTTGTCATTTATATTTGCATGAAGTCCTACTATTGATTTGAAGGCCAAAATCAGGATCAGTTGACAGCTACTCATTATCTTGACATTAGTATAAAATTGTACTGACATGATGGAAGAATAAGAGGTGTCTTGGGGCATACTGAAGCTGGATGAGAAGGACAGTGCTAAATTGGCCTGTGTTTCATTCATCATAAATATCCCTTGGTTGTTAAAACCTGGCAAAATTCAGAGCAAGTATGAAGATCGCATTGCCATGCAATTTTCTACATTGGATAAAAATATTCAGACTTATATACATAACATCTGTAGATCCTTTTGAAAGCTAGCTGTATTTTCAAGGGCTTAATCAAAGTAGAATGACAAGTGAGCATGTATTTAAAAGATATTGTCATGATTAATGTACTGCTGAACATCAAAAGAGTTAATGGGCTTTAACTAGCCAGTTAGCTTAAGCTAGTGTGAATTTGGCTGTCTTAAATTTCCAAGACTTGTCAGTGAAGACAGAAGGCAGTGAAGTGACCTAAAAGGTATTTATTACCCTTCTGTGGTCCTATTTTTAGTCTTCAAGCTCAGACAGGAATGAGTGTCTGTAAAGGAGGTATCTACGTCTCTGAAAACAGAGAAAGCAAGATTCAACCACCTAAAAATAGTGATTTTTTTTTTCCAAATAATCTCAGGCATATTTTTTGATTATCAGATTTGACAAAACAAATATGATAATTTGTATTAAAACAAAAACTTATAGTGGCTTTAAACCAGTTAAATTATAGAAGCAAAATGTTATGTGGGTTATGCTTTCATGCTTTCCTACAGTGAACATTGCCTGGGCAAAGTGGGAGTCAGACTGTGAGCTCTGTTCTGTTAGGTAAAATAAAAAGTAGTCTTAATGAAGTAAGTTGCAAAATGCTAAGGAGTGAGTAACACTTCGTATTATGCTTGAAGATTTTAAGGTGGATTTGGCAACATTTATTAACTAAATCTTTCATCCACGAATTGGTGAAGCTTTTGAAATCTACAGTAAACTTTTGATTGTGCTGAGTAAGAGTAATTAATAGTGGTGTATCAAGAAAAAATTCTAAATCATTGGTAATTGGAATGACAAGCAAGACTCTGCTCAAACACCTCATTAAACTTCTATTTTTATGGGGATTTCTTCATTTCCACTGGAATGAACAAGTCAGTATGCATGACTTATTCTGCAATGAACTTTGATGAATTTTTCTAAGTACATTAAAATGAGCTGCATCTTCTGTTAATCCAAAGATACCCCCACCCGTACATATGGCGATAAACCCTCTGATGCACAGGCAAGAAGGCAGGATAATGGGCCTGAAGGACAATCATATATATGTACATGTATAAATATATTTTTTTGCTTGTCAGTAATAACTCTGAACTGCCTACAGCATTCACAGTGCCTCTTAAAAGTCAGGTATTGTATTGAATTTTAAATTCTCTTATGCAGATCAGGAAAGGGAAAAAAAAATCAAACACTTTCTGAATTGGGCCCAAATATCCAAGGTTAATTTTCTGAGAAAGCTGCAGCAGCTAGATAAGGCCATCCCCTGCAAATTAGTTTTGCCTGCCTGGATTACAGCTAAATTTATGCAGCTTGCCTTATCCTTTCAGAAGCGCCTCTGAAGTGTCGTAATTAACTGGCACACATAAAGTGAGAAAATTTTCTGCTTGGTGGCAGCCATTCCTCATTTCATCTCAGTTCTAACCCAAATGGAAAGGTAGTTTCTTATTTTTACTGTCAAAAAAAATCCCCACAATCCACCAATATCTTACAAGAAGTCTTTGAAAACAAACATGAAACAGCTTCAGAACAGAGTTAGGGTTTTAAAGAGCATAAATACTGCTGAGGGAGCAAAGTGGAGATTTTGCATAATAGTAAATACAAAATAGTGGCTGGAGATTACATATACATACAAATATATATTTGTGCATAGGCATACACACACACAATCATTTACACTCCAAAATTTTACAATTCACTACAGAATTTCTGTGAGATTTTTTTCTTTTGGGATCCACACCCAAACTATAGGTTAGGAAAAAGTAGATGTGATATATACTTGTTTCTATTTTAATGCAATGGTAGACCTTCCCCAGTTGTCTCCTGAATTGTGTGAATTCCTATGGCTTTTATTAAGAAAAGTCAAGAGCATATTTAATATTTTTCATGTAATTTTCTTTTCTGCTGATTAAAATATTTAAATCTTGTACAAAGAAAATCATATAATTGAAATAAATCCCCATTTTCTATATTTGAAGACTGGTATACATATGCAAACTTGATGAAAACAGTTTAGACTGGAGAAAATTTAATCCCAGACTATGTTAATTTCTTTTCTTTATGGATTTTCACCAATCTTTTTGTTGTTGTGATTATCAAGATTTTCTACTGTTCTAATATTTTATATTGTCCTGCTCTATTTTTCACATAAGATCCCCATTTGTGTCACTATTTACTAATTCATAAAGCTTGTCAAGTAATTTGTAAACTTTTAATACATTTTTAGAATAGAATATTAGGTAAGTATTTTCTCCTCTCATCTCCCTTCAAATTCTTGTTCTATTAAAACCTTGGAAGTCAAAGAGAATGGCTGCTGGCTGTCAATTCTGCTGATGAATTGCTGATGCACAGCACCCAACAGTTTGGATTTTTTACCCATTTTCCCATTTAAAAAAGTAATTTTTAAGTTTGCTATCAAATCATCATGCTATCCATTTAGAGCACTGCAGACAGAGTATTCAGTATATTAGAAAGCATTGTGCACTAAACTACCTCCATTTCAACCAGTCTAGCTTGGTGGAAAGCTGTATTTTTGCTTCCTGAAAATTGATATTAGAGCTGAGCTGGGAATTTTCTGCAATTTATTTTTACTCAGAAGTTTCAGCTGTAAAGCTCTTACTCTGCTGGTAAGTAGATCAACAACTATGCTGCAGCACGTTAGTTGTACAGAGCACACCCCACATAGTAAATCTCCCAAGAATTGAGCTGCAGCAGGAATCAAAGGGCCAAATTCTGCTTTCAGTTAGGATGGAATAAATCCAGAGCAAATCCAGTGACTTCAGTGGAATTACTTGGGATTTAAACTAGTGTAACAGTTCAGCAGAATGCGTCCCTTCCTATTTAAACCAGAGTTCTAACAGCTACTTATAGCAGGGATTCCTGGGTAGTGAAATGACAGTCAATGCTTGCACAAGAAGAGAGCATGACATGAGCTCGTAGAATTTTCATGTACTTAATCATCAAGTGATAAAGATGAACATTATCACTGTCTTGACCATATTAAAGTATCTTGCCTGAACGGTCTGCTCTGCAGAGAAGACTATCATGTCAAAACAGAGGAAGCTAAAGAAATCCTAAAAATATACGCAATAGGAAATATTTTTTAAAAGAACTAAGTGAAGATGAGGACTCTTGGGTTTGAGCAGAATCTAAGACCTCATCAGCAAAAACCTTGTGAATAGAAGCCTAATTATTCATAAGAATTTTACAAGGATTAAGTGGTGTTTAACAAGGAAGCCCATCAGAAAACACTAAGAATGAATTTCTATGTACTTCAGGATTAGGAACAATTGACTGAAGGACAAGTTAGTTGTGAAACCCTAAAAGAAAGGAGATGGAAAATCTGAGGTTCATTTATGCTAGCCTTTCTCTCACACCCTTGATATCCCAGTAAAATTGACTAAGTTACTATGAAAAGTAACTTTTCATTACTGTGAAAAGCATTTAGAAACTTTTTGAGTTACAGGTTACATACAACCACTATCATTGCACAAAGAAAACAAGGGAAAGAAAATTTAGAGTAGTTCATCTCCTGTTTCCCTTCCCAGCACTTTACTTGCTGTGACACCTGTAATGGAGAGCAGACAACTGAATACAAAAATTTGAATGTCTTTCAAATGAAAAATGTGTTCATTTTTAGCGGACACTGGTGAAAATTTTCTGTATGTTCCCTAAAATGATTAAATGGGTTTAAAAATATAGTCTTCAAGGTTTTTTGAGTGTTTCTGTTATTCTGTGTTTTTCTTCAATGTCTCTATCAGTTTGTGTTAATGTTCCTTCTTTACATGTGTTTTATCTCTCCTATTTTGTTTTAGCCACTTTAGGCCAACCTTTTCTCCTATATTTAACTGTGCATTTTTTTTCCTTTTTTTTTTCTTTTCTTTTCATAATTTTTATGTGTATCTCTATATTTTGCAATTGCCAGCATTATGTTGTGGCCATGAGGTTTTTTCTTGTCATCACACATGGGTACATATGGCAGAACAGAATCAGTATCTACTCTTAACATGTTCACTTACAGACAGATTTATTGTAAGGGGAATATTTCTTGGTACTGTTTCATTGCAGGAAAAAGACAAGTGGGAAAGGCTGGACAATTTATGTTGCTGTTAATCCATTACAGCAAAAGGTCTTTTCTGTTAATGCATGAGTGCTTTAACAAAAGGCAGAGAGAGGGGTACAATCAGACCATCTGTGATTACAGCCAGAAACTTGCTAAAATAGATAGGAAGGTCTTAGAATGTGTAAAAGAGAGTGTATCACCTATGCTTTCATCCTTTATTTTCCACTACCCCTCTTTATAAATACAGTAAAGACAAATCTGAAAAGACTGTTAAATTAATACTCAAGCACTGCAGCATTATCTGTGGGTTTTATGGAAATTTGTGGGCTCAGTTCACAGTTCAATATCCCATATCTCTAATAGCAGTACTTCTGTAGCAGGAAATTAACTGATGCCTTGTGACTGGTCATTTATTCATAGTAATAATTATTCTTTTAAGCTGCTACAGTATTTAAACACTGTTCCACATTCTTTTGTAAAACCATGGAACTAGTTTGTACCACTAAACAATACAATTTTTGCACTTCCATTTTTAAAATATAAACACATTTTAAAATTGGTGTGTTTCTTTTCTCAGATTTGTATGGAATATATGCTAAATTTGATAAACATTAAACTGAATGGCTTTTGCATTTCTCTTCATGTTGATACTAAAATTAATAAGATGACCTCTTAGAAATGTGGGTTTCTTTATAATGTTATTACATATGTAGGTAAAAAATGATCAGGTTTAATAATAGACATCTTTAAGAATGGCAAAGTGAAGGATTTTTGTGCCTTGTCAAGGTTTTTCACTGCTTTTTTCTTTTTTACATATCTTGGTCATCCAGTTGCTTATATTGAATTTAAATTAAACCTTAAATGAGGAACTGATACATGTATAAAACTAATGAATAAAAATCCTGTTTACCAATTAGTTAAATCCAATTAAAGCTTAAGCTGATAATGGTATAAACCTCTGGTATGAAAAAGAAAAATTGTGCTCAGAGCTCTTGTCTACACTATGGGTTGGAAGATATTTTTATTGGGAACTTGTTGCTGTACTGAGACATTGAGTAAAATGCTAATTTAACTGTGGTAAATCAGTGATCCTAAAGTCAAGAGCAGCAGCTTCCTATTGTCAAAAACTGTCTATTCCAAAAAGAGAACATCCAGAAATATAAGGGGAGAACCAGTGTTCAGAAGTCAGAGTGATCTGTTCATAGTGAGTATGAATAACATGTCATTTTCAGAAGCTGTGGTTCTACGCTAGTTATCCAGAAGGCATCTGTCCTGAAAGGCAGATCAAAACTGTATGGTTTGATGTTCTATAGTGCAGTGTGAAATCCATATTTCCTCAGCTGGGATATGATCCTTCCTCACTTCCAGAATTTGTTTTAACAAAAGAAAAGTTATATTTTCACAAGATACAGAGCCCAGGCAGGTAGCAGACTTTTCACAGAGCAAAGTTCCTAAGTGCCATTTACAGATGCAGGATGTAAGCTCTTGGCTGGCTGAATTTTGGACTGGTTTTGAAGGCTTTTCTGAATGATATAAAATTAACTCAGAAAAGCATATTATAGTGCTGTTGTTCCACAATATCTTTAACACAGCAATAAATAGACCTTTTGCCTGAATTTTACCAGCATACTTGATGCTTTTTAAAGTAAAAAAAATTAAATATCCCATTAATAGAATTACTACAATGACATTAATGGAAAACAGAGAAGCAAAGTAATAAGTTCAATTATTTCCTCTCTTTTGTATCCTCTGCTAATTAAGGGTTGATTGAGAGTAAAATGAAGCGCATTTTGTTACATCTGCACCATAATCACTGAATTCCTCCTTTAATTTAAATACTGAATGGAATAACTGCCTGAAAAATGTTACTCAGAATTACTGCTATTCCTGTATGACTGAGTTCACACAGTCATAGCTTCATTAGTGAAGCAGAATGATATCACTTTGTTGAATGTATTATATTAACACTGATACAAGGAGAAACAGTTGGGTCAATGAACATGTGAGGGTTCTTAGAATTCATGATAGTTTTTCAGAAGAGTCCCTTGGACTTAAATGTCTTTTCCTTATTTCTTTCTGCATAGAGTGAAGGATTTACTTTTATCCACTAATTTACAGCTTATCTGAAGAAGGAATTGCTGGAAATTGCTAACTTGTCATGCCTACCTTTGGTGTATAGCAACTAAATTAAAGCAGTCCCCTTTCTCCGCTGAAGGGGAAGGGTGGTTCACTGTGGGTAAGATGTGGAGCTGAACAGACAGCATATCTGCAGCAGGTCCAGGTGTGTCAATGTGGTGCAACTCCTCCTTTTTGCTCTCATTCTTGTAAAGGTTTCCTTATCTTGCTCCTATCTCCTTTGTCTTTCAACCAGATATGAGATTTTTCATGCTAGATTTACACTCTGTTCTCCGCTAAAGCCAGTCCTAGTCAGCTCTCAGTGCTGCATTGCTTCAGTCACCTGTACTTGACCATTTTGCATTCCTGCTTATAACTCCTGGGCATTGTCCTCTTCTTTTACTTTCATGGCCTCAGCGATGATCTGGCTCTTTATTTTGTGACTCCTTGCTACTAAGGGAACCTGATTAGATAGTAGCTGCCTTACAAAAGATTGCTGTACCTGAAGATATTCTGTACCCTGACAATGGGAAGATGGCTGGGGATAAAGTAAGAGGAAACTGGGAAGTGATAGTCACATGCTAACAGAAGTTGTAACAGTCTGGAAGTTATAGGACTAGATGCAGTTGCTATTCCTTGGATGAAATGCAATGAACATGCCTGAAAACCTACTCCACAATTGTTCCCCATGCACAAAATCTAAAATTGTAAACAAATGCTAGGTGGGATGAAAAGGAGGCAACTGGTCAGGCATGAGGGTATCAGCTTTCACAGGGTGCTGACAGACTAGTCAAACACTAAAGGTTTGAGGAAACCTCCCCTTTTCGCATGACACCTGATTTGTGCTCAGAAATATACTCCCAAGGCCTCATTTAATTATTATTTATTCACTACAATTTAGTCAAAAAATTACTGTTAAAAAAACCAGACAGTTGTAAAAAAAATATTTACTTTTTGCTAATTATAAGTTTATGCCCTAATCTATCAGATGATCAGGTGTCATGAAAATGGGTATTTTGGGTATTTTTGGTTTTTTAGTTGGAGTTTTTGTTTTATGGTTGTTCCCTGGATTGTTTGGGTGTTCTGTGGTTTTTTTTTTTTTTTTTTTTTTTTTTTTTTTTTTTTTTTTTTTTTTTTTAGGGAAGGAAGTTAAAGCAGTATACTAGGCCCTTGGAGATTTGTGTTTTGATTCTAGATGTCGGGCTTGTTGTTTAAAACTCAGATCTCCCTCAGCTTTTTTACCTACAACCTGTATTGCCATATGTATTTACTGTTACTGTTTACTGTTACAATATTTACTGTTTACATGCAGAAAGATAGTACAAGAGAGCACCTACATAACAATAAATATTCACCAATTAAATAAAAAGGTTTTGACTTAGATGATAGACTAAGAACCTCTTTTTTTTTACTTATAAATACAAAACTAGACATTCCCCAAAAGAATTTTATTTAAACAAACTAAATCTCAGAGTGCTCAAATGCTCATAAGTGAACAATATTTAGGTATTTGTTCCTCATGCATTATAACATAAAAGATTATCAGAGAAAGAAAGTGGAAGTGAATAGTTAGATTACTTTTAAGGGTTTTCTTAAATGGGAAGAATAAGAGTAAAAGACATGAGAGAAAGACCAGTAACAATGGCACTTCCTTTACATACTAGCAAAAGATATATATGCTTGGTGTGCTACTGAAATATAGATATATTAGTCAAAATGCTATTGCCATATATATCAATGGCAAAACACTAATTTCTCTCTGGAGTCAAGATTTTTACCATCATTTGTGAATACTGAATGAAAAAAGTAGATACAAAGAAACTTTCACTGGAATTTTATTTGGAGATATGGTTTTGAAAGTAAGATGTATGGCTGGACAATCTAGGTCAGCCTTGATAATAGTCCCATGTGCACAATTCATTCTGATAAATAACTTATGCTTACAGTGTTTATATATATATATAGAGATATACACTCTTGATTAAATCATGGTGCTTCAAGATCAGCCATAAAAATATTTAATTATATGGCAGAAATATTTACCAAAGCAAAAGGTTTGAGAATGTTCCATTTGGATACTACATATGAATGCATGCAGTGTAAACTGTTTATTCCATTCTGCCTGTTTTTCTGAGAGGACAACTTGTGTTGTGCTAGCATATTCATAAGTATAAAAGCTTTAGCCATTCCAAAGTTATTCCAAATCTTTAGCCTCTACGAAGACAGGGCAAAAAAGGTTTAGCTCTTAGACAGAAAGACTGTTATTATTAAGCTGCAGGAAAACCTTCCAAACAAAACAGTATTCTAAGGGAACATGAGTTCCATTGCTGCATAGCAGCTCTCAAAATTGTTCCTGTAGAGGAAAGGACTTTAAAACAGTTCCCTGCTGTTTCCTCCCTCCCTGAGAAGGAACTTGGAAGAGCCTAAAATACATAGCTGGCCAAAAGTTCATATTTTAAATTATATCCTGAGGGTCACAGATAAGATTCCTTTTTCAGGTCCCTAGGTATTTGTAATAATATATTTATGTGTATGGCAGTAGTTAAACTACTGTTAGCCAAGAGGAATAGCCACTTGTAAAGCACAGTTCATTTGACCTGTTTTAGATGCCCACAAGAGTACAATATTAATTATACTGAGAACTGACTATTTATCTATCGAGTCTAAAAGTAAGTCAGATGCAGACATCTATAAGGTAAATGTCTACAGTTCAGCAAGATGAATCCTACAAAAGATTAAACACTTAAATTTTATTTGAGATAGCCTTAAAGTTTTGTAATTGTTATCCCTTTATCATTTCTAGACTCAATATCCAATGGACAGTTCCATTGTTTCATAAGCATTACACTACTGCCGAATCATTTCTTGTCATCTAAATCTTAGAATGTCGAACATTTCTAAGAGTTATTACAAATCTACATCAACGATGAAATTTCTGAATTTTTTAAACAAGTAGATTTCTCCAAGAAACAGAAAATCACTAGGAGATTGTTATGAGGCCATAGAATAACTGTATTTGATCTGGTGGATTTTTTTCTCTAATCATGTAATTGAAGAATAAACATCTTTGAAAGCTCACTTTCTGCAGATTAATAATTCTACGGCTCAGAATTATGGTCCTTGATGGCACAATGAATATCCATATTTCCTTTGTAACAAATATTTGCTCAGAGGCAAGAAGAAGCAGTAAACATAATTAAACAAACTGAGATTATCCTCTCTTCTTTTTACTGTAGAGAAGACAAATGACCTTCCAAAACAAAGACCCAGACCTTTCGCTGTTAAGAAAAAGAGCTTCCCTTTTATTATTAAGCTACAGTGGCACAATCCATTGAGGGCAAAGATGCTTTTGTACTCTTACTATAAAGCCAAACAGTAATTAGAGGTGTGGAAAACATCAAAAAAGGATGAAAAAAGGGATTTTATGATAATTAGAAGTATATTTTTTCTCTTTTTTGTTCAATAAGTCAATCTATATATAAATAAAACCTTTGCACATTTGGAGAGAGCCCGGTGTGAAAAGATGGTATGCAATTAACTATATTGTTTTGGTAGCTCTTAAAAAAATGCCTCTCTCGCATATTTTTTTGCTTTAGTTCTGATGTGTCTTTTCTGCCAAATCCATGAAAAGAAAGTCTGAGTTCCAGATAGCTTAAATGGGACAGCAGAAATTTTCAAAGTACTTTTATAGCAACTTCAGGTCAAGATGAAAAACAAGCCAGCAATTTTCTATGTCCAGAGATGCAACAGGTTTTTTTCAAATCCTGGTCTATATTTTTATTTCACATTGAGAAAAGAGGTATTAGAAGAGGTTTTCTAGGTAATGAATAGGAATTGGGACTTCTATGTCTCGCTACCCTTTTATGCTTCAGAAAATATTTCCCCCTGTGCATGTGAGGCTTGATCTAGCTTCCATTGAGATCAGTGAGTCTCATATTGATTTTTTGGGGGAGCTGGATCAGGCCCCTTTTACATTAGCTAAATCCTTATTAGCCCACTATGTGTATGAACTGGCAGTGATCACCTGAAGATGAAATGCTGGCTTTAAAAGCCACTATGCTGTCTCTTCTGTGGCAGAAAGCAAAAACAAAAAAAGTGTGCACGTGTAAGGGAGAAATAAGGTGCTGCTGGCAGTTCTGAGCCTGTACAATGAGTGTTTTGATCACCACTCCACCAGTCAAGAGAAGATATAAAACCATAGTTAGTGTGTTTCTGCACATAATGAGATAAGCAGAAGTTTTTAGTTAGACATTCAGAGCAGACATTTCCAGTGACCTCTTGCAGGAAAAAGGTTCTTGATGCAATCTTGTATTGATTGAGCTGCCAGCCATTAACTGATGGCCAGACTTTGAAGGATGCTGTTTTAAGAAACCTTGCAATTCTGTTTCACAATTCCTTGTCATGTGCTTGGACCTGAAATATCATGAAGGAGAAAAAATGATGAAAATTGGAGTTGTATCATACACATTTCACTTTTTCATTAGGACCAAAGTGAAACAAGTGAGATCAGGACACTAACACAGGGCCTTGGTTTGTGAACAGGGAGGGCACTGGCTACGTATTAGGATAAGGAGACATTTATTGTACATTGATCTACATCTAATCTGTGCTGTTTGCAGAGCAAGTTGGCCAGAAGTCAACTCTTATCTCTGGCTATTGACATTTTACATCTTAAGGATCTAGATGAGTTTTGAAATTGGTCTCAGTGTTCTGTATTGAAAACATTAAGATATCCTAGTGAATATTCTCTGTAGAAGTTCCTAAAATTAGAAACTGGATAAAAGGTGTGATAGCAGAAAATGACATCAGAGAATATATTCCCCAAATATCCATATCTATCATCTATATCTGTATCTGTCTATATCTATCTATATCTACCTCCATCTACCTTTGCACCTACTGATGTTAATGAAGACATATCAGTAGAAATTGTTTTGGATCTTGATTGGAAACTACTATACACATCACAGTACAAACTAATTCTTAGGATAAACAGAGAAAAACTCTGTCCAGTTTTTAATAGAGCAAGGTCTAGATCAGAAGTCAGAAACATTGGGTCATGCTTTCAAGGTCGGATTTTCAGAAATGGATTCTGATCAGAGGGACACTGCATAAGAAATAAAATCTTCAAATTCTACTGCAATTTTATACAGAAATTTGTAGTAACTCTCTAAATGTGTATAAATTTCCCAAACATTTTATTTTATTAAAAGGGTTTAATTATTGAGATATGACCCTGGTATATGCTGAAATCTTGGTGCAGTGATGGTTATGAAGAATAAAAACAGAACACAAATGTCAATTTTAAATTGAAATGGACTTCTTGCAAGCTTTTCAAACTGGTCAAAAGCAAAACAAAAGACCCCTACTGTGCTTAAAAATTAATAGCTTTTTTACTTCACTGATTCTCAGACTGATGTGTTTTGTTACTTAAAAATATTTATAGGGTTATATTACTCTATAGTGATTTCTCTCAAACTTTTCTTTTCTTGATAAACATCAAAAATTGCTGCTTATATAGTTGTATTAATTATTTTTTAAAAGTAAGTGGATAATCTCATTGTAATAGCATTTCTTGTAATAGTAATTTATTAGCTTTCTGCACATCTTCCAAAGCAGGAAAATAGGAAGTGGACACTGACTGGTCCATTTACAGTTAATTAGGCAAAGAGGATATAGGAACCACTATTTGAAGACAGAATTTTTTAAAAAATGAGTTATTGATACACCAGAAGAATATATTAAATATATGTAGCTGATTTTTAACTCAGAAAGGGTCCTGATCCTGCAGACTGATACTATGTCCATATGGAACAGCTTGCAGTATCAGGTTAAATTTATAAGACATATGATATATTTACCAGTTTGAGCAGGCAGCTCTAATTTGGATTTAGGCCAGACTGAGCAGCTAAGCATGGTATTATTTTTTGCAAGATGGTATTAAGATTTTGCAAGATGATATTAAGAAACTCTATGTAGTGGTTTGATTAAAAAACTAAAAATGAGAGAACTCTTAGAAACAGTAGTAGAATTCAGAAATATTAGGAAAGAAATATAAGAAAAGGCAGTTTGTCCCATCTATATAAGCAGTTTCATTTGAAGTAAGCAATAGGTTTGCATTTTGTATTTTACAGTGAACTTTCTAGTGATTGTGCACTATCAGTTAAGACCATCATAGTTATATTTGTTTGCAAGACAGGAACAACTAATTTTAATTCTTCCAAGCTACTTTGTAGCTTGTTCCATTTTGCACTTCTGCTTTTAAAGTAAGGTTGTGGTTCTGTTAATGAGTTTTGTCTCTATATAGAGGCAGCTGTAACTGGGAATTGCACCCGTTGTGTAAGGTGAAGTAGTGTTTGTTGAACAAAACATAAATGATTGCTGAAGTTCCCTTCAAGAGAGTGCAGTAGGCAAGGAAGCTCACTGGAATCTGATGTTGTCAATAGCCAGGCTATTCCTGGTGGCATTAAAGGAGGAGGACTGTTAGAAAAATACAGCATCTGTTTGTTGTCTTCAGTAATTCAGACTCGGAACAAAGATGACAATTTGACTCAGATGATGCAGGACCTAGTGGAAGTTCCTGTTGTTGCTGATCTCAAAATCCAGTGGTCTGATCAATTTCTTCTGAGAATTTGTTAATTATTCATAATTTGGTTTAAATATCATTCTATGCCCACAATCTCATACAGTGCCACAAAACATAATCCTGTGGATTAAACCTGAAAGCCTGAGCTCTTTGTAGCATGCAGATTCTAAAGCCATGCACTTCCTACTATGCAAGCACTGAATTTATGACAGAGCCATCTGGAGAGCTGAATCTCTGAAGATGATCAATGGGATCTTCCTTTGTTTAAGAAAAAAACCCCAAACCACCACCACCATGAAATAAGAATTTTAGAATCAGGTTTTGCCCATTAGCTCAAAACAAAGTGTCAGTGAATAGACAGGAAATGGATTAACACATTCAGAAGAGGGCAACACATTGGCATTCTCATATTCTTTGTCTGCTGTGAAAGTAACACTAAGTACTAACTTCATTTCATAACAGTTAAGTGGCATTTGTCACTGTTAGATGTGACAATCATCTGTTCTGCTCTCCTGGCTTTTTGAACTGTGAGTTCATTTGCTACTATGTGTCAGTTAATCAATTATTTTATGACTCCATTTTTATTTCCTTTTTATATTACCTTACAAGCAGAGAGAAAAGAAAAGGAAATCTGGTCTATAAATCAGCTTGTCTACCCAACAGTTACAGTGCTACAGCATACCTGCAGTGATTGTATCCTTGAACCAGAGGTAGAACAGAAATGTGCTGTGAATTAAAAAGAAATAAACCAAAATGCAGAGAAGCCCTACTCAGGAAGACTGGAATTTAGTAGCAGGAATTGCTGTTTACAGCCAGTCGTTTAATCACTGACCCATGTCCAGGACAGAATATGCTCTGCCTCATTCCCCTTCATGCTGAATATGATTCACAAAAATTTTTTATGTCATGTATATCTACAAAATTAAGTGGGTTTTTTTATTCTCTTCTTTTACCTCCATCCATTTTTTTAATAGAAAGAAGGAGTATTAGAATCTGTATTTTTTCTTCTTCTCAGCATTTCAGAAAGGACACAACTGGCTGGTGGAAATATCTTTATTCTCAAGTGAGAAAATCTTAAGGTGCGGAAGCGGGCAGGATGCCTTCTGTAACCTGCTCGGTTTTCAGTGTTGTGCACAGTCCTGAGGAATGCTAAAGGACTCACTGTAGCAGATGGCATGAAGGATCTGGAGAGTAGGAACATGTGTCACATGCATTTCTTAAGAGGAAACCCAACAGGGTTGCCAAGGGTAAGGAAAAGCCTTGGTTATTGTACTTTTTACATTGTCCAGATTCTTTGCTGCTAGACTTCAATCTGTTTGGAGAAGCCACACACAGTGATACTCTGTAAGGAAAATGCCCTTATGCTACAATTGCATATGACTTATCTGCTGTTATGAAGAACAACATTTTCAGGTAGGTCAAGAAAAGAAATAAAGTTCTCTCCTTTTTGAGGAGAATTTTGAGGATGCAAATTCCAAGCAGATTAAAAATAAAAATAACAGCTACATTACTCTAGTCTCATATCAATGTAATAGTAGCTTTTTTAAAATATAGTATTGATCTTTATGCTAATAATTTCCATGGGGACACATTGTTCTGTATTTCTGTTGCACAACTTTTGGCAAATCTATCTGTGGAAATATATAGTGGCAGATTATGTGATGATGAATAATATACTTACTGGATGAAGAAAATTTTCACCAGGAAATTTTATTTTTAATTTGAAAAAAATGTACTTGTATCTGCACTGGCTGAGCTCTGCTGTGCCATGAGTCTGTGCTGCCCAGGCTGAAATAACTCTTCTGAGACTGAACTTAGTACCCATTTGTCATTCTGTGCTTCGTTGTACTGTGCTGTGTAGCTTAATGTAGTCCTTATTATTTGTAAATGTCATACTTTCTCAAAACCTACAACTCTTTGCTGGCATCTTTACCAGTTCTACCACTAATAGTTCTACCACTAGCTATTTGAAGTAAGAATGTCACTCTTCAGTGCTTTTTCTTGGAAGCATACATAAAGCATTAGAAAATGCATTTATATATGAAGGTAAACTACAGCAACAATTGTTCTTGCTAACAAGAAACCAAAGCTAGATAGTTAACTGTTTTTTCACGACTCATGAAATAAAGCAACTACAGAGACTTCAGGATTATTACTTCTCCCTGGCTAGAATGATTCAGGATGAGATTTTTCTCCATCCTTCTTTATTTCTGCACAGCAGCAATAATTTGCCTTCTATTGGGTCCTCATGAGGCTGAGCAGAACTTCTGTCCCTTGGCCCTGTATTTCTGTCAGTTCCAGCACTCCCATCACAGGAATGATTCTTCATTGACTCTCTTCTCTATTCTGTTGATATTGCATTTCCACTGACAAGGTCCAAATCCAGACACAAGGCTCCAGATGTGATCTTCTGAGGGCTGAACTGAAGTAAATAATACCTTAATCCAGGTGATTATGTTATTACAAATTAATGCAGGTCAATGTGCTGTTATCCTTTCATGTCACAACAGCACGCTGTGACTTGGGACTTTGTGAGAATGACCAGAACTAGGTGGATTTCCCACTGGCTACTCTAGCACTACAAGGGGAATGAGTGAGACATTGTGTTTATCCTAAGTAATTACAAGAAATTTGTAAATCAATTCATTCGGAACTACCTAGAAGCAATAAGATATCTCCTGCCCTTGCCAGGACCTGTGAAAGCTCCAGGCAGAGCTAAAGTACTTGCAGGAAGAAGGAGGTGATGGGAGCAATTTTAATGAGAAATTGTTGAGAGGGCTGAGGCAGTAAACACTTGTTTGAAAATATCAGATAGTACCGATGTCCTGCCCAGAATGAGAGTGAGGAATCAGAGAAAGCTTGCAGGAAGAACTATTTTTATACAAAGGATTACAGTGCAAAACCAATGATACACTATGAAGTCTTTTAATTGAATTCATAAAATTAAAGTATATTTAATTTCTTCTAGACAGGTGCAATATATTTTCATAAATCACAAGATCTCAGTAAAATATGCACTGCTGATGAATTGTTTTTCTCTTGCATTTTAACAGAGGAAATGGTCTGAGATGTCAAAAGCTGCTCTTGGTGGGATTTTGCTGTCAATACTGCAGGCTCATCTGAGTTATCCCAAGATAGTGTGCATAATAGATAGGTTGCTAACTAGTCAATTTTTAAGATAAAAGGATTAATATTCAAAAATTAGAAGTAAGTAGACAGATGCCTAAGAGAAACAATCAAAAGCTGTTAATCCAATCAGCTCTAGCTTTAGAGTATTTAAAATGGTGGTTCAAGACCTTCTGTCCTTAAAGGTATGCATCCAGGAACATCAGGACCAGCTACTCCCCAAGGAAAGGAGAGCTGAATGCCAAGGGTGACGACAAAGTATGGTACTGAGTATCCTTCTGTCACTATGACATGAAGCTGTTTGCTACAACTCAATCCATCTCGGTGCTGTAGCCCTACATCTTTGCTTAATTTTTACCAATAATAAAAGGTGAATACTCTTCCTGCTTCCAGTTTGGAAAATAGATGGAGCTCACAAACTGCAGAGCAAGCACATTTTTTTTCTTCCTTGAAACCTGGTTTATTCAGATACTTAAAAATGAAGCCTATTCCACACACAATCAAAGTGTAAGCTGCATTTCACCCATGTCACTTTGTCAATTCTTCCATTCTAATCTCATCCAAATGGCTTAGAGATTTATACAGTATGTGGACACACAGAAGTAAACAAACATAACACTGATAAGGTATGCTCTCTGACTTGCATTGTCTGTCAGGGAACTGAATGAGATAAGAACCTGTTCTACTGTTACTCACTGTATACCACTTACTGCAGAACTAGACTTGACTGTGTGAGAAAGGACAACATACCCTCATACAAATCATGTCTATCCATGGTCTGCCAGTCTGGGAACACACTTTCTGAGGAAAAATATTTCCAGCATAAGCAGTAGGACAGTTTTAGAGAAAGCAGACTTAAACTTGAAAAAAATTTGGCTTATAACTTTGCCTTATATGCAGTTCAGCTCTCCTTAATCTATGAATCTATGTAATTTGTAGCCTTATGCAAATACAGCAGATATTATTACTGAACAAGGTACTTGGTACCACATCTGTTGGAACTTAGCAAAAGAGTTTGCCAAGAACCTTGGCTGTCTGCAATACACCTCGTGTTGCAAGTAGTCAGAGGGATGAAAAGACTCAAGGATATGGAATTTGCAAGTACAGCTGCAAAACAATATGTGGTGAAGGTGTTCTGCATTGTAGAAACACATCAAGATCTACTTCCAGCCTCATTAGCTGTCTCCAGATCTGTTGGAGAACCTGAATGTCATGAACATAAACAATTTGCATAAGAAATGTTCAAGCTATGAATTGGAAACAAGATTAAAAGAAGAAACAGCTGTGTGTAATTGTCCATCCCCTGTGGAGATTAATATCACGCATTACATGAAAAATCAGATTTTGAAATGAGGTTAACAGAAGAATTAACCAGAAGAGGGAGTAAGCAATACCTCCTACATAGCACCATGTTCACCATGTCTTTACTACCTTTTAGAAGCTATTCTGTCTTGAAAAATCACCCTCTGGAGGGCTGCAGGATTTGTTACCTTGCTACTTTAAGACATTTGCTAACGACAACAAATTGATTTTTATTTATCTGGCAAAGCAAACCTTGGTCTTTCCCCCTAATATTTAATCTCTTCAGCAATGTAAATAATGAGAAAGACACTTACAGATCTGATTAACCTGCAAGTTCCTTTTTAAGCAATGTGCAATCGATACCAGTACCAACTCCATTAAACAACCGTTATCACTGCTTGAGTTAGCAGATGCAAGAACACGAGTGTATGCTTATTTTTATTGTGATTCTACAGGAGTCTAGTTCTGAAATTAAAAAAAGAAGGAAAAAAAAGAAATAATAAAAATCCAGATGCTGTAGACTTCTAAAATTCTTTATTAGCCCAGCCATGCATTAAGGTTAGAACATTTCCCCTCCTGACAACCCAAAGAACAAGTTTTAACAAGTGCTCTTAACACTGCACTTAAAATGTAAGACAGATTTTTAGAAGTACATCTGTAGAACATGTTGTTCTCACAAAGTGCTAAAATGATGATGAAACTCTTTTAATTGTCTGTAGAATAGGGGTGAAAAAACACAATTGTTGATCTATCAATGTTTTAAACCTAATCTGAAAAGCAATATCTCTACATCACAGATTATCTCAGTTTCCAAACTAGTGATTTTGCAACTGGAACTACAAGCAAGGAGCTATGGCTCACTGCTAGTCCTTGAAACAGTTGTGAATTCTTAATTATTGAAATTTTAATTGTAAATATTATAGGTGTACTATTAATGGGCTTCTTAGAATAACATTGCAAGCCATATCCAACCAATCATTCCTTACATTCTTTAAAACATGGGTTTCTCTGAATAATTGCGGAAACAGAGTAGCTAAATTAGGCTGATTATACTTTTCAAATTAGTAAATGACCACACAGATTACAGTTTTGGGCTATCCTTCTGTATGTGATATTCTACTATTGCCATATGAAAGAAGATATCCATGGGATGAAAATTATGTTCCTATGACAGTATCTTCTTATGAAAGCATTGTTCAGATAGCATCCCTTAGAAGCTTTGGTAAAGAGAGTGTACTTCTTGTGATACAGATTAGTGATGACTTGACTCACTTTATTTACTTGTTTAAGATTTCCAGACTCATGGCAGTGGGTCTGCTATATATCTGGAAACTGACAGCTTATCACCTTGTGTAAAAAGATAAGAAAATTTGTGTCACATGTCACAGCAGATGATACCAAGATAGGACACAGCCCCTTGGTCTCCTGGAGAAAGTTACCATTAAACAGAGCAACTATGCAGAAATAGTTGGAATATCTCAGCTTGCAAAGAAAGCAGCTGTCTTGTGTCCCTGACGAGTCAATTCAAAGGTGAGAGGTTCTGTGCTATTCATAGCACAGGGATGAATTCCTTTGTTCTCTTAAAGCAACTGTATTTCCTGTCTTAGAAAACAAAACTGTAAATAGTTCACATAGTGCAGCTAGGTGACAGGCGCTCAAAACTGATGAAACAAAATTCTTCCCTGTTCCATACCCATGAAACATATTTAACTTATGCTACTCACAGGAGCACAGTAACTTCTGGTAGGTATCATTGAGATTCCCAGACTAGGGTGATATTTAGGAACTAATAGAAATTTATATTAAAGTCCCAATATCCACCTTTCTTTTGGCTTTACCCAGTAGACCATGCTTTTCTTTAGTATTTATTTCAATTCTGTGGAATAAATTTCATCTTTTCCTACAGCATATAAACAAATAATAATCTAAATATGCCAAGATGGGTCAGATTCTTCTACATCATGTATGCTCATCCCTGTGCAGTTATCTGCTGACTTCCCATACATCTGAGTACAAGCCTAAAAGCCTTTTGACTGCAGAAGGCTTTAGGTCTAGGCTGAGAAGTGAATTGCAAAAGCAAAGGCAGCAGGTAGGCAAATATCCCGTCACCCCCCTCTGTCCCTTAAGTTTACCTCATTTCTTATTACTCCCACTCCACTCAGCTGCATCCTATTGATTCTTATTCCTTGTAAAACCATGCTTTAGGATCTGTATCAGTTGTTTACTGTTTGCAGGTTGAGAGAACTGTCTGTGGTTGCTGTGCAAACAACACTGTGTCTTATCCATATTTCTGGAAGAAACATCTTAAAAATGACACAAAATATCTGCTTTTCGTCCCAGTTAACAGTCCATTGGTCTTTAGCAGTAAAACACATTGGAAGGTGGAGAGAACATACTAGGAGTTAAGCAGCAAGATGTAGCAATGATTTTAATTCACAAATGGTCAAACTGGGATTAAAGAAATTTGAATGTTTAATTAGTCCTTCAAAAAGTTGATAAAGGAAGTAGTTTTTTAAAGAAATAATTGTAATTTAATTACTTCCAAGAATGGTGTTAGCACTTGCCCACTTACTGCCTTTGAAACTAAGTTCAAAGGGTTGTGTAGCAGGAGGACACTTTCATAACCAGGTTGAACTGAAAGAAGAAAAACATATTCAGCTTCATATTAACTATGTAAATTTAGGCGATTATACAAACCAGTTGTCTAGGCCTCTCAACATTCAATGGGTCTGTCTTTGATAAAGTGTTACTATTGCTTGCAACAATACACAGAAAGGCCCAAAGCAGTATATATTGATTTAAATGAAATCCTTTCAGCAATTTGAATCAGAACGGTTCTGCATCTCTGGTAATGAATACAAGGAGATTTTGGAAAAGGAGTTACAGCTGCTGCTTGATTGAATATTCAGAGGAAAACAAAAATGTATTTACACGAGGGACAAACGTGTTCAGGTTAGTCCCTGTAACCTGAAGTTAAATTGAAAGTTTGAAATTAGCCCTGCAAAGCTTGAGACTTTTGATCATTGTAAGATGCTCAGAGAAAGCAAACAGAACAATTAAGAAAACTTTTTTGCACTGTGATCCTTTGAATTGTCTGCACAGACACAGAACATGCCAAAAGGCTTTAGACTCACATTCAGAGAAGGCTCAGGCAGAGGCTTGTCTTGAAAGTTGTTGCCCATTTCCTGCTAGCAGGAATTTTTTACCCAGAAGAAATAAGCATATTTAGTGTTGCATTTACTGTGTGCTTATTACCATACAACATTTCCTGTTGCTACAAAGGGCAAAGGAAGAATTTTGTTTTAGATTTGACAGAAGACATTATTAATAATATACTTGTGGTGCACAGTGTGCAAAGGTAAAATTGTGATAAAGCTCTGTCCCTGAGGTTTCCTTTGCTTCTCTTGAAAGATCTATCTATGGTTGATACGAGGGTGGTCCTGTGGTAATTTTCAGCCAAAACCAAAGTATGCAGCTCAAACTGAGGAATGATATTGAGGAACCTTCAGCCACAGAAACCCAGTATTTCCAGACTATGCCATGAAGCTGTGAAAGGCTAAGTCAAAACCAAAATTATCAGGTCTTTAGTGTTACATGGAATTGGGATTCTAGACGCCTTGTGATGAATTCAATATGATTCACTTAGGTGGGTTCACATTCAGTTCAGCTCACCAAGAAACTATAGTTTGATGTTTCCAAAATCCTACTTTTGCGGCACTTGAATAAGTGTTTAATTTGGAGAGGAAACAAAACTTTAATTAAAAAAAAAGCTACCCTTTTCATCATTGGGACTGTTTGGAAATCTGTATTAGATTTTGAGAAACAAATTTGTATTAATTTCTAGACAAATAAAAACGTTGGTTGTCTCCTGAAAAATTTCTTAGCTCATATTTTCATTAAAAAATACTCATCCACATGTAACTGTTTTTGAGCTTTCACTGTTTTGGTTTTTTTTCTCTCTTCACTTTTAATCAGAGAGATGCTTTAAAACACTCTGACGAGTTAGATTAGCCTTGTGATAACAACTTTGTCGGTCTGCAGCACCAACTGGGACTTCCCCTGGCTTCGAGGAAGTTGCTAGGCTACTATCTTAAAGAGACAACTCACTTGATTAATTGCAAATACAGATTGCTTTATGAAAAAGTTAATACTTTTATAACAACAAAGTCTGAGGAAATAGCAGACTGATTATCAGAACTTGCAGTATTCCCTGAATACAGGATTAAGGAACAAAAGTGCAGCTTTTAATAACTCTTGCAAGTCTGAGCTAACTCCAGTCCTGCTTTCAGTGGTGTGGTATTACTGCGCTACTGGTAAATCACCATTTCATGAAAGTCACAAAACATTTCTTTCTAGAGTGGGATTTTCAAAATAAATTTTACCTCACTTTGTACTAATGTAACTGGCAAAGAACTGCTGTAATATTTTAGGGGCCCTTTAACCCAATATGCCTTGGAGGACAGTATATGTCGTGTATGTGTTTGCACTGAATGTCAGACTGCTGATACTTTGCTATTTCATTAAATGTCTTATTACTTGATACTCTTCAAAGGGCTAAGAAGCTTTCATTCCTCGGATCACGCAGTGATTTTAGGAATAAATGTAATATGGTAATACATATGATAATTAAAAATATACATTTAAAAAATGTGAGCACCTGCTTTCTTATGAATAAACCTTTCAGTAATTATTTCAATTTCCATTAAATTTGTTGACAAAAACTGGAGAACAAAGTCTTTGAAATTTTCCTTGCCTTTTTTTTAAGCTCTTTTTTTTTTTGTTGTTTCCAAAGAAACCCAACGAAACACCCAAACACTCTTTGATGGTTCATTATTGCTTAGAAATATAAGAACATTTTAAAAATCCTTTCTGGATTTTTAAAAGTTACTTAAGGCAAATCAAATATTTCCAAACAGCTTTACATGTAAATCTTTATATAAGCAGCAGACATCTGCTCAACGTGCCTCTGATTCTTCTGAAAGCTTAATTAATAACTTGTTTTTCTTTAAAACTCCAAAAAGAATGTTCATATACGATTTGGAAGCAGTCTGGCTTGTTTTTTTGTGGTTACAGGAATGTGAATGCATTCAAAATTCATTGGTAGACAGAGCCTGGTTTAACCAGGAGGTGTTAAGAAATGAGCAACCTGCAATGAACTGAAAGAGCAGGTGAGGGAGTAACAGCACAGCACAAAGCTTCAGTGGGTGAGCTACAGAGTAGAAAACATTGAAAAAGCTCTGAAAGGAATATGACTTTCAAACTCAAACCTATGGAGCTTGAAATTGTTGAGAGGATACAGACACTGTGAAAGGTCTTCCTGTTTGATATGCAGTGTAAGGCTGACTTGAGGATTTCTCTAAGCTGTGTGTGTTTATATATGTTGGGAGTAGATGGTGGGGCACCTACAAACTCCAGTGTATTAATAGTCTTTGTGTGAAAGATGAGGAATTAAGATGTGGATCATCTTCTGGTGCTGAAAGGTGGTGGGGAGAATGCAAGGCCTTGTGTTGCTGGTTACTTCAGATCCTTCGCGAGAGACACATCATCTTTATTTGTGATAGTGTTCCACACCCCTGTCACACTCAAACAAAACTGGAGGGAGTTTCTGCATAATCTGCAAAGGCTGTGGAATGTAGCATAGTTTGGGGGCTATCTTGCTAAGCCTTTTACTGAAATATTCCTTAGACTGAAATATATTGTTACAGTCCTAAGACAGAGCTGAGGACTGTCTGTAAAAAAGGGCGTTATGACACAGTTCAGCAAGGAAAAGGATGCCAGAGGCGGAGCAGAATGAATCCACTCCCATTTTGGCCTTAGGAATGTGACGACCTTTGGGAGTCATAGCACTTAAGATCTGTGGATTCAACTGAAAAATAGCAAAGGAAAGTTTTGTTGAGGGATTGCTGAAGGATTAAGATGTAAAGAAGAATACATGATGGCAAAGTCTTAAAACAGGTCCAATAAGAGACCAAGTGTTTTGTATAAAAACGGCAAATAAATTCTAGGTGATTTTGTTTCCAAAATATTTTTTCTTTTAAAAGTTAGAATTCACTGATAGAGAAAAAAACATTTGAATTGGTAAATTTTACCTTTGGTAGGTGAAGGGAGGAATTATTTTCTGTTTTTTGAGACACATTTTCATACCATAGAGAGTTAAATTTTTTTTTAATGAGACTTTAAAATCTATCTTCTGCTATTCATGTAGTAAGACTCACCAGACTTACAGGGCCATAATCATTTGGCCTCTACATGTAGAAAAATAGGGGCTTGCACATAACTAACAGAGTGCCCTTGTTGTAAGCCACTAAAAGAGGCAGCTGTAGCACTTCTATTTGCTGCCTGAATGGAAAGCAGCACATTTTTTTAAATTCAGACTGCTAAACATAATGTTACAAAATAAAAATCCTCTTGCTGTTAATACCCTTTTAGTCTTCTATTTGCAAATATTATTTTTCCTGTAAATTTTAAGAATTTCACAAATTTAATATTTTTAATAAAAAGACAGGGTTTTAAATTTTTTTTTTTAATGGTCCACTACTTTTGTTTAGATTCAAAAGGAAAAAAGGGGGTTGATTCAGAGCTGAAAACCATTTACCAGACTCCATTTCAGCCCTTTTTATGCTCTAAGATGTAACTGGCTATTCTTTCAAATTATCTCTGTCCTTTATAAATAAAAAGGAAGAATCATAGAAGCAAATGTAACTTTTAACTCTTCTAGTCTTTCAGCTCCTTTATTTAAAATTCTTGGGTCAACAGCCAACTGACAGCTTTGGTGACTATTAGTTGTAATGAAAATGTAAATGATTTAATTCAGAAGGACAGTTCCTGAGTTCAGAAAACAGCATTATTTCTGCTATTTCTGCAGCTGGATTTTCAAGTTACTATTAATTGAGTATATTGAAATGCAGTTGTAAATAGACTGCAGAGGCAGGTTTTGGATCCCTACTGAAAATAGGACAACTAAGATCTGTTTAAGAGTGACAGCATGAATTTCTTAAGCTTGAGTACTAAGGAAGGAAAAGAATAAGGCAACAAAGCTCTAAACTAAAGCTCTAAATCCATATTTTGAGTAACAGAATTTTTTTGCATTCTAAGTGTATGTGTCTTGGGTTGAAAAATGTAACCAAAAATGTGTATTCTATTTTCATCTGTTGCGGCCGATTGGGAGATATTGTTCTTTATCTTTTGTATCTCTAGGGGGGGAAGAGGGCAGAGGCCTTCTGTTAATGGGACACCTGATAACACCAGATAAAGCAGTGCCTCCTTATCTCTTCCTGCACCCATCCTCCTCACCTGTGAATGGGCCATTTAAGGCTCCTCACATGACTGATAACATCACCTCATTCCATTGGGAGATGCTCCACCCAGTGGGAGGACCCAAACCCTTTCCACTGAGATAAAACCTGCAATCCCAAATACCAAGACAGCCTGTTCCCAATGGATTTCCAGAGGATGACAGGACCCCTTCTTGAGGATAATCTCTACTTCAATGGAGCCACACCTGTCACTCTGGGAGAACTCCAGGCTGCTTCCAACACCCTGACAAACAGGGTGTCACGTTTGCGTTCTGACTCTGTCAGTGGTCCTTTGTAGTATTGCATTTATCTTATTTTATTTTATTTTTACCCTTTTTTGTTGTTTGTTTCTTCTCTCTCTATTAAATTGTATTTCTGACTTGTAGTCTCACTAGTTTTGCTTTCAAACCAGTACAGTATGGAGAGTCAAATATTAAAAAAGGCGGACAAGCAACAGACATCTTTTTAATGGGGATTCTCCAGAACCCTGTGAGAAACATGGATCTGAAGTGGTAGAACTAATGCTCCTTCAGCACAAGGGGATGGTGTAGGTGACATTTTTAATATTGCTGTGTTTATTTTTGTATTCCAATACATAGTGTGAAGAGAGTTTAACTTGGACAAACCTCATCAAATTTTTGAAGCTCCATCCAACTTTCAAGCTTGGAGAGGAAGAGCTAGACCAGATGAACTTATGAGGTTTATCCCCACTGAATGATTCCATGTTTTTTTCCATGGATTTATGATTATGAATCCAGCTACATAATTTAACATGGTTTTTCCTACTGCTTGCTTGCAACTGTGGTATCTTATTTACCACCATTTTCGTGTCATAAATAGTCAGAGGTTTTCTATGTGTACACATATATACGAGCAGACGTGAATGCAGACCCGTAGTACACTCACATACACATATATTACAAAGTGTCTTCATAACTTGATTCAAATTGATTGTCTCTGTAAAAATTTTCAGATGTGTCAAATCATTCTTGAATTTCATATTCTGAAAACTGAAAATTTCATTGGGAATTTCAGAATTTTATAATGGTAACACAAGAAAGTAAAAAAAATTCAAGAAACTCCAAAGTATGAATCTTCCAGTGTTTGGGAGATAGTGAGGCAGATGAAAGGACAGAACATCAGTTTTGCAATCATCTCCAGTCTGTAGAAACATATAAACAAAAACTGCTTCTGCCATACTGTGTCACAACATAGCTACTGCTCACTTTGTCCTTTTTCCATCTTTGTTTACTGAGCTGAAATCAGTATAGCAGCATTAAACAAGCCTTAAGAAAAACATCAAAGTGTACCTTTACTTTAAGGAAAAAATACAGGACTCATCAAAAATCCATGAAGTGTTACGAAATGCCACCAATCCATGTCCAGCCAACCAGCACTGGCAGTTTCTAGCTTGCAAATGTACATCTGTAACAACTGTTAAAGTCTAAAGGACTGTATCGTCAGCTGGCATAAATCAATGTAACCCCACCAAAGTCAAATTTTAATGAGAATAGAAAGGACTAGCTGTTCCCGTGAATACTGAGATATATTGCCAATATCCTACTTATTTTTCTGCATACTTGTCACACCGAAAAAAAAAAGCCACAGTAAAAATTGTAGCATGTTGGATTATGTGCTTCACTCTGAACCCCAAATGAATATATGTTGCAATCTTCCTGACCTGATGCTTATATTCTTTATGTACCCTTCAAGTATTTGGAATTTCCCACAAAAGCATTTATAGTCACTGCAGAAGAGCCACTGTAAGTGAAAGATTTAAATAATGTGTCCACCAAATAAATACAAAAAACGTATCTGCTTCACTGCTGCTAATAAACCATATTGAGTTAATTTATTCTGTCCATTCAGGAGTTTCAAGGTATCAGACCTGCTGGTTTCACTGTTAGGCTGAGAAGGTGGCAACTGCTGCAGTGAGGGAGAAATGCTCTCCCTTTCTGAGCAGTTGCAACAACTATTTTCTTCAGAATTTCTTTGAAGACAAGGGACAAAACCACATTTTTCATCAGATCAACAAAAAATCATCTTTTTACTTTCTTTTACATGAATTGTATTTGTGACTTGTTAGATAATTCCTAAATGAAAAAATGTCCCTTCCTTTTTTTTTTTTTAATTGCATGAGAAATTGAAAAAAAAAGTTACTTCTGAAGGACAAATAACAAAACTGAGACCTGCCAACAGAATAGTGGGGTATCAGTATTCATGACATTTTCAGTAATAATTCTTTCATACGTGTATGTTATCTGCAGTATAATTACTCTGTAAATAGAATATGACTCTGATCTCATGTCTCTGATGACATCACCATCTGATGCAACTTGAAGTTTAAAGTAACATATTAATTATTTTGGCTACCCCATTGTAACAGGATGGTTTTAAGGATGCTGTTACACAAACAATATAATACCTGAAATTTAGTTGGAATTACTCTCCTTCACATGGAAAACCTTCCTACCTTCATGTTGAAAACCTTGTTTGAAAATATTTTTAACTGCATTTCTTTACTTCATTCTAATAGACATACTATAATTAAAGAATTTTAACATTAAGTATGTATTTAGATGGTATTTTCAGCTCTTGTGCAATTTTTTCCTATCAAATATAATCAGAATGTGGAAGAAGACTTTGGCCTCAACTGCATCAGGGAGGATCAAGCATGATAAAGTCATTTGATGTGACTTGCATTTAGAAGACAAATCTTTCTTGTCCAACAATTCAGCATTAAGGAACAGGACAAGAAACAGCAAAAAGTGTCTGCAGACTCCAGCTCATTAATTCAAGGATTATTTAGGTTATTTGGATCTTTTTTGATGTTTAAACCATTAATGCATATTGGCTTTGTTTCAAATTATGGCTTTATGATGTTACTTACATTGAATTACCAATGAAGGTGAAATCTGCCAATAAGAAAACACCAGCTTCTATTTACTGTAGGAAATAACAGCAGCAGCAACAACAAAATATGTTAAAGCAGCCTCAGAACTGATAGCCATCTTTACTATTTTACCTCACGGCCTCCTTCAGCTTCTTGCCATATGCTAAAAGTTCATTCTCTGATGAGCCTTTGAGCTGTCAGTCTGTCTTCCTAGCTTTTCTCTCATTTTCTCTTCAGCAGAAATGGCTATTTGCTGGAAATTGTTTTATATCTTGCCTGACCATTTGACTGCAGGGCACAGTTAGTTCTCATGTCTTTTATTAGAATGACAGTGGACACAGCAGGCAAGCTAGGCCAATTAAGTGGCCACTACCATTAAGATTAACCTTTTTAAAAGTCTGAGCATTATGTAGTAGAACATATTTGGTTCTAGCATCACTGGATCAGTACCTCAGGGCAAAAAAAGTGCAATTTAATCACCAATTTTCCACTTTTTCCCTCTGTATAAGGGTGAAGCCAAGTGTGTTTTGAAGGGCTCAGTCACTGGCATGTAGGTCAGTCACCCATCTACATCACATCAACAGGAGAAAGTTAAAAAAGCTCCTGGTTTGACTGCCACAGTGCAGCTTATTAATGATAATATTCTTCTGAAAAGTCTGATGTTGCTTTATATTGACATAAATCTTCTAAATGTTCATAGCTTTGGGATAAATTTTCACAATTTTAAATGTGTATCTGAATATCCAAACCTTTTCTCCCTTAATTCATCTTATTAATACTCCTGCTTTGGGAATAATATGTTCGTTTTTCATTTTCTGCCCTTGTCATGTGCCACTTCATTTGGACAAAAAAGCGTGACAGGGTTAGTATTCCTATGTCTGTATTTCTCTAGATGGTGCTCCGTGCCATATTGTTTAATTCTTATTATCCTTGCCTGATAATCTGATTTCATGCAGAAGGAAGAAGTTAACTCTGGTGAGTTCCCACTGGTACCTTAGTACTTGCACAGCTGATGAACTTCTGTTCATCCCTATATGATTAGCAAGAAATGCTGGAAGGAGAGAATCACTTGTAGTGCCATTTGCAGCAATAGAGCAAAGAGGCTTAGTAGGCTGGGTTTCCTCTGTGCTGTGTCTGTGATTGGGTTCCCCAGGTGCACGGTGGGATCAGGAGTTTCTAAAATAATTAACTACTTTCTGCCCTTCCTTCTTCTGACACTTTTATCTGCTCTTTTTTTTTTTTTCAGGTCTTATATTCCTCAAGTAAGTCATGCTTTTATTTTAATGAAGCAACACTCTAGCCATATTTTTAATTGTAGCATTAAAAATTTTTGAGATGCAGATCAGTTTTAATGGTCATTTGAGCATCTAAGTGTCTTTGCCAGTGATGATATAAATAACCTTTAATTTTGCATATCTCTTCTCCCTGTTAAGTAGTTTTCTTAACTCTGAATCAAGTGATCATGCAGCAAATGTCAAGCTGAGAACTAATACGCTATGAAAATAAAAGAAGTTGAACAAAGGAAAATAATGTTCAATGTTTTCAAGTAAAACTATGGCATTGAACTACTTCCTTTGACACATGCCTTTTTTTTGTAGGGATCAATTACAACTCTTTACTCCTGTTTGTTTAAAATGCATTATTGTGCAGGTGAACAGAGTGTTTGTGTGTCTTCTGTTCTCTGAATCTGTTCCACAAAATAATGCTTTAACAAGAACCATTTATGGGGGAGCTCAGCACACTCTGATCTCCAGGTGGGCCCCAATGTGTCAGAGGCATTTCTGCCTCCTTACATCTGCTGTCCCCACTTGGACCTCCCTCAAATGTTAGGGCCCTTCAGACAGCACAATGAACTCAGCAACTGAATGGAGAACTTGATGATGGTGAACTGACTGTTATCTAGAACTTGTGAGTGTAATTTCTAGATCTCTTTCCTCTGTTATGAAGTTAAGACTGCTGGGTTATAGATGGAAACATACTTCTAAGCATGGGTCCCGTGTTGGCTGAAGCATTCTGTCTGGGGAGAACAACTCTCAGGATATAGCCATTTTAGCAACCTTTTTCCAATGAAAAGTATTCCAGAAACTGATTTCAGTTTGCTCTATTATTTATGTTTCAATAATATACCCTATGTAAAGTCTGATTTATACAGGATGATTTTCACAGTTGCTGGCTAGCAATGTATGCAAACAAAAAGCTCCAGATAGCTGTTTATAAGCATTCCTGCTATAGTAAGTAGACCAAATGAAAAGAGCATCTTTATACAGCTTACTTAAATCTTTAAACAATTTTCCATGAAAGATTTGCAACAGCTGTAGGCACATGAAATATTTTCCATTACCTCTGGGTAAAATAAATGTGCCTGCTACATTTTTTCCTGACCCCATAGCACAGTTGTTTGCACAAAAGTGATACCATGGAGAAGGAATTGGTCTTTTGAGTACCACCCAGTTTCACAGATATTTAGAAGATGTGGTACTAGAATTGTCAATGTGATGATTTTGGTACAGACACATTGCAGAACTTAGTCAGCTTGTGCTGGTCCTAGCGAAAAAGAATAGTTGTGAGAGTCAGTATTATGAAAACTGTGGATCTGTATTTAGTTTATTTTTGTCTACAGAAGAAAGATATTAAAAAAGAAATTTATTTGTAAGCACATCATTCTGGTCTGTAGTTAATTCCTTACATTCACAGGAATAAGATGCTACAAAAAGCCATTTATTAGAAAGAATGTCAATCTGCTTATGTGAGTTTACAAGAAAAAGAATGTATTGAGACTTGGCCAGGAAGAATGAAGGAAAGAATGGTGTCAGTGTGAGTTGAGCATTCAGTTGTGCTTGTTACAGGTGCATTTTCTAAGATGAAAATCAGGTCAAAGAAGCTTCAGTTGAAACATGTTTGCTGAATGAGTGCAGTGAAAGGATGTAAAGGGAGAAAAATAAAGAGCAACCCACACTTCTATAAATGTGAACTACAAGACATGTAAGTAGCATAACTCCCACTGAGAATGTGACAAGTCTTTCAGGCACTTGCTTTTATTTCTAAGCTTTGCAAAGCCCCAGCTATCAGTGTTAGAGCTAGTTCTTTGCAGACATTTTATGAAAATTAACACACATATTTCAGAAGCTAATAAAATGAAATTTCATTATTATTCATCAATTGTATGTACCACTAACTGTTTTGAATCCACTGTAATTTGTATCCCATGCACTAAACATTGCAGCAGCAGGGTTTGAAATTAGTGCCATTAGGTGGCTTGCCTTGATATGTGTGTGGTAAGAAGCAGCCTTTCATTGGGGGTAAAAAAGTGTATTATTTAGTAAACTAAGTGCCTTTTTATTGTTGCTTTTTAAAGTTGTGTCACTGCTGTTAAGCAGCTCAAATTTGTTGGCACCAACTATGTGCAAACTTAGAAAACACCCTTTCTAATGCAATTTGCTCACTTCAGAAACTGGGGTGGGTTTTTTCCAGTTTTTATTTTTATACCTGTTGGCTCCTGTCTCATCCTTTCCATCTAGTTGCTTTTGAATGCAGTAAATGACCAGGGAAAAAGTTTTTGCTGGAAAAAGAGAAAGTTTCCTGTCTTTTCTGCATGGTGCAGAGGTCATGATGGGAGATCAAAGACAGGAAGCAGCTCATCATTTTGTTAGCAGGTACAGGGGCTCAGAGCTTTGTTACATTCTACCAGAAGCCATTAGAGAACTGTAATAAGCTAGGAGAACCAGCATGGGGCTTGATTTAGGCTGGCAATGAGATGTAGTTTTGTTCAGGAATAGATAAGAAGAATGCACTGGCACCTGTTTCGAATATACATGTGTGTTTTCATACATACATCTGAGTCCATGTGGATCTCCCTTTTGACATTTGATTCAACACAGAATAAACAATGTAAAAGTTTGGTTGATCTTCACCCCCCCAGGCCCCCACATGTGTCAAATACAGCAGATTAAAAGATACCTTTCTCTTTTTTTTCTCATGCTGCCTAGCTACTTTGTGCCTCATACGAGATGCAGCACTGACCTGGCCTCTGATTCCTAAAATTATGGGGGTAGAATAGTTTTAAACTTGTTTTTCATTAAAATATTAATATTTCCTTTCACATTTTCTTGAACTCACTTAGGAATGTGATTCTTGTGAGTCATAAAATAACACCACAAACAGTAAAGATTTTTTATAATAGATTCAATAGGAATTTATCGTAATTAATACTAATACCAATTAAATGCCTATGGTACCCTGTTATTTTCCTCTACAATTCATACTGTTGGATTTTTTTCTCTGAAAATGTTACCCCTCTACTGTGGGCACCTTTTTGGAAATTGTTATGCAAATCCAAATCCTGCAGACTTCAGAGGGAATCTGTGACAAAAGCGAGACAGGCACAGATACCTCCACTCAGGCACTTCTTTTGATTAAGGTTCTCTGCTTTAAAACAGAGTTTAATCAAGGATAGAAAAACCAGAGGAAAACTGCTTTCCAGGTGTGCCTTCTTGTGCAGATGGTGTGCTGCCAAAGAGAATCAAAAGAGACTTAATTACAAGAATGATCAGCAGAGTCAGACAGGATGAGAAATTGTGTGCTCTGATGGAAGTTGTTCATTACAAAACAACGGCACTGCTTGGCACATAGGGAAGGACGGAGGCACTTCTGATGGATGACAAAGGCTTTTTGAAGTCTGCTGAGACTGAGTAATCCATGTTATAATGTTTGAAGCATTTGAGGAGGTGACGATCACTTGTCCTTTCTCTGGACAAATCCAAACCTGCAGGGGAGCCCATGCTGCTCACTTTCCTGGGCAAATGGACAGGTAACATCCCTTGTCAATCTGCTTCCTGACAGCCTTTAAAATGCTTCAAAGGGTGGCACGAGTTCAATACAATGCTCATGTCTGTTTTGCAGAGAGAGGCAGTGTTGATCCTATATGAATGCAGTCTATTGGCTAAGACAGATCTGAGGCCCTGCTGTGATGCCTGCTGTTGCCACAAGTATGTGGGCATGGTCTCTGAAATTCTGCAGTCTCAGTAACCTTTTGCAACCACTTTTTGAGGTAGTTGAACTCACCTTACCATGTACCAGTACCTAAAATATCAAATGTTTAGACTAGGCAAAAACTAGAGGGGGATTTGGAATACCATCTCATCAGCAAAGCAATGTATCATTTAACTTTGATATTCACTCCTGGTTTTCTCTATCAATGATGGTTAAACTATGATTTTTGCAACTGACTGTTTGTGACTGCACCCACAAAGAATCCCAGTGGGACTCAATTCGAGTACAGCATCTGGCCAGAGGGAGCTGCAGGCAAAACAGCCTCATTAGTATGTGCTGAGAGATAAGCCCTGTCTTACTACCTGTCTTGTCTACTCTGGGACATGTAATCAGTGGTCCATAAACAGAAATGCATTTGTCAAGGTACTTTTCATGAAACAAATTGTACACTCTGTTAATTGAAATGAGATCAAAGCTCTTCCTCCACAGCCTTGGGACTGGCATAAGGTTCTGCACTGGCTTTGCAGTTGCATGCCTAGCTTGGTGACAAAAACCCCAAATCTTCAATCAGGTCTCCAGAAAATAATAATGGTGGTTTCTCCTTGGATAACGTTGTATTTCTGTTTATTGGGGTTTTTTTGTTTTTTTTTTTTCCAGAGGGTTTTACAAGCTCTACTGCACTAATTTTAGCAACACCATAGAATGCAGAGAAGCCTAATCCTCTGTAAGCAAGGGATAGACGGTCAGGGACTGAATTCAATGAGCTTTGTATTTGGCCTAGATGAATAAGGCCTAGGAAAGAAAAACAGCCATTCCAGCAAGCAAGTGCCAAAGTTGGGATTTAAATGCCAGTGAGCCTAAGTAATAGCATCTACTTAGCTCCCCAAAAATGGACCCTGATGACATTCTGAGGCAGTAGGTTGAAGAAAAGGGATTAAAATGTTCCAATAAATCTCACAGAAAAATGGCAAATTAGAGGAGAAAGGTGATGGAGAAAACATCCATCTGTAGAGTGAAAGAGGATAGAGAATGAGTTTTATCTCTTACCTCACCAGCAGTTTAGTCTTCTTTCCCTTCCCATCCCTCTCTCTGGACTAATTTCAGTTAGTTTTGTTGTTCCAGACTTCCCAGTACAGGTTCTGTATCTACCACAGCTCTTTTGTCTGCCTGTCTGTTGGCAATTGGCAGGACATAGAGCTTATGGCAATACTGAATCTCCACGAGAAGTAAGTCAACAGGACACATAAAAATAGAGGGAACTCACAGCATTTTCCAAACATTAGCTAATTAAGTAATGAAATGCCTTTGTTAAAAAGGCAAGACCTTTTAGACTTTTTCTGGGAAAAGGGAATGACTAAACCCAGCTTTATCTAAAGTGTTAATATCTTTTTTATTAATTGTATTGATAGTACATAGTTATAGAACTATAGGTGGACTGAATTTCATGCATCTGCATGCATGAAACATGTACATGCATGCATGTACAAACAACATGAAACCATGGCTTGCAGAATTCAAATCCTCTTCTGAAACCACTTGTAATGCATACCCTTGGAAGTGTCAGTCAGTCAGAAATAGTCAAGAATGTGAATGCTTCAGCCTACTTCCACCAAGAAAGGTGACAATGAGTGAAATTAAACCCAATGGGGCAAACTCAGTATTGATACCAGGCAAGTAAGTTGGAAGGCATCAAGTGAAATTAGGAAGGTCTCAAAACACCATTGCTTTAGTCTAGTCTCAATTTGGGTATTTAGGAAACCAGACATATAATCTCTGTCTCAGCAGGAGAACTAAATGCTTACAGGTTTTGTTCTTTCTGCTACTGTCTGGCTCTTTTTATTGCCCAAAGACACAATAACTATTTTAGGGAACTTCACACTGTGACAAGGCCTGTGTTATGTAAATGAAATGAAGACACTCAGGACTGAATTAACAGATGATTGTGAGCCACGACAGTTTTGGAAAAAAATGGTGGGATGATTTTTAGAAGTACCTAAAACTTGCTTTGCGATGTTGACACAAGCACAGACTTGTTTCCTTCCCATCTGTCTAAATGGACACCTGCTGGATAGTTCAGTTTATTTCCTAGCACTAGCTTTTTTCCCTGAGTAAATTTGTTCACTCACTCCTGTAAGACCTCTCCTGTAAAAAGTAAAAGGACATAGCTGAAGTTACATGTTAGGGATAAAGTCTACATTGCAGGCAAGAACATGCCTATGTGGAGACATGGATGGTATTTTAAGAATGGTTTAACAGCCAACAAATAGTGTACACTGGATATTACATAAGAAACAACCCAGTCTGCACAAGACCTCTGCAAGGAAGACTGGTACCTGCAGCAAACCTTCAGGGGCCAATCTATTTCAAAGGAATGGGAAATGTAAAGGAAGGGAACAGAAGGTGAGATACCCTTTTCATAGTGAGGGAAAGGTCTACCTGCCTGAGGCCATGGTTACTATAAATCTTATGGGGAAGGAATGGCAGCCTATGTGGACATCTTACAAAGCTGGAGAAAAAGAAGGTTCTTAGGGTAGGAGGTAAAAGAAAACTCCTCAGGCTAAACTGCAGAACTCAGATTTCTGTAAGCCACAAACATCTCATGCATCATTTGATGCCTTAAATTTCAGCTTTCATATCTTCCAGATTCTGTATTGCATCAGTATATAACTCTGAACTTCATATAAAGTGTTAGCAAGTTCTCCTCACAGTGTAGTTAGACAAAACAATCCTTTTCCAGCTCAAGAACCAAGGACACCATTGCAGCTTTAGGCCCAAAAATATAAACAGCAAATTGAGGAGAGCGATCTGGGAGGATGGGACTTCATAACCTGAAGCTATAATTGGACAATCAACCCCATTATGTAAATGGACTAAACCTTATAAAAGTGTGAAAACTTGTAACCTGGCATCCACCTTGGGTGGAGCACACTGGGCTCTTGTACTGCTCAAGGTGCATCCTTTGAAAGCCTTCTAATAAATATAAACTTTATTCCTTTAACACTGTCTGGCCTCTGTTCCAGGTAGCCTCTCCAGGAATCACATTGGCCACATCCTTGCACAAGCTGATGTTGGACAAGGTGCCCTCTGTCAATTATTCTTCTTCTTTAACTATACATGTCAAACTTCCGTGCTCCAGGAACTACGAAAGAGTCTCGGTGTTTGGGATTGAAGGTTTTATGCTGGTGGAAAGGCTTTGGCTCCTCCCACTGGGTGGAAATGCTCACAATGGAATGAGGTGATGTTATCAGTCATGTGAGAGGCCTTCAATGGCCCATTCACAGGTGATGTCCCTCGGAGGAGGATGGGTGGAGGAAGAGATAAGAAGGCACTGCCTTATCTGATGTTATCAGGTGTCTCATTAACAGAAGGCCTCTGCCCTCTTCCCCCACTAGAGTTACAAGAGATAAAGAACAATATCTCCCAACCAGTTTCAACAGATGAAAATATAATACACATTTTTGGTTACATTTTTCAACCCAAAACAATAAGTAAAGAAGTATCTTCATGAAATGGACCCTCATTATACTAAAGTGTTTCATAAAAATACTGGCAATTTCAGATCTCAGAACATTGTTAAGAACTCCAAGCATTACGCAAAATATCCAAGACTTTATGGTGGTTATAATGAAATTTGTTCGTAAACAGAGGTGTTGTGAATATTGGATCATCCATATTTAACAGTCAATACTGACACCTGTGCAATTTATTTTGGTTAAAGGAATGCACTGCCTATATGAAGTCATAACTTAAAGCTTTAGTGGTTAGTCAAAATTTTATTCTTATTCTAGGTGTATTAGCACACACAAACTGAATTATCCCACTTCTATGGTCATTAATGTAGTAATACAGGTAAAACCAATGCATAAAACCTTCCCAATAACTGTCTCTTTCTCTGGTGGTTTTCTGTTGTTCTTCCTGTGTTTTTTCCTTTTCCTTAAGAAAAAGAAAAGAAAGTTTCATGATGAGCAATCAGTACTTAAATCTGCTCACCAGGAGAACTAGGTTAATTGCTGAGGGTTCTTCCTCCTCTTTACCAGAATGGGAATGATGTTAATTGCAATGATTTCTTTCTACTGACTGTGGGGTCTGTTTGTATATATTTTTATACATATTTCAGCATGCAGTACTCCTTATTCTGCCATTTCACATTACATCCATACTACTAATAATGATTAATCATTAATATCATAATCTTTGTAATAACAATAATAACAATATTAAGAATAGCTCATTTTTAAGTACCAGCAGTGTTCTAGAAAAAACACGTATAAAGACCCACAGATACATCTTGCTCTAGTAACCTAGTAACCTTGTTTTTACCAATATCTACAAGTTACAGCATTATCACTGGCGCATTATGAAAATTTCTACAAAATGCCACGTTAATGCCTTGGTTTGGCAATGTACCTTCACACAATAATGTGATGTTTTTTAAAGAAATATGAAAATTGAAGAAATTTAAGAAGCCAGTATATTATTCTAGTTTTTAATCAATGAATTTAATATAATTCTTATTTTCAGGGTAGGGAGTTTTGTTTTTGTTGTTTTTGTTGTTGGTTGATTTTTGGAGGGTTTTTTTTGTCTCCATTTTTTCTTAGTCTTTTTAGTTTCTTTGGGGTTTTTTTGAAGCTGTTTTTTCAGGGTTTTCTTTGTAACTAGGAAGATTCATTATGGAAACACTTCGATATGTAACAGCTTGCTTTCAACAGGACTTAGGCACTGCAACTCTCTGCCCACACAAGCCATAACTTTAAATAGAATAGCAAATACACTGAGACTGAATTTTCAGTTGTTAACACTGAACATGTAGCTTGTACTAAGTTCAGATTTTAAAGTATATATCCTTTTCTTGCACCTAAAAATATTGCCTGAGTACATTAAGAATACTTCGGCCATTTGTCTGAGAATCTAGAGGTTTTGCTGGAGCAGTAACAGTAGCAAACAGCTCCTTTTTAAAATTGTCATGTATTATTCACATCTTGCCTTAGGAAAGAATGGTGATTTCTCAACAAATTAAAATGACAGATTTTTCCCCTAAAGTACTTAAAATCAAAATTCATGGGTCTGACTAGGCTATTTGGTGTCCAAAAATCCAGGACAAATTGCCCCTTCACGTGGCCCATCAGTTCTATGGGACATGCTTTGGGACATACATGGGAGTTTTTGAGCATGGACTGTACACAGGGCCTCTGCAACAAATCTAGTGCTTTTTCAATGGAAAGTCTGGAACTTTGTCTTGTCATGCTTTAAAACAGAAGTTGTCTGTTGAAACTGAGTCAGAAGAACAGGAAGAATGTCTTAAAGAGGCATGTTAATATTGATATACTGCTGAGTAAATGTATTCTTGCAGATTGTTTGCAACATAGGTTTGATAAATAAGTGCTCAAAGAGTGTTTAATATGTGTCACATTACCTGTGTAAATGTTACAGCTTGGGAGATGAACAGAGAGAGAGCAGCCCTGCGGAGAAGGACTTGGGGGTGATGGTGGAGGAGAGCTGGACATGACCCAGCAATGGGCAAATGCAGCCCAGAAAGCCAAACGCATCCTGGGCTGCATCCAAAGCAGCATGGGCAGCAGGGCAGGGAGGGGATTCTGCCCCTCTGCTCTGCCCTGGTGAGAGAGACCCCACCTGCAGGGCTGCATCAGCTCTGGGTCCCAGCATGGGAAGGACATCAATCTGTCAGACTGAGTCCAGAGTAGGCCACCAGCTTGATCAGAGGGATAGAGCATGTCTCTTATGAGGACAAGCTAAAGGGATTGGGATTGTTAACTCTAGAAAAGAGAAGTTTTCAGGGTGACCTAATCATGGCCTTCCAGTACCTGAGGTGAGCCTACAAGAAAGATGGAGAGAGACCATTTACAAGGACCTGCAGTGAGAGGACAAGTGGGAATGCTTTTAGACTGAAAGTAATTTTAGATTACATACTAGAAAAAAATTCAGTGCAAGAGTGAGAAGGCACTGGAAGAAGTTATTGTGGTAGTCTGTCAACCATCACCAGAGGACAATTCATACTCTGACACAGCACAGCCCCTACGCTGCCTCAGTTAACACCGCCTCCTCTTTGCCAAGTCATCCTGTGAGATTTCCTTGCAGTCAGGGGGACCAAAACTGCTTCAAGCCACGTGCAGCCCCTAGGCTGCCTCAATTCACAGACACTTCCCTTTGAGAAGCCCCTTTGAGAGTTTTCCTTGTGGCTCAAGGTAAGAACAATTACTTAAACCCTGAGCCTTTGCAGTTCTATGTTAATATTTCATACCCCATTGGTTGTTCCCCCTGTTCCTGGTTTTTATCCCTCCTGATTGGTTCTCTTTGGATCCTTCTTCTGATTGTTCCCTTTCCCAATTCCTTTTCCCATTGGCCAAGCTGTGTAATCCCGCCTCTGGATACCCTATAGAATCTCCTCTTGCGGAGGAGCATTTGGCTCTTTTCTCCTCCAGAGCTTGTAGAGTAAGGGAGCTCTCCCGGAGATCAGAAGGGGCCTGTCGTGCTGTGTAGCAAACACGGCTCTGCTGCTCAGGCAGCCTCACAAAGAGCAAATCACTGCGCACCTGGGGGTGCACCAAGGAGCTGATTACTCTGCACTTTAGAGTGTACAAAGAGCAAATCTCTGTACCTGAGAGTGCCTGTGCCTCCATCGATCTAGGTGTCTTTTTAAAGATGCTTCTAGCGAGGAAGGTCGTGGCACCTTCACCACTGGACCAGACTGTGATGGGTTATGCAGGGAAGTTTTGGATACCCCATCCCAGAAAATGCTCCATTTGTATGCCCCATCCCATCTCAAGACCAGGTTGGATGGATCTCTGAGCAACCTGGTCTAGTGGAAGGTGTTTCTGCCCATGACAGAGGGCTTGGAACAAGACAATCTTTAAAGTCTCTTCTAACCTCAGCCACTCCCTGATCCTACAATTTCTCCTAGAAAAGGTAAGCAAAAATATTTGCGTCCATTCTCTTGTTGTTTCTGGTTTCTTTCCAGTACTGAAGCTTAAATGCGGCACAGTTTTAGAAGTTGCTCTCAGGAATGCACTTGCTGGTCTAGTTAGCCTAGGTGTGCTCTACAGTGCATGCAGGAAGCTCCCTGTATGCTCAGACAGTGCAGCCAGTTTTCCTATCTTTGGAACAAGTATTTTGCCAAGGGACAGAGTTCTCATACCAAATATTTATAAATAAAAAATGTATTTTGGCCACTGAGACCACCCTGTTTAAAAGGTTTATTTAACTTTGCTTGCTTTTCAACTCATTGGCTTGCTGTCAAGCCCTCTGACTTGCAAATACCTTCATTATAAATTTCCATATATTATTCATTCAGTGCCTTAGGAAAGAATGGTGCTATATAGACAGATTAAACTGACTTATTTGTGCCCCAAGGTGCTTACAATTTTTGTAAGGCATAAAGTACAAGGCATTGCAGCAAAGGTGGGGACCTACATAATGGGAGACAAAACTACAGAAATTAGTGTTTTATGGTTGGCTGAAAGATTTTCAATAAAAAAGTCTGGAAAGACATTTTGAGTCCTCTGTAAGCCCTCACACACTGAATAATGGGAATTGAAGCTCTGTTATTCTAGTAATTAGCAAATTTTACCTATATTTTTGTGTTCATTGCATCAATAAAATAAACACTCTGAAAAAATTACGGTTTTAGAGATAAATTTGTCTCTTGAATTCCAACACTCAAAAATTACCTGAGCCAGTGCAGAAGGCAATGAGTAAAAGCCTTGATAGAGGTCATCAGTAGGGAAGCAATACTAGGAGGAATTGTACCTCTGATATTCCCACTGAAGTTTATATCTAACTCCAGTCAGTGTCACTAACATGCTAAGACTAGCTGTCAAAAAACTTGAAACTACAGCCTCTATGTCAAAATACCTGGAGGCTTCTATCCTTCATTGTAATGCCAGCTAAGAGAAAATTCACTAAATGGAACTGTAATTGTTTCCTAGGCCCACTGCAGAGTAACTGAAAAGGCCTACATAACTAAATTTAAACACAAGCACTTTAATATTCCTGCCTCCTGTAGTATTGGATTGGGGCAGCATATACAGAACATTCACTTGAGAAGCCCTTGAACAGTCACAGACATGCAAGACCTTATAGCTGTATTGTTTTAAGTGCGTTAAGTTTTCTAAATTCAGGGAGGATATATGCAGGCTTTTGTATCTATAATATACATATTTCAGCTTGTGCTCCACACTGACGTCCTTAGGTAAGACAATATGGTGATGTTCTGAATTTGCTGTGTCATACCAATCTCTGAGTTTTTTGTAGCATCAAAGTAGAACCTGTCAAATCCAGGATAGATGTGGCAAGGAGAGATTGAATAACAGTAGTGAATGTCAAGAATAAATTGTGATGGTTATGTGCCTACATGTTGTATGTCATATTTTAGTACTGAGTTACGCATGCAGAGTCAGAATATTGCAATACAGCTACTATAAAATATTATCCAGATAAAATTTTTTGTAATGTCATGAAGACATCAAGTTATGATTCTTTTGAAGTATGTTAGTACTTCCCCATTTTAAGTAGGACTTTCTCCAGTGATCTGCAATCTTCAAATTTGGTCAATTTAGACAGTATTTAGACAGATGGTATAAAAGAGTATATCAGCTCTAGACAGCTCTAGGCAAATTGAATATTTATTGCGAAGTATGTGGTGGTTCTTGAACCCTTGTCTTGAACAAACACCAATGTTCACAAGCAGAAATCCTGAAATGTATTATTAATATTATCCTGAGCATCTGTTGCATGAGGAAAACATCCATTCTTTTTGCCAAAAAGGACAGCAAATAAAAAATAATAGGATATTTATAGATGTTTGAATTCTTTTCTCATAGTCCTACAAGTATTGACATGCTTTGAAAACACTGATTGTTCTTGCTGCTTACACCAGATTTAACCATCATTACTGTGTGATTTCCAGTTAAGAAGGAAAACAAATGTTCCTTGGTGTAATGGACGTAATGGGAGAGGCTTGGACTGAATTTCACTGCATGCAGATGAAAAAAAAATATTGGTCATTTATCCATGTGCTTGAACTGCAATATCTTGTTGGACTTCTAAACTCCAATAGAATATTTTTTTTGCTATAAAAGGTATGATCCACAATTACACTTGATTTGGTTTTGGAGTTCAGAAAATTTCAGCTTGACAACTCAAGTAAGAGGCGTATTAGAGTCAGGAAGAAAAAGGTGACAGTCTCTGATGAAGAAGAAAAGAGAAGTTTCTCTAGGCCTAAAGAGACCTACCTGAAAAATTCATAACTCCAGAGCAATCTGGTTGCTTGGGACGTTCTCTCCTAGGCTCAGAGGAAAGTATGCATATGAAAGAAGTGGATAAAAAAGAGAAATGTTGCTTCTCGTCTCGACATCTTTTCTTCTACGTCTGATAATTGCTCCCAGCTGTGAGGACACCCAACTAGTCCTACAAAGGCTTTCTCACTTCCTTTTGTTACACCAATTTTTTTACACCAATGTTACACCAACCTTTTGTTGGTGTAATGAGAGGAAGTGGCTAATATGAGAGCCACTCATTGGCTAATGAGAATAGATATAAACTTCTATATAACTTCTTTGTATTGTCTAAAGAGATTATAGTCCAAAAGAGTGATATTATACAGAAATTGTGAAAATTTGTGGAGGAAATTAATGACGGAAGATAAAGACATTGAAGAAATAGCTTTTCTAAATGAAATAAGCATCGTCAAGGTTGAAAAAATATATCAGGAATACAGGGATCCACAGCAACAGCAGGGAAAGAAAGAAGCTGTTCAAGAGGAAGAAGCAAGCATGTATCCTATTCTTAAAATAAATGACAAAATTACTAGTAAGGAAACAGAGAAGACATAGGTGTTCAATATATCTGAGTGTAATGAAAAAAGTATAATATAGCTGACTTGTTTTCTGGCTCTTTCCTCTTTTAAAAGGAATATTTTAAAGATGTCTGCACTTATAAGAATGTCTGAGGACTGACAGTATTAATATTTATTAAATATGGGAATCCTTGTAAGATTTTAAATATCTGAGATTGTTGATACTGTGTGAACGCAAAATTCAGTGTGTCACCACATGCAGAAAAATAATGGAAAAGATGAAGTAGGAAGTGAATGAAGTAGTTCAAAAGTATTTAAAACTAAGAACATAAGTAATGGTAGTCAACATTGTGGTTTGCGTACTTGGTCTCATAAAATAAAAATGTTTGTGATAGCATTTTAACTGTGTTTGAAAATGGTATATATGTTTATCCTGATAATGCGTACAAGCATCTACCTCCTTTTATCTAACTAAAGAACCTGACTCAAATATAAGGTGTCAATGAGATACGGGTTTAAACTACAGGCATAACAGGTCTTCAAAGCAGAAGTGTCAATATGAAAGACCTCTTTGGAAGTGGTGTGCTATTATATCAGTGCTAATTGTAAAGGTATAGTGAGAAGAGAAATGATGGTAAGAGCAGGTCATTCAATATAGATTTTAGACAAATGCAAATTATTACAATCCATGTAAGAACAAATTCTGTATATCCAATGACCTTTGATAACCTGCAGTTGACTAAATGATCTTATTTTCCTTTTGACTTTAAATTTTATAGCTGAATTTAAAAAGAAATGTAGAAAATGATGAATGGTCCAGGACTAAGCATTTGGTCTTTAAGTGCTGTAGTGTCTGTGGGAGTGTCTGAAAGAAGACGAAATATAGACAGAAAGTCTCCATACAAGACAGTATTTAGAGTTCTTGCTAACATTTCAACAATGTGGGTTTAATTTATGCCTTCAGTCAATCAAATTCTCGATTTCTGACTGTAACAGTTTTGAAAATCAATCTGATTTCTGGAATTTCAAATCTTTTGAAGTTCACTCTGAAATTGTAAATATTAACTTGTACTGATTCCAAAATAAAACTGATTTTTTTTCCTTGAGATGATATTTCTCTTTGTCATTATTAAACCCATAAAGTACTCAGTCTTTACAGAATTTACTTTCATGTGAGCTGCCTGAGTAAAAAAAAAGAAAAAAGGAAAAATAATTTTTTAAGGCCTTTTTACAGAAGTTATGTTGTCCAGGCTCTCAGGCTTATGGGAGTATGAGAAAAAAAGTATAGCATTTGTTGCATAAAATGCTTTGCTGAAAGATTTTTCAGCTTTCAATAGCCTTCAGGCATGATTAAATAGAATGCATAAAATATGTATAATATTCAAGCAGTTACATTTATTTTAGGTGAGCTAGAAAGCTGTATTAAAAGGATTTTTCTGGACTTGTATACCTTAAAGGGTGCCTTTATTTGGCCACTGATGAAATGATAAAGAGATTATTGCCCTCAAATGGACAGAGGAAAGTGCCCTACAAGAGGTAAAAATGGCAAATATACATCCCTTTTTAAACCACTCAAATTATAGAGGTGCATGTCAGCTTTAACTGCAGGGAACAATGGTGCTAAGAGAGCAGGGAAAAGCAGATCTCTTAAATTTGGTGGACATGGAGTGTACAGTTATATGGATTCACTCTAAGAGCCAAGATGAACTTATATTGCTCATGTCCCTCAGAGGAGTTTGGGGAATTGGCACTGTATTTAACACTTTCTGCTTCATATAAAAGTGACTGCGGTAGAAATTTGGGTGCAAAGTCTATACACTGAGCAAAAGGATTCGTGTCTAAATAATTTTTGCAAAACTTCAAATATTGTCAAATAACTGGATGTGCTAGCTGTTGGTTAAAGTGGGAATCACTATAATATTTCACTGATTGGGTATATGTATGAGTAGATACCGCTTAAAATAAATTGTGTTTTAAAGAAGCACACTTCCAACCTAAAACATTACCCATCGCTTTCTCATATCCCAGTAAACATTTAGAAATAGAGATTTATTGAGACTCAAAATCATTATTATGACACCACTTTGCATGCCATTCTCCAAAGCATTTATTAGTGTGTGTGACATCTGAACAACACATTTTGGAACATTCATTTTCCTAATGACTTTGCAAAACTGACCTATGCTCTAGACAGGATTCCTTCACTTATTAATCTTTCTGTATTTCTAGGCTTTAATGAGAATAATACTTCAGGTTTGGGATTTTATTCAAAACTGATTTTTACTAAGGTGGCAGCAGTATCAAGATAAATAACAGCAACAGTGTAATGATGTATTGCTGCAAATACATGAAAAGAAATGACAATTAGAAAATAAGTGAATAAAAGTATGGTCTACAAAGTGTTCATTTACTCTGTTGTTTTCTATGTCTTCCCTTACATGGGGACAAATTAGAGGTCTGCTACTTTGATGCCACTATAAATAAGTTGGAGAGATTTTATTTTTTATAAAAGCAAATGTTTCTTAACATAAAATAATTCTTTTTCTAAAAATAAGGTCAACAAAACCAGGGGAAAATAGGAATAATTAGACAAAATAGGTTAAAGCTCAACATGTCTATGCTTAGCAAAGATTGTGTGATAGCAGGATTTGGGAGGAAATTTTAAATTATGTTAATAAATATGCTTTGAATATACATAAAGCTTTTGAAATGGCTTTCTAAATTAAGTCTTTCTATTGACTCATTTTGGTTTTTTTGATCCAGCTGTAAAGACTTGTCACTCCATTTTCAATTGAACAGTATGAACTCTCTGACTCAGCAGTAGCTGGGAAAGATGAGTAGAAAAACCGCTGGAAAAAAAAATGGTCATTTTAAATCATACAGACTGACCCTGGAAAAAAAATCTCTTAAATTTTAAACTGAAAATCTATCTATATACCCTTGGTTAGGGTGAAATATCTACCAGCATAAAATAGTACTCTGGAAAAATTTAGATTCACTGTTGTTCATTTGGAGATTACAGTTGGATTGCTTGGGGATCTTCAGAGAAATAAGTAACACAGGAAAAATAAACTTATAAAATTAGCACAGTCTGAAAACTCACAGATTTGTAGTTCGAAAATGCATTGACTACATCGTAAAGCCAACATTTGCATTCAGCTTCTTTTGTAAGAAGCAAGACAAAGAGTGACTGAAATGCTGTAGAACAAAACATTTTTGATTTTATGGTAACAAATAGAAAAGTGAATTTGAGAAAAATCTCATTATCATTTCTATTGCTTTAAATAAAATTAAGATTTGGATGTCTTTATCATATTAGGTATTTGTCAGGGGTTTTGCACCATGTAATACTTTTACAGGGGATTTTCATATTTGGCTGAAATGTGGGGCAATCAAGGAGAGTAATGAACATCTTTTATAGAGTTTCAGAGGATATATTTGATAAAAATAACCCTATCATAATCAGAAGATCTCTGATATGTAATTTTACTGTTGTGGTACAATCTCTGTTTTAATTGCCTATCTTGCCTGAGACATTCATGCAAACAATAGAAATTACTCTCAAATCACTTCTGAAAGACCGTATCATAACTTAAACATTGTCATAAAGTTAATTAAGCTGTAACTAGTGGGGACCTTCTAAAATGTCAACAAAGGCTTTGAAACATCCTCTTTTCCTCTTTCAGTGGCTGCTTAAAAAAATTGTTAGAGATGAAGAAATTTGCAATTATTAAGACACAAACCAGAAATTTCACAGCCAGGGGTCCCTCAGGTGGACTGTTCTGCAAAAGGCCCTCTGTCTTGCTTAGGCACCCCTGAATAGGAGAGGGGAACTCCACCAGAGACTCATTCAGCTCTTCCTGAAATTGAAGGAGGAGACTGACCCCAAAAAACAGGGCATGTAGAAGTCACTCAGATACTGAGATTTCCTATTGCCTCTTTGAAGAAAGTCCTTTCCATAGTCACAACTTTTATTAACTGATTAACTGACGTCTTCTTTGCACTTCAAAAAACACTATGCTATCTCCTCAGTTTCTGAATTTGTAATTTTTTTGTTTATAGTGGGTATAAGAAGTCATAAATAGTTGTATCACTTACAACAATTCCCAATTAATAAACTGGAAAAATACATTTTTCATATGCTTATGAATGTAAAAATCATGTTTTCCTTACACAGCCAGGCATTTAACAATGTACTTATGAAAGCATTTAAAAATGTAAAGTCTGTTCTTCAACAATAGTAAATTTTCAATATAAGTTGTACATAACTTCATGTCTGGTGGGCAGCCATAGAGATTTCATGATTTATATGCCTACTACCAGAGGGCTGTGTCTTGGAAAGTGCTTTCCTTTTACTGCACTTTTGTCTTACCAAAATTTGCCTTCAGCCTTGATCTGTGATGTGTGTGTTTGTGTTTGCACCCCTGCCTGTATGCCAGCTGTGCACTGGGAATAGATTCCACAGTTCTGCCTATACCCAGCCATGACCTGTGGGCAATAGTCAAAGGTTACTGCTCAAATTTGAAGTGGCCATTTTATTCCCATTTTGCCAGGCATGAAGGGGAGGGGTTCTTCACAACTCACCAGATGTTTGGAACACTTTTTGTTTATTGGTGTTCTATTGCATCGACATTTTGCACTATAAGACTTTCTAGATAATTTTCACATCATGTATGAGGCAGGGGGAATATGGTATTCTCTCAGCAATGAGATCTCTTTAGGGGTGTAGCCTCGGGAGAGAATGTGGCACAAGTTGCCCTGAAAGTTTCCCAGAGGACTCTGATGCAAACTGCTTCATTATTCTGGACTAATTTATGAAAATAATTAGAGAGAAAATCAGATTTTAAATTATAAAATTGCTAATGTATTGCACATAATAGTCAAATTTCCCCTGTGATTCAGCTCCATGGAAGGGGTGGCTGGAAGAGATTTTGACTGCTGCTGTAAGCACCTTCCAAACTCGTCCTTGTGGCACAGTGAGGGAAGGTGCAGGTACTCTGACCTAAGGGGATGCACTAACACAGGGAATATGCATTAAATGCCAGTGGAGCTGTAGCAGCAATCTGAGTCCTGAAGGCAACACATCCATGTTCAAAGGTTCTGCATTTCAGTCAGAGTCCTACCTCTGAGCAGAATCTACTACCTTTCTTGATGGCATAATGAGAACTTACCTTGTTTGCTTGCAGTTTCAGAGATGATTTCTTCACTCTGTAGTGTGGCCATATATTTAAATGCAAAAAACCCAGTAGCAGATAGGGTAAAGCTTCTCTACAGTTTCCTGACTTTTCCTTCCTTTCTTTAACTAAAGCTTCTGATCAATTCTAAAATACAGAAGCATTTAAAGGGACATGTAAATTTATGTCACTGCATAAATATTAAATTGAATAATAAATGTACTACTGGTATTATCCATTTATATTTAAAATTTGCCATATGCAGGGCAATAAATACTTTGACATTGTATATGTGTAAAATAACCTAGCATGCCTTTTTCACCCTAACTTATTTTGTGTAAAACACCATTAGGAGCAATCATAATGATAGCTGAAAATATCCTGAGGGGTTGGTGAGCACTAGCAGATGCTCACCTTTTACTTACTGACTGATGGAAGTTGAAATTATGGGAATTTTGCCATCCATCACGCAGGTGCTTAGAGACTAAGGTGATAAGTTCAAAGAGCTGATGGTTAATAATTAAATATAATAAGCATCTGCTATTGTTACTACCCAGGGGCTGAAATGCACTGCTTAAACACATAGTAGGGCTATGGATAGCATAACTCTGCATTGCCTCTTGGAACTATCAGGCAAGAATTGCTACTGACCTGTACAAAACTGCAGTTTTCCCAAGGACTCCTCTGCAACAATTTTTAAATGCTTCAGCCCAAATTCTGATCTCCTAACTCATTCTGATCAGTACCAATATAAGTCAGTATAATTTCTGTTGGAGCGAAGGGCTAATGGGACAGGATGTAAAATGAGGACCCTCAGTCCCATACCTGTACCTGAATTGGGACCTCTCCTACCTCTAAAATTTGCCAAGTTGGACATTTAAGTTAAGCCAGCTGTTCAGGCTTCCTCTATAATCAATCATAGTCTATTCAGAAAGAATTTCTTCTCTGAAAGGGTTTTCAAGCATTGGAATGGGCTGCCCAGGAAGGTGGTGGAGCTACCATTCCTAAGTGGTGAAGAAACAAGTGGATGTGGCACTTAGTGCTATGGTTTGGTTGATAGTTCATAGTGGTGGCTTGGTCAAAGGTTGGACTCGGTGGTCTCTTCCAGCCTTAATGATTCCATGATTCAACAGAAAGAGATTGGCATCTTCACAAGGAACTGAATCTGTCCCAAGATAACTTCTCTGAACTCTGTCTTTTGAAGAACCTCTCTCTCTTTCCTCACCAACTAGGGAAATTAACATTTTGATTTTCACATTAAAGGAAACTCAATCTAATACATAGGCCAAATTAAGACAATTGTTAAGGTAAGTTCATACCTACTGACAGTGCCATATTTTTCTAGAGTGGAGACCCTAAGGGTCTTTTTGTTTGTTTGGTTGGTTGGTTTGAAAAACAATGAACAGCTCAAAGGTGCCAAATAAAATGTTTCAAGGTTATTGCACAAGTAAAATAGATTTCTCAGTGACCCTGATAATACAACTCTAGACATGCCTAGTAGGACTTACATTTTCATTACCTATGAGGTAGATGATTTTTTCTTTTTTTCTTTTTTTTTTAATCACAGATATCTTATTGATTGAGTAGCCTAAATAAAATTACATGCTAAATTGAACAGTTCTTCAGTTCACACTATTGACTTGGCCATTATTTCAGTTAGCCAATGTTTTCAGAATTATTTGTGCTTAAAAATGTGTGGCTACATTACATGGAAGAAGCAGAGGCAATGCAAAATGCTAATGACTTTTATCAACTGTTGCAAACTCTTTCATATATTTACCTATGTGTGTAGTGCAAAGCCCAACAGCTATATTTCTACCATCAAACAAAGCTAGCATTAATTCTAGAAGAGTTTTTTCAGGTGTGTAGAATTACCTAGGCAATATGTCTAGGTCTGCATTTTTGTTAATAAAGTAGATGTACACAGAGTTTGACATCTTTTCATAGGTATAGCTGATTTTTTAATTATTATTGTTGGTTTATTTACTGTTATTCCTGTTTCATGGGAGGGAGGAATCCAATCTAGTTAGGCTTAAGAGAAATGTTTCCCAAAATACTTCATTACTTTGCTAGGCTCTGACATACGGCTTTATAAGAAAGACAGCCTGAGCTAATGTGACAGAGATGGACAGAAAATGAGGTTGGTTGTACGATTAATGGTGTACAAACTTATGTATTTAACTGTGACTTAGTGTCATTAGATTAGATTGTACCACAAGAGTGCCAGCATGTTTCTATATTTGAATTCACAGTCACTGGATAAAAGAAGGACCAGTTCCTGGCAATAGCTCACAGATCTGGAACTCCTCCTTTTCCCTTGCCATCTTCCTAGACTAATATTTGTATTTCCTTGCTTGCTCTCTATCTGACTTTTTAGAACTAATTGTTGCTTCTGTTGGTGTTCAACTTTAACATGTAAGAAAATATTGTGACTCCTTCTCCATCTGCTGCCTTTGATCTTCTGCCTCCTCAAGATTTTGACATTCCTCTGAGGAGGGCTATCCCTATGACCAGAATCATGGCAGCAGATACAAACCCTGGGCTTTTAAGCAAAAAGTTGTTGCCTCTCTGAACTCTGGATGGCAATGGGGTGAGTTAGAAGATAGGTACAAAATTCTCCAGCAGGGTATTAAATAAAATGTGGAGTGCCTAAGTTTAGGCATATGCAGAGCTTGGCAGTTAACTAAGGAGTTTGGAGTCTAGGTTTAGGGCAGGAGTTTAGGTTAATTTAACTTTAGGTATATTTGGTTAAGTGTGCTGAATCAGCATTTTGGGCCACCATTTCAAAAGTTTGCATCTACGACTTGCCAAGCTCCAAGGCTGGCGTAAAATGTCTATTGCCACATTCTCCAACACTTACAAAGAGGTGTTTTGCTACTGAAAATGATTTTCTATGTCTGTTTTCTACCAACTTAAAGAACAGGCATCTGGAACCTAAAAATTTTTCAGGTCAGAAATCAGACACATAACTTGTTCCTGGTGAATATTGCCCAGTTCTGATATATTATTTGAATAAGTGACCAGAAGAAGGTATCATGACTGTGTTACCTCTAACTTTGTAAAACTTCAAATACCTGAACTTCAAATACCTGAAGGGAACATAGAGGTGCTGACATAGTGATCATAATGCCAGGAACTCCAGTGCCAGATCATGTAACACCCTGCATGCCCTGCCAATAGGTAAAGACTTGAGCTTTGGCCAAATTGATAAGGATTTTCCAGTTTAAAAACTGTGCTTGTCTACTGCGTGGGAACCTTTCTCTATGGACAACAAAAAAAGAAATTAAAAAATGTAACTTTGCCTAAATTATACTTGCATGTAATGTAGTGTGATTAAAAAGGATGACAAAACATAGTGCTGATACTTTTGCATCTGAAATAAATTAGCACATCCAATTCACATACCCATGGAAGCTGGCAGAATGAATGGGGAACACAGGTTACACTACACACTTTAAAGTCCCTTGCTGAGCCATCTGGAAGGAACACTGAATAACAAGAGTCTGTCTGTGAAGTTCAGTTATATGGTGCACGTGGGGTAAATACACTTTTGTTCTGCAGAAAATACTCATTTGGTGCATGCTACTGTAGCTACTAGAGGAGCACTGGCAGAGAGGAGAGCACATCACCAATTCCAAAATCAGTTATTTTCTTGTCAAGCCATAATGGTTGTGGTCTGACAGACAGCAGCATAGATAAATTAATGCCCATGCCTTAAAAAACAGGGACCTTGTAAAACAAACATTCAGGATTTTTGACAAGTTACTTGGATCTGGATTTCAGATTCAAAGCAAATTTGGATATTGTGGCAGTAGTAGGGGCAATTTAAGTCATATATATTGGAGACAGGGAATTCTTTATCAGACTTGTAAATACAAGTTTATTATATTGCTTCAAGAAAAACTGTACAAGTGCACAGGTGTATACAGAGAGTTAAAAAAGCCTACTGGTTACTTCTTGCTCAGGCAGTTACTATATTGCAGGTTCTCAGTGATGGAGAAAACACTTAAGAGGAAATACTTTATATTGTTAACCAATTTTTCTAGTCTTTTTTGGGTAGTCACATTTCTGTGCTGGTAGAGAGTAGTTTCTGGACTAGTGGGACCTTTGTTTTAGACTGTTGCAATCAATCACTATTTAGCAAGATTCATAAATTAAAATCTAATTTTTAAGGTGGTCAATCCTACCAAAAATTTCTGAACTTCTTTTAGGCTGCCCTGTATAATGTCATATATTCCTTGACCAAAGCTGAACTTCATGAGCCACTTTAAAAAAGATATAAATGTGTAATTGCAAGAATGTCTATTACTTACCAAAATGTTGTGGACTTGTAGGATAGGATACAGATCTCCATAATATGATCACATTCTTGCTTCCTCCTGAAATTTAGAAGTACCTTATCATGTATCATTTAACACATTCTGATGTCTCATAGTTTGTATTTTTTTTCCTGCCTAATAGAGATATATAGCAAATACATGCTTAACTCAAAAGAGCTTGTGAGGACTAATAAAAAATTAGGTCAACATAGAAAAGTGAAGTCTAGATAATCAAAAGTAAAATTGTAATTTGCCAATGGCAAACAAATCAGGGACCAAAAGCTTTTTTAGTATAAACCTGTAGAAATATAGGAAATTAAATGCAAGAATTGCAGGCATTGCACAAATTATAAGATCAAGACTGAAGACAATTAAGGTATAGCAATAAATGAAAAAAATGCTTTTCTTTCATATGGGATGGTGATGGTGAGAAGAGAAAAAAAAGTTTTCTTTTGATGGATAAGAGGAAGGAAATTATGGAAATTGTCACATCTGAAAAAGCATATGCTGAGAATTCAATTTTTTTTTCATTAGGTAGAAGAGAGCTTGTAGCATAAAAGGATAGTTGTTGACACAAGAAGAAATTAGAAAACTATCCATGAAAGTATTTAAATTTGCATTTCGTTGTCTAAATATCAGTGTGATGCTCTGTGACATATTTCTAACAGGAGAGGAAATTAAATGAAGTTTAATGGTATTAGAGTGGGTCCTGCCTATATTCTGAAAAAAAACCATTAGCATGAGAGTAGTTTTGATGTGGCAGTCCTGTACTACATATTTTCCCTAAATGAAGTTTTACTTAGAGAAGTTATCTTATGAACTTGAGATGTAAGGCTGAACCTACTACACCAGTTAAGGAAAATTCCTGCATATGCGACACTAGCTCAGCAACATTTATGACTGGAGATTTCTCTCCCTTTAGGAAAATGAAAATTTGTGTTCTGTAGGGTAAGAAAAGAAATTCAAGTATCACCCTGGAAACACATTTTGACTTAGTTCAATTCAGGCTTTGGTAAAAAAGGGTAAAGACGTTTGTAAGGCAACTCAGCTGCCTCCCAGGAAACCTGTCTTATTCCCAGGTGCCTAGGGGAATCCCCAGAGAACAGTTCTTCACAATGAAGTAGTTAAACTCCTGAGTTAGCCCTCGTAGCAGTCCTTTTTTGCATTTGCTATGGATAGAATGGAGTGTCCTAGTTCAAGGCCTGTATTAGTTCTCTAAAAATCTGAAATCTGAATTGCACAGCCAGGCTACAATTTAAATATTACATATGCGAGGACTAGACTACAAAACCTCTAAACTATGAATGATGATACATTTAATATCTTTGTGTTCTATCACATCAGAGCATCTGGGTCTGGAAATTTGCTGTAGTCTGATAAAACTGAGAATTAAAATAGGAGCTATTTATACTAAAACCTATTAGTTCTGTAATTACACAGATAGAAAGAGAAAAACTTTTCTTTAGCTATCCTATTTGTTATAGAGTTTTCATTTCTTCTGTATCAAAAGGTACAGGGAGAGTACTTCAAGGAATTCTTAGGAATTCTCACATGCTTGTTGTCAGGTTCTACTTTGCTTTTGAATCTTCAAGACTTCCTTTTGACAAAATTCTGGTGGATGGTTAACCCAGTTATTAACAAACTTTGTACATAATGACATATTTTATTCCTTTGTATTTCTCTCAATTAATCATATGCACCCAGTACTTGCTTATATTTCTTTCTGTTTTGCTGTCCATTATATTTCGCTAGGTAGCCAGTTTTGTAATAGAGCATTGCTCAGGGTTAATTGGATATTGATCTCTAGTGTTATCAGGTGCTTTAAGACATTTGTCATGATCTGAATTTATTTCTGAGCCAGTTGTTTGTCTGAGTAGGTATTCTAAAGGACTGGCAATTCTTTGATTGATATAGTGTAGTCAAGAATTTCTAGGTTCTTCCTTTTTGTTCTAGAGTTCCTAATCAGCAACCTCTGCGATTCAAGGCATCTCTTTTAATTTCATTTGGACAGACACCAGCACTATATATGTAACAGTGATAAAAATATCAGAAAGTTTGAGAATCCAGAGATGTGACTTGCACAATTATAAATTAAACAAACTGATCTTCTCAAAACGTTCCCTCCAAAAAGCAGCAGATAAATACCTTCAATCTGGTTTTTATCCTCAGCTTCTGTTAAAAAATTTGGTATGGTCAGTAGTTATGCTGAAACAAGTCAATGCCACGCATATTTTGAGGTGCACAAAAGGAAGAGTGAGGGACTACTGTTCATATAACCACACAGGGTTAAATAATTCTTTGGTGGAAAGCAGAGTTAAAAGTATTCCGAAAGGTCACATGCCACCTCTTCAGACCATTTAAGGCTTCTGAAATGCCACTCTGAAGTAAAATAACCTCTCCAGTAGAGTCATTCTGTTAGAGAGCCAGCTAAAATCAGTCCTGAGATAAATGGGAGTGCAGAAAATTGATTTTACACTTGTACTATAAGTGTGGTCAAATGTTGTAGGCCAGTACCTCAAACACAATTTTAAAGTACTGCTGTGCCTTAAAAATAATAACACAGAAGATAAAGTTAAATATTCCTTAATATACCCTTTTATTTTTGCTAGCCTTACATTAAAATGTTCACTTTGAAGTTTTATATGCTATGTGACATAACCTTAATTTTCTTTGTACTTGCTTCTCTCTGTTGATAATACTTACAAAGAAACTGACCTTTTCCCTTCATCAATCACTTCTTCTCATTCAAGTCTCTCTTACTGCAAACCAGCTCCTGCAGTTTGACAGGCAAATAAATGCATCTTTGCCTCCATGCAAGACTATAAAAACCTTAAAAGAAGGTGTAAATGAAGCAATTTTTTTTTGATATTTCACATCAATTATTTTTTGACTGTATTTTTTTATCATTGAGAGACTGTTGAGATTAAATAAAAGTTATATAGTATATATCTATATATATATATAAAGTTATATAGTATATAACAGATGCAATATGATTTTACAAGACCTGGAAGCAGTTCTGTGCTCTAATTTTAATTTTAGCTGCCACTGATTTGAGAACGCTCATGTCTTTTTTGGCTCCTTGCCTTAGGTCTTACTAGTAAAGCTACAGTATTATCCAACTGGGACCAGTCATATCTTTTCTGTGTTTCAGACTTCCTCATGGTTGAATAACAGCAAGAACAATTAATACAATATTCTATTACTTTCTCCTCCCTGCAGTGTTAAATAGTCTCCAGGGTATGTAGGCAGTGGGGTGATGACATTTTTGAGAAGACCTGGTGCACTCTTGACAGCTTAAAAAGTAACAATTTCATCTTCTTTTCATACTTAGAAACCATGAGGATTCACAACAACCTTAGCATGGTTCAACCTACATCTTAGGATATAGTGTTAGTGACAGTGGTCAAATAATACCTTTTAATAAACCAAAATCATAAGTAAAAATAAATAAAATAAAAAATAAATATCTACTCAGGCTAAACAAATAATCTGGACTGTCTGTGTGACCTTTTTTACTGAACTTGATCCTTGGTGCATATTTTCTTCTAATGATAAGCAGGAGGCCAAAAGAGAATTGGTATTTCTTGTCTTCTAGTTCCCTGGCAATTGTTGAAAATCTTGTTTTGGTCTTTTCTTCTTGAGTATAAAAAGCAAGTTATGAAATCTCTAAGTTTTCCATAATGAGTAAAACATACTTTCTCTGTTCTGAGTCTATTACTAATATATTACTTTGTTTCTCCAAACTATTATTTTTTTCATTTTGTACACTTACTTTTATACTTGTTGTTACCACTTGTACTTGCTAAAATTAATAGATCTTTATTGTAAAAGCAAAAAATTATTTTACATAAAAACATGTAAATCCTTTATTTCACATGAAGATATATTTGGGTGCAGTTCCAAATTCGTTAAAGCAATCACAGTTCTTTTGAGAAAGATACTTGTCACCCAAACAGAATTAATGAGAATTAGGGTCCCTTTCCAAAACTACTTCAGCAAGTATCATATATGTTCAAATTCAGTGAAAAGTCATTTCATGCTCTACTGTGAACAGATTTACTCAGTAGTGTACATCAGCCAGACCCAAAATGTTACTAAAAAGTGAGGTTATGTGCTTCTTTCTCTTGTATCTGCCTGGCCCACAGTGTTTTGAGAAGGACTCTTTGCTAGGCTCTGGTACCTGTAAATGAGCCCAGAAAATCCAGAAATATCTGCATTCTTTTACCTTTTCTGCAAGAATGCTATTTTAATAACCCTGGGTAAAAGCCATTAAATAACCCAAACACAACTGCAGAGCTACATCAGAACTGCTGTATCCAGTGCAGCTGGGAATATTATTACTGACTGGTTTTAAGAAGTATTAAATCAATACAAATATCAATGATTAACATTGCCTTCAGTGAACTTATTTCTTTCACTGTGGAGCTAGTACATGTGAAAACTTGGAAGAAGAGATTATTGGAAAACTTAGGGATACTGAATAAAATAATCATATTTTATCTAATTGGCCTACTGCCACCTTCCCTTCTGAATTTTCAGCATTCCTTAGCTTGTTATCATTCCTGAAGAAAACTTACAGCTTTCTCTTTTTATATCCAAAATGCATAGGTCTTTCAGTACTGGAGGAGAGAAATAGTAACAATGGTTGAGATGTTATTGTCCTAAAGATGCCCTTCATATCTTTTTCCCAGACAGTATTTCCCCTGCCCTACAAGAAAAGTAAACCCAAAAAACAACAACAACAAAAACCCCCAAAGCCCCCCAAAACAACCAACCAACTGAAAAAAACCCCACCAAAACCAAACAAATGAAAAAATATGCAACTGACCAACCAAAAAAACATCTCACTTTTCTAGTTTGTTCATAAATATCAGCTGGTTTACGTAAAATTATAATGGGATAAAACCTGTTGGATCCTGAGTCCTGTTGAAGCTTGCAGGGGAATACTTGATAGGAATTGTTCTGCTTCATTTAGGCCTACTTGCAATTCTAGTTTGAACTCAAGGACTCCACTGAGTCTGGTTTCATTCTGCACAATTTGTTCACTCAGTTTTAAGGGAGATTCCTTGACTCAGCATTTATAGTGATGACATGTCTTTAGCGATAATCCCTATTTTTGTTTTACTGATGAGCATGACACCTTAATACCAATAATTATACTTAGGAATATAGTTAAAATTAATTAACATATGAATCACCCTTAAGGCACAATGTTCTCATGCTTTGTCTTGCTTATTTTGATTTGATTTTTGTTTTGTAAAAGAATTCCTGACAAATTTCAACTGTTTAGATGTAGTTCATGTATCACTGATAAATGTGGAAGCTAAGCAGAAGTCCCACTGATTGGTGTCTACAGAAACCCCAGTTGTTAAACTCAGATTAGAGGGCATTCCAATGGAACAATAAACCATGGCCACTTTAAGTCTCTTTTAAAAATCTGCATCACCCACATTGTTTCATTTATCAGTAAAGTTTCTGCACTTTCAGTTATAGTAATATTACACTAATATCACATCACAGTCAAGGCTGTTTCTCTCTGAAAACATCCAAAATAAAAGCCTTGAAATGTGCATGCTGGTCTGTGCAATTACTGTATTGTGACATCAACCTAAAAAATACCCCATGAAATAATGACCTGTTAATTCAGGTCTAGAGCACATAAAAAGGAAAAGCTCTGAGAAAAGAGATACTCTTTTAACATCCAGCTGAGAAAAAGAATAGCTATAAAAGGTGGCACCAGCTCGGCTGTTTATTTATTCATAGATGCTAACCAAATAAGCTAGAACTGTCACAGCAGGCTTTTGTGCATTTAGTTGGCCCTTCTTCAGTAAGTTTCCTGTAAGATAAATATAAATCAAAATCATATTAGATTGCTTGTAGAACAAGAAAAGTAACAGCCATGAGACTACACCCAGATCCTGTCACTGATTGTAAGAGACCTTATTTTAGGATAAGGTGTCTTGTGGCCAGATGTCCCACATAATTAGTTTAGAAACAGGTTCCCACAAAAACACAGAGAAAAGAGCTTCAGCCTTTGAGAAAGTTCAAATGAAACTATTGATCTAAGATAAATTAAATTCTATAGCACAGTGTTCAGTGCAAGACTGATCCAGTACAGACAACCTTCCTTTTTTCACGGTTTGGTTTTTTTTTTGTAGTGAATAATGAAACTCAATCTCTGCTTCTGTTTCAAAATGATGTGAACATGAAGATATAGGTCTTGATCACTTGAAAGCTATTATTGAGATAGAAATGTCTTGTTGCTGGGTTTTTTATTTTGTTTTTTGTTTTCAAATAGACAAACACAGATTTTAACTGCAGTTTGTGAGACTTAAATCTGTGAAATTTTGCAGCCTGCTATTTCTTCAACCCTATGGAAAGGATTCTGTTGTTATTTTGATATATGCCTAAACATGATAAGGATTTTTGAAAAGGTGTGAAGGGAAGGTAATCTCTGCTTTAAGTGAAGGTTGATACAGGCTGCATCTAATGCTATCTTTTGTCTCTGGCTCATGGAGATATTTCCTGAGAGCTGTTTTTTTCCGAGGTGCATTAGATCACAGCAAGTGGCCTTTAATTCTCATTCAAGGCATAATAAACGCCCATAGATTGCTTGTAAGGCAGCATTTGTGCCATTTGCTGCAAATTTACTACTATGACTGCTAAGACACGATATGTCCTAGGTCTGTGAATTTGGGATAGTGTGCTGTTTCTTGTCTTTTTTTTTTTCCTCTCTGCAATGAATCAGTCAGCATCAGGAACTGGCACAATGAAAGAATATTTTAAATGCATACATCAGCATGCTCTGATCTTTGCCGTTGTGAGATAAAGTACAGGCATGTACTTGGGCTTTTTCTATTACAGCATTTACATTGTTACCTACAAAGCATGACTGTCAATCTATTTTAAATATTCTGCCTGCAAATAAGCAGAGCACAGTCTTGCTGTGAATCCCAAAATTGTGTGAGAATGCATGCAAAGTAACAACAAATCCACATCAGAACTGTGAAATGGTGTTTTCAATTGTATTTCCCAAGACACCTTTTCTATTCCTAGACAAATGAAAGTGTTACGATTTTGAATGTGTTTGCTTTTCTTGCTCATGTTGAAGCCCTAGAAGTGTACACAGAGCTCTCTGAAAGACTGGAAGATGTGGCTCTTCACTATAAGAGAAGGTGTGAGAAACAAAGAATTGTTTCCTGAATTCAGGACAGCTATAGGGAAAAAGAGTAAGACAGTAAGTACTTCCCATGATCTCATTTAAGTACAGGCTAGATATTGGATGGGTTTCATCTCCATATGTTCTCAGAATATTTTTCTCGTTTACACATAGATTACTTTAATTTTCTTTATCTACTGCTTAAAGAAAGTTCACCTACAAATCCTTTTGAATTCAACAGCTTAACCTCTTATGTAAAGAGAGGTGCTTATGTCATTCTAAACTGATAAGAGACACATACTTCTCTTACTTCATCTTTTCTATTTTAATAGTCAAAGATAAATTAGAATTTGCAAGTAACAGATTCAAGGAATCAGTGTTCAAAAGCTCTTGTAATCCAATGGTAAACTGAGATCACTGCAAAGAATTCTTGGTTGCCTTAATCAGATATCTGAGAGCACATTACGTCAGAACTTATTAGTAATATATTTGCAAACATTAATTTGAATGGTTCATGAATTTTTTAGCATTTTTATTCAGAAACTCCTGAACATTGGCAGGCTTTCCGTTTATAAAGAAGCATTTGTTTCATGAGACTGTCTTCATTAACCAACAATGAAACAAATATTTCAGGAAGTTAAGTAGAAAACAGTACCAAAGAAAACACATGTACAGAGAGAAGTATAGGCCTTTTAAAAAACATTTGATGCATAATCTGTTAAGTAATCAGATTTTTCTATAAACACTTATTATAGGTTTAGTATCCTTTTGACACATTTTTATTCTTAGAAATGCAATCTTCTGAATCTGAAAATCTGAAAAACATTATCCAAAATCTTCATATTTTTACTCTAAATATCTGATTCTTGCATATATTCAATATGAGATTGCATATTTTTTTTCCTTCATTCATCTTTTCCATTCTGTCCCATACAGTCAGGATGATTGAAAGAGGATGAATGCAATTCTGTTCACAAATCAGAACGATGAAAATTAATTACTGAATAGGGAAATATTGCTGGGTTAGTGCTTTGAGGATACTGAGTTGCTCACTGTTGATGGGCAAACAGCTGAATGTAATTCTAGAGATTAATTATATAGACCTGCAATATAAAGAAGTGCACACTAGTTCAGATCCAGGATCTGTCCAGTTCGGCATCCCAGTGGTAGTCTTAAGTAGAAGCTGGGGAGAAATATGAAGAGATCAAACTTGTGGGATTGCATTTTATGGAAATGGTTTGCTCTAGCTCACCCCTGGGAAAATGTATGGTTTATCCCAAGTCTGTACCCTCCCTGCAGTATCCTGTATCTGTAACCTCATTGGCTGGAGAATGTTACCGCGCCCCTTTGAACCTCTGTGATAAGAATGCTAAGGCAGAAGGCTCTGCCCCTCTTGCCCCTCTACCCTTGGAGGCCTCCTGATGCTCCCTTTCCCCCTCCTCCCTTCCCCCCCTTTCCCTTCCCCTCTCCCTCAGTGAATAAACCCTCACCTCATCAGCATCCCACCGGCATCTGAGTCTCCTTGCCTGCCAGCACGGGAACACCACGACCTTAAAGACCCCGGGGGTCTCCGGGGGGCACTCCCCGGGGACCCCCCATAAATTTAAACAACAACAGATGGTGCCCAACATGGGGCAACAGCACCAACGACCCTGAGACAAGATGGACCATGGTAACTCCGTTTCGGTGCCGTCCCCGGTGGAGCGGCCGTTCTGGGCCATCGTGGCCCGGGGCGGCCCCTCCCCCACTGCGCAGAGACCTCGTGAGCCACCACGCGGCTGTCCCACCACCGCCGACCAGCCCGGCGCGGGCCCGGGTCCCGGCCCCTTGGGGCCCCGGCCCGCCTCGGCGCTGCGCGGGCTGCGCGGCAGCAGCGTGGCACCCTCTGGCCCACGGCGGCCGCGGTGCGGGCAGCAAAGCGGCAGCGCAGCCCCGGCCCGGCACGGGCCTAGGTGCCAGCATGGCGGGGCTCTGGCGGCGGAGTGGCCCCGGCGGAGGAGCGGCCCCAGCCCAGCGGGACCGCAGCGCAGGGCAGTCCCGGCGCGAGCCGACACGTGGTCCCGGCCCCGCCGCAGCGCGCGCGGGCCCCAGCACCGGGAGAAGCCGCGCGGACAAGCAGCCCTGGACAGCAGCGAAAGGAACTCAGCCAGACAGCCATCAGAGAAGGAAAAAGCTGTCTTCAGTTGTGCCCAAGACCCGCACCTTCCAAAACTTGGTTTTGTAAATTGTGTAACCTCCTTCCTTACCCTTACCCCCTTCTCCCCTCGCTGCTCCTTCTCCCTAACCCCCTTTCCCTTAACAAACCCCCGAGAGTTAACCTCTTCCTGCTAAACCCGGCACGGCATGGCTAGTGCCATGTGTGCTGTGACCGCATGGCCACCATGGCCACGTGCCCTCAGTCCCATCTTCCGCTTTCCAAGTGCCACAAGGTAAACGCTAAGAAACCAAACCCAAAGCTAAAGTGAATTTGTAATACCAGTTTTACAGCCTTGTATAATTGTTAATGCTACTTTGATTCCCTTTCCCTGTTTTTCTGCCCCTGTCCCTTGCTGTTCTGGCCAAACAGCAGGGTGTCCCAAACCCCTCCATTTCCTTCCCATCCCCATGAAGTAGTTTTTACAATTATGCCTTTCTAGTTTTTGTGTGTGTTCATATTGCAGATTCCCCTGTTTTCTGTTTTAGAAAGCAGAGGCCTTTTCAGGTCACAAGTGTAGATCCAAGGGAAGCAGTTTTTAGATTGTCTTCTTGTAAAGCGCGAATCAGTAGTAGACTATTGAATCGGTAACACTTTTTGGGTTTATACTGTCCTCAGTTCGTTCTGAGGGTGATTGATAACCTGATAGAGTGTCTGAGAAAGTATTTGACGGTTTTTGTAGTTTTTTTCTTTTGTTTTTCTTTTGATGACCTAAAACTGGGGGTCTTTTGTTAGGTCTCTGACACTTCCGGTGCAAGTATGGACGAAAAAAATCCCCAATGGGTACATATGGACGAATGTAAACAATTGCATGCAGAGTGTAGGTCCTTTCGGTTGAACCAGTTGGAAAGTGAAAGGAGTGATTTGGCTCAGCTCCGTGGGTGAGAATCTGAGGCCGTGTGTGGAGCCCGGGGAACTCCACGTGTTTTCCTGTCCCTGGAATGGGAGCAGAGGTCAGCGCCTCAGCCTAAACTGGGGGCTGTGGTGGTCTGAAAAGCCAGTTGGAAAAGACTAGACACTATTAGGTCAGTCACGCTGGAAAGGCTCAAACAAATTTGTTAACTTGTTTCAAATCTTGCAATATAAACTCACATAACCCGTCTACTGCAATTACAAGGTCAGAAAAAAGTTCACAGTATAACATAATCCTTACTGCAATTGTATTTGGTTTCATGCTGCAAAACTGTGTAATTACTGTTTCATTTTTTAAATTGTTAATTGTCATATATCATATTTCTCTTCTCACATTTTAAAGAAAAAAAGGGTGACTTGTGGGATTGCATTTTATGGAAATGGTTTGCTCTAGCTCACCCCTGGGAAAATGTATGGTTTATCCCCAGTCTGTACCCTCCCTGCAGTATCCTGTATCTGTAACCTCATTAGCTGGAGACTGTTACCGCGCCCCTTTGAACCTCTGTGATAAGAATGCTAAGGCAGAAGGCTCTGCCCCTCTTGTCCCTCTACCCCTGGAGGCCTCCTGATGCTCCCTTTCCCCCTCCTCCCTTCACCCCCCTTCCCTTCCCCTCTCCCTCAGTGAATAAACCCTCACCTCATCAGCACCCCACCGGCATCTGAGTCTCCTTGCCTGCCAGCACGGGAACACCATGACCCCATAAGACCCCGTGGGTCTCCGGGAGGCACTCCCCGGGGACCCCCCATAAATTTAAACAACAACAAAACATACATGAGAGCTTCTCTCTAACTGTTATCAGCACACAGGATTTCCTGAGTCTACAGTGATTAGAGTTTTTAGTAACTTTTAAAATATCTGTCTTCCAAATAGTGGTCCAGTTCTCTTTCTGAACCATGGTATCACTTGACTCTCTGTTTCATCCCTGGCTAAGCTAACTCTATGGCATCATGAAGAGTCCTATCTTACTTCTTTGCATGTAAGAAAACAATTGGGTTTGACCATTTTTATTGCCCTCTGGACATTTCCTAGCATTAAAAATTGAATATCTATTGGCAGAATTAAAAAACAAACAAACAAACACCACAACAAAACAGCATAGTTGAACTTAAAACTGAATTTAAGTTTTTTCTATTACAAACATTTACATTGTTACTTATAAACCATGACTGCCAATCTGTTTTAAAAATTCTGCTTGCAAATAAGCAGAGCACAATCTAGCATGTGAAGCTTGGCTAGAAGAACTTACATGCACCAGGGGAAAGATCAACCAAAATGAGGGCTTGCTCCTGAATGGTTTTGGTTGTGTAATGCCAAAGAGAAGTTTTACTTGGTCTTTACAGACAAGGTTTCCTTTCAGGCCTCCCAAGTCTCTGTGTTAGTTGCAGGGTTTGAGGAGAACATACTGGTTGCAGTGGTGAGGAAGGTGTCAGGCATCCTGTCTAATTGCATGTATACAAGTCCCTGGGATCAAACTGCACACCCTGGAGTGGGCTGGGTGTCATTGGGAGGCCCCTCTTATAACTTTAAAGGGTCATGAACATTCAGAGGGTTCCCAAATAATTGGAAAAGCGAATTTCATGTCATCCTTTAAGAAAGGCTAGGAGGAAGATTGAGGGGACAAAGACTGGTCAGCCAAACCCTGGTACTGTAGAAAGATGCTGAATCATACAGCCTGACAGATGTGAAGCTGCAGCAGTTCTGTGTCACCAGCAGCTCTGTGTCCAGCCAGTAGCAAGGCTGAGTATGTGTCCTCCAAAAGCGTGTACATACAGACATCCAACACACACACACAGCAGCCATGCAGTGTAACACAGCCTTCTCCAGCACACACATAAATGCACACTGCATTTATCACATCAGCATGAACACTGTGGAAGGCCTGATCCCTGTCCTTCACTCTGATGGATTAGCATGGAAGTCAGCAGTGAAGTACATAGACAACTGCTATGTATTACTGCAGAATATGGTCTTGAAGACTTCAGGTATTCTGATTTCTGTGTCTCCTGGTCTCCTCTGGGACTATGAGCCCTTGGAAACTGTAGTCCCACTCTAAGTGCTGGTAGTCAGACGTCTATCACACAGACTTACACAGTTCAGAGCTCTCCAGCAGCTGAGGAGAGGTACCTGAGGTACCCACTACATAAATGGGTAATTCCTGAATTCCTGGTCTTTAGTTACTTGGATCTACAAGCCCCTGAGCTTCGTATTGCTTACTTCAGTTGCTTATAGTCAGGCCACTTATTTTTTTCCCATTCAGCTAGAAATTTGTTATCATTCACATTTACCCACTTGGAACATGGAGTACAATCAGAGAAAATATTTAAATACATGATTTAATGGGAATATGGTTTAGACAGAAAAGCCTACTGACAGGCAGCCTGTTCATCCTTGACTGGCTTTTATCTAACCCCTTTTTTCCCTGCTTGTTCCTTCTCAGTCCTCTCAATCCTTCGCATACCCACCATTGGGAAACTTCACATCAGGAGGCTTCCACATCACCACAATCTCCCTCAAACGTGCCAGAATCAGTTTTACACAATCTGAAAATACCCTTCCCCCTGCATGTCATAGAAAATCCAAGAACCATTCAAACAATTACCCCTTTAATGAGGTAATTTCCTGCATTATTTAACTCAGAAAAGAGTGATCAATGACTCAAAGTCTGACTGACAGCTCTTTATGAGGGTTCCTCAAAGGATGGTACCAGGTCACTAATATCTAACACATTCAGGATTCTTCTGGATCATGGGAAGGATGAAGGAATTCAGCATGTCCACAGATACACCACGCTGAGGGGAGCCATTGATTCTCTGGAGGGAAAGGCTGTCAGATGGCCCTGGACAGGGTGGAGGGATGGGCTGGCAGGAACTGCACAACGTTCAGCAAGGACAAATACCAAGGAGCCCAGCACCTGGGATGAAATAAATGCCTTACACAGCCCTGCCAATGACTTAATAGAGTACATCTCTGCAGAAAACGTCCTGAGGGTCATGGGGGACAAAAATGGAAAATAAATCACTAGTTTCACCTTCTGCTGGTGAAAAGTAAACACGCTGGGCTGCGTTACCAAGAGAATGGAATAAAATAAAGGAAAACATTTATTCCCTGCTACTTGGCAATTGGAAGGCTTTATCTAGAGTACCGTGTCTAGTTCAGAGCTTTTGGTGCAAAAGTGAAATATGTAAACTGGAATGAATCCAGAGGAGAGCCATTAAGATTTCTAGGACATCTGAACACAGGCTGAGTGAACTGGATGGAAAAGTGAAGGCTAAGAAAGGATCTAATTTCAATCTTTCATTATCTATGGTGGTTTTTAGAGAAGAATAATTTCCAGTGTGCGCTGTTTTAGGGTAGAGACTACAGTTACACGTTGCAACAAGAAAAAATTCCAAATATAAGGAAAAAAGTCACAATGGAAAGAAAAGAAACATGAACACACATGAAAGAGATCATAAGAAGTACGGTAAAACATAGGTCTTTATTTTTGTAAGAATAGATAATTAGTCTTGTATTCTCATCAAGATATCACCAGAGTAACAGCAGTTGTACTTCCAGGTGCATGTTTGTTATGGGATTCTACACAATTGGTTCGAAGTACAACAAGCAAGAGGAATAATTATAAACAAGGTAAAGCAAAAAGTTTAAAATTTACATATTAGTCTATATTAAAATGGAAATAGAAAAAAACCCAAACCAATAACAGAATGCAGTTAAGATTTTGGGAAGGTATTGTAATGTTTCCTAGCTGACTTTGAAAAGCTCCTCTAATACAAAAAAAACTTGATTAGAACTGCCATGTGTCTTGGCTTACAGCAGCACAGGGTTGACATGGAAAGTACAGAAAAACATGCTTATTGCGTGTACTTCCCCCTCCTTTTCTGGTACTTTAGGATATCCTGTTGACTTTGGAACAGCTCATGCCATACTCTCTTGACATCAGCTGCACACAATCACAGCTGCTTGGAGCTCAGCAGAGAGAAGAGCAGCAAAACCTGGTGACAGGAAGGACAAAGTCTGTCAGTGAACCTGGCCCTTTCTTTCTTCTGAAGGACTAAATATTTTTTTACTAGAGAAATATGGATCAGTGTTCAAAAATGACACCACTTATCTTCTTAGTAGGAATGCTATTTTTCAATGAGAGATGTATTAGGTTTCTTGTGTCCTTGTTCATTTTGTGAAGGAAAAGGTTCCTCAAACCATAAACTATCTTTCTGGAAGGAAATATAGAGCTGTGCCATAGCATGGATGATTGAATGACTTAATGTGATGTTCTGTGCTTTAAAGATGCTCATAAAAGAAAATCTGATATAGAAATCTATGTTTTATTCTGATTTTTAATTTATTGATATTAGAGCTTTGCTCGAGCATTTGCTTTGATAAATTGGTTTTAACAAAATATAAATTGCAAATAGATTTCTTACAGCCAAAATAGAATTTCTGGTCAAGATCAAACACCATGTAGATCTTGATGAAAGCAGCCAGTAAGATGATGCATGTGTAAGATACAGATCTGGGCTTCTTCTAGTTGATGTTAGTCACTGTACCAAGCAGCAGGAAGGTTTCTAAGCTAAATCTGTGCTCTGTCTGCTTTAGTTGGGCAACTTCAATTTTTTGCCATGACATCTTTTGTATTCTTAACTGAGGTTAAGAATAGGCCTCCTTTGGTTTACTTGCTGCTAAATTTCTTCTTTTTAAGAGTGAAAAGAAAAATTAAACTTTTGGAGGTAAGGAAGAGGCAGTTGAGACTGAGTTATGACTATAAAATGAAACAAACAGAACCCAGCAGAAGCAGAGACGATTCTTTACAAAAAGATACTGTTCTAATAATCCCTGCAAAAATCCCAAAAACCAACCAACCAAACAAGCAAACAAAACCCCCTAAACTACAACCTCTTCATTGTTTGAAGAATTTAGTATGGTTTCCCAATATTTTGTTCTAGTTGTACATCAGTGTATGTCTCCTACTACTTGTGTCACATAAATTCAGTGATAATGTCCTTGTGCAACACAGATTAATTATGGAGTGATTTGGTGTATTATCCCAACTACCACTGAGGGACAGAGTATTATGTTCTACTGCAGAGAGGTGGAATGTTTGACAAGATTGTCAGCATTTTCTGTTAGGAATGTCATGTTGATATAGTGCAGAAGAGACCATTTGTTAGCAAGGTACTTGCAATTTGAAGTCCCATTAAAAAAGAACAACTTGGTTTGCAAAAGTTGGTGAGGAAGAGGAGTTCTAAGAAAATGTTATGAATTTTATCTTAAAAATTAGAAAATATGCATGCTTTTCTGTTCAAAAGTGTGGAAAAATTCTGTAAAATGCTATAGGGCATATGAAAGTATTATTGATAATACTGAGGATTCTGTTACATTTTTTTCTCAAACTAAATCAATCGCAGTGTTTCTGGGTGCTCTTTTTGTGGAAAGCAGTTATTTTGGAGACTAGATTTTGAGTGAGGATTTTTCCCTGGAATGTATGAAGATCAATGGTCTACAGTGAGAAATAGGAGAGTTTTAAGTGAATGAGTTACACTTGTTACTTTTGACCCCACACTGAAGGGGGACTCTCCTTGGGGTTTCACCAGTGCCAGCAGAGGAGAGAATTGCACTTAACCTCTGCTTTCTCCCTGTGAGTTTCACATACAAAAATCTCTTCTGATTACATGTAAGCCAACTATGACTTGATTTTTCAACATTGCAATGTACTTAAGAAACGAAAAGGAGTTTTTTGAACTCTTCCTATCTCATTCATATATACAAGAAGGTCAATGAAAGGCACAAGTGCAGGATGCATTCACCGAAAGTAACTCATCCAAACTAAACCTCCTATAAATATACATGGCTGTCATATCCTGCTTTTTATACTAAATTTCACCCAGATGCTTTTGAAATGGGAAACTTTGGTCAGTTTGGGACATGATTAGAAATATATTGATACTCAGCTTAGTTGCTGTTCAGAGTAGAAGGTGGGCAGTATGAAAAGTAGATGAAAGCAGGATATTTATAGCGGAATTCAAGTACAAATGATCATTGGAGAAATGCAGTATAAAATTCTTAATCTGACTTTATTACTGATTTACTTTGAAAATACCCACTGAATGTATTGTGATCCTTCTTTCTCTTTAAATAATTTTAAAAATATTGCCCAACTAGGATGCATTTAAAAGTACCGCTCCCCAAAAAATTTGAGTTTGGGTAGTCTGCATCCATCTGATAAGGAGAAGTGAAAGGGGACTGTCTAAGAGTGTTCTATATGTCTAAGACTAGATATGTTCTGCAGTTATTAATAGCAGTTTTGCAGTTCAGTTTGCCAGCTCTTGCCATTGGTTTTCTTTACTTTTTCTGTGATCTTGATTATAGAACTCCACTTTTGAATACACTTTTTACATCTTTTTCTTTTTCATCTGTTTGGAGATGTGGAAGGGGAGAGCTGACTGTGAAATAATTTCCTACATGTATACCCTGGTCATTGAAGAACACTTAAAATTGTGTTTGTGCAGATCTGGCTGGTACTCCTTAGTTCACAGAGAGAGAAGAGAAAACTTTCCTTTAAACATGGTATCAGTGCAAAGGGGATACAAATTTGCCACTACAATATTGATAATTTTTTCTATTTGATTGCAAAAAATCTGTTAGCATCCACATTATACTAAAACTATACTTTCACGGTTTAGAATAATCTGTGTTTATGGGACAGAGAGCATTTAAACAATATATTTCAGAAGTTTTCTGGAACTATTACCTCACTTCTGCTTATTGTATTTAAAATTTGATTAATGTCTGCTATCACTCCTTTTACTGTTGAATGTGTATTAAAATCAGAATAAGCAGCAATATACAATGTTGGAGCTGCATGATTTTATCATAAAAAGATCTTTTCAACTGTAATTTTTGTCAGACTTTAATAATTTAAATTGAATTTTCCCTGTTGATAGGTCCCAATTTACATGAAATGTGATAATAATATTAATTATTATAAAACAAGACCCTGGTTTGCACAGTGGTAAATAGCACACAAAGAAATATGAAAATTCAAGTTGCTAAATCTAAGAGGCTTTTGTTCTTAATGAGTCTAGTCCAACCCCTCAGAACATCTGATAATCACAGCAAAAATTATCATTTTCCGGTGCAAGGCTGAAGGGATTGAGCAGGACTTAAACCTGACACTCTAAGGAGTTCTGAGCTAAGGCTGACCAGAGCTGAAGTCTGCATCATGTATGGTCTTCAGGTTATCCCGTTGGGACCAAACCAAAAAAAGAAGGCGCTGATTCAGTGTGTAGAAAACTCAATATATTTATGAGGGTGTGTGGTCAGCTCGTTGTTCCTGGGATGGCTGAGGCAGTAAGACTGGCAGACTTCAGGTCTGGGATAAGCAGGGTAAGTCTGACTGATTCCCTCAATATTGGCTTCTTCAGCATCCCTCTGCTGTGAGCAGTTGTACCGTGAGTGGAACTGGCCAAAGATCATGCAGACTGCCTAGATCTGTAAAAGGACAATGTGGTGTCATCATGTAGAAGAGCTTCTGTGTGCTTTCTTTTAAAATTACCTTAAGTGCAGAAGCTTTATGGTAGCAGAAGCTACCATAGAAATAGCTATTTGCCTCACTTTATAAAGCATTGTTGTAGTTGCAAAACCAGGCATTGCAAAGTCACAAAATGACATATTACTCTCTATCTTCAGTTCCAAATTCTCTCATAAATTCATAGGCACTTTGATTCAATGGCCACTTAGGTCATCTTCCATAGGAGCCCATGCTTTATTCATTTTATCTGGACCTGCTGGGAATGTGAATCGGGGGTGCTTTCCATATGATCTATTTTTTGATGCTGTTTGGGATGTGAACAAAACAGATATTTGGATTTTGTCTCTGCTGTAGAGGTCCAGTTTGGTGCTATCATAGAAGCAGCTAAGCACCGGTGTCCCTTTTTCTGATTTCTGTTTATCTGCATTCTGGCTGTTCTCAGATACAGCTGAAGTGTATATGAATATTGTCTTGAACATGCAGAGTGTTACTTTATGTAATTTGAGAAATCAGTTGCTAAACCCTCAATTGCACACTGTAAACAAACAGTCTCCCACTGTCTTGCTGCTCAGCTTGCTTTCTGTAGTGTGGGGATAACAGTAACCTCTCACATCACACTGCACTTTGTGAAGATAAATTAATGCTTGTGGAGCATCACGGAGCTGACTGCCAGAGAAAAGCCCATGAGGAAATTAATAATTCTGTCTTCATTGCAGCCTCTGAATAGTGTGCAGTAGATAAGGCATAAGTCCACAAAATGAACAATGAGGATAAAACAAAACATTGAATAGCTGTTCTTTTTAAATTGATCACCATCCATTCTGTTCACTTAATGGGGTAGGGGTCTTGTGAAGAAAAAAATACAATGTGTGATTACATATTATAATGCATATACTCTAGGGAAAAAAAACTAGGGTTGCAAAGACTGTTGAGTTCTCTCATTTTGTATTTCTAAGTATTTGATTTTGCCACTGCAACATCTAGCACATGCTTTTATGGATGAATTTCTCCTTTGCTGTCATCTACCCCTTCTTACCTGCACACAGTCAGTCCCTTGAACTCTACTTCAAACAATAGCCCAACATATTGAAAATGTTTTTCAATGGATGCTTTTTCCAACAAATATTTCCCCTGTTGCTTCCTTCACTTCTTCTTCTCTTGTCTCCTTGATTCTTTTGTGCTATTTATGCCTGTCATTGCTCTGGAAAGGGAAATGTCTTGACTTCTTTAGAAGCCCATGTAATTCCAATACTTTTTAAAACTCGATAACTTTGTGGCTTTATCAGTCTAAATTCAACTGTGATAGGCATGCTTCATTGTAGTTTTCTTTTTGAGAGGAGAATTAAAAGTCAGGATCAATCAGACACTTTACATGACTTAATACCTTTCAAACTTGTTCTCTTCCTAGCTGAGTTGTTTCTTTACTTTTTTTTTTTTTTAATCTCTTTCGGAGCTGTATCTTGTTTTTCCTTCCTTTGTCAATAGACCTTTCATTATAGTGAACTTTGGAATTGTTAATCTAATAACACTGATTATGTGCTTATTATCATTTATTAAATGATCTAAGCAATGACTCAAGTCTATGATGAGATAGGAAAAAGAAACATATCAGACTGTGCTACTTATTTCATTATGTACTGTTTTATATATCTGGAGAAGAAACAATAAAATCCATTATTATTTTTTAAAACTAATCACTTCAGGACAATTAAAATTTTCTTGTCTTAACATAGTTCTTAGTAGAAACAGATAAAATCTGCTGGTACATTTTTCTGGTTTTTATTTTTCACCTACACCAGCTTGCAGACACTCAGAACAAACAAATGTCTATGATTGACAGGAACTCTGAGTGTTGTGGCTCATTTTGGTCAGCACCCACATTTTGGCAACCACCAATTACATCTGTTCCAAAGAAAGGTGCAAGAAGCCTTTCCAAGGACAGCTCTGGAGTAAGCAGGGGTTCATTCTGAAGCCAACCAGCTGAGCATTGAAGGGCTGGTCCATGAGCATTTCTCACAATTTGTGGAAAACTGAGCTCATGTGAACTGGCCCAGGAGGCAGGGTTTATTTTCTGTGGGAATTTGCACTTGCAATAAATTCTGAAAAAAAGACAAATGGTGGCTCAAGTAGTTTTACAAATTTCACCCTCATGGGTAGATGTATCAGGAAACTTCACAATGTGAATGTATAAAAATAAAGATCTTTATGTTGAAATAACCTTCAGGTTAGTTGTAAAAAACAGGACACCAGTTGGCAGAGATGTGCTTCAAAGGATGTTTGTATATCAGTGTCAAAGTAATAGTAGCCTCAGATTTTCATCAAGATTCAGTATATTGTCTGTACAGTTGTCTTGGGAGAAGCTGTGGCTTGGATATGTTTCAATAATTTCAGTTGTTTTTACTCAACATTTAAAGATTTACTCAGTGAAATTGTAAATGGCCACTGCACGTTTCTACCTTAAAAGTTAAACTGAAACTCACACGGCCCCACATGGCCAGCTCTGCAGCAAGACCATGGATTTGTATGATTCACAAATTAGTATTTGAATTATCTAAGTTTTACCCATTAAAAAACAATCAATTTTCTTCCCAAATTTGTTTTCATACTCACACATTTTATATCCTTCCTGGTAACTTTTAGAAATTATTAAAATTTTTGAATATGAAAGTATGATTTCAGTGAAGTAAAAATTGCCAGGTTTGCTTAAGGGTGTGAGTGGACATTTTTATCATTAAAAACTGTACCAGTATTCAGTTTTCATGCTCCATTTCAAGCCTTTGGATAGCTGTATTGAAATTAGGATTCTCATTTGAGAGACAGTAAAGTATATGCTATGTGTGATAAACACAACTCAGGCTTCACACACTCTAGCTGTAAGAGGGCAGGTGCTGGTGCCATTGTGCTTGGGGGCAGGAGGAGAGGGAGGGTCAGGAAAATGCTCATAAATACAAAATATCAGTAGTGTACAAATGAGCTGGGCTGATCAACATCCAGCGCCTAGTGCAGAACTCAGTCTTGCATAAGTAACTGATTTCTGGACTATGCCCTGCCCAACAATGTAGACCCCTACACATTCACTGTGATTAAAAGGTTCTGCTTGTGTAGCTGTTAGTAAGACAGGGACCAGTTGAGATAATACATCATGAACAGACTTCCCTTGACAAGGAATTTGTGGATGAGAAAAACCTTGTCTTATAAAGAAAGATGTATTTTTAGTCTTCAAAATTCAATTACAAAGAATTTTAATTAAAAAAGACGTTCTTAAGCATATGAAGCCTCAATACAGGCTTCAAATCTGAATAGTTAGATTTTAAATAAACTGCTGTGTAGAGACAGAATTACACTGAGCCAGCATTGTAACTATGGTCTGGTATATAGTGTCGAATATCTAAAATCTTCTCCATATAAATACCTCTACCCTTTCCAGTTCCTTACCTTCTGGAAATATAATATATCATGTAAAATTTTCATAACTACCTTTAATCACAGGCCCAACATTGCCCCTTGCTGTATATGTGTGGGATGTGAAACTACAGAGAATTTGTCAAAAGAGCAAACAGGAAGGAATAAAGATTCAGTATTTATGTCTCAGGTCTAATTAAGAATCAATATTAATTCATACAAATACTAAGATTAATGATGGGAAGATATTCTTTTTAAGAGTACAAGTAGAATCAGAGGATCAAGTGTCAAGAATCAGGAAGGAGACTTAGAGGCCATCCAGTCTGACTCAAAACAAGACTTCACCACCTTCTGAGTACCTGTTCAAGCATTTAAGAACCTTCATCATTAACAATGTGCTCTTATACCTAACCGTAGTTTTCCTTGTCATAACTTGTTTCTGTTACCTCTTTTCCTGGCACTGGCCCACTTTCTCTAGGAAAGCCTGGTTCTGTTTTCCGTATACTCTCCCTTATCTAACTTGCACGGGCAACAATATTTTTAAGGATTAATTTTTCAGAGGTGAGAGAATTGGAAAAATGGGAAAAAATGATTTAGCACTTCTGTTATAATTGTGGAGGGAGGTGGTGGAAGGTGGAATCTGTACTGCAGGCCACTCACCAACTGCAACTTAAATCTGCTTGGTGAGTAGGCTTCATCTTATCTGTCTAACTGCTTATAGAGGGAGTTTAAAATTTCAAATTTAAACTTCATATTTCCCTGTAATTATCTTGTATAAAGATAGGCTTGTTGAATCTCACTTAAGAAATTATACTTTCATCAACTTGTTTAGAAAGCCTCATTTCCCACTGCCATTTGGTGATAAATAGCAATGTGAAAAAACTTGGAAAATAGTTTTTCTATAATAAAAAAATAAGACTCCCAGTTCAACTGAACTTCTGAAGTTATACTGAGTAATGTGATTGATCAAAAATATTTATATTCCGTGTTTATTACATTCAAACTACAGCAAGATTAAATTCTACTTTGAAAGTGTACACAGATTTGCATCAGATATTCAGGTAGTGTCTTAGGTAGTCTGAATAGGAAGGAAATAGGCTTCCCAGATCACAGAGAAAATAAATTTTAAAAAATGATATATTTTTCAATTAAAATATATATAAAAATATATTTTTCAGGAATATAATTACAAAAAAGTAAGATGCCTGTTTGCAGTTTATGTCAGCTGCTGCATGGTCAAATAGTCTTGATGTGCATTTTGTTGAAAATAGATTATAAGAAAGTACCTGTCTTGCTGCCAGGGATTGTACCAAGCAGAAGTTTACTAAGATTATACAAAATATAGCTAAAATTATAAAAGGGTTAGCTAATTGAAGGACATTTTAATACATTTCTCTAATTGTGTAGCTGGGGGAAATACAAAACCTTTTAAAATCTTATCTAATTCGATTCTCAGGCCCTCAGTATGTGAGTCTTAGTATTTTATACATAAAAAGCACCAAGAAAGAATACTTTTGATATAATGAACATGTTGATATGTTGATATAATGAACACAAGGGAAACCATTTTCATTTGCATAGATAACATTCATATTGCAAGGGCCAAACTGATACAATACAGGTATGATTCTTAACACAATACACAGCAAGGCATTTTAAATTCTTGTTTATTCTAAGATGAGTGAGATTTGGAATTGTGCTATGTATCTCAGAACTTTGAATTTTTTATTTTCTGTGGCAGTCTATGATTGTAGATGAACTCTCCTAGTCCAATCATAAACAAAAAATTAACCTCATGAATATGTTGGTGACAGCCATATAATACAAAATTTTTAATATAAAGACTCTAGTTAATATTTGACCAATATGCTATGATTTTGGGTTGTAAATTCTTTATGAAAATAACCTTGTAATTTTAGCCTAATTTTTTTACATGCCTCAGATAGGCATGTAAATAGCTGGTGTGTTTTCTTTCCCTACTAAGAAAATGGAGACTTCTTTGGAATTGTCTCTTTTGTCAAACCTCTCAACTGTGTACATGCTGAATCTCAGACGCTGAAATGGTCTGCTGCTGGTTTGTTAAATTAGAAATGAATATACTCCCTAGGTACATAAAGATCCAAGCTAGTCTCTGAGAAGGACAGTGTCTCACCTTAAAGCTGCCTACCTGCCCTGTGGTCATAAAATGTTGTCAGTGGATGAATTTTGTATCCAGAGAGAGAAGCATGAAACTGTTCTTAAATGATGAATAATCAAGGGCACTAGTTAAAGGAGACTTAGGATGGTCTACTAAGTTTGCCCTCTTGGTGATTAAGAATTAGCTTAACCACATTTAATAGACTGGAGTTGAATTTATGCAAGTGTAAAAAAGTGGAATTGGAAACACAGTTTTTATGAAGAAATAATATATTTATGTGGTGCAGGGAAAGAAAGTAAAAATATTTGGACATGTGGGTTAGGGACTATACAAAAACCCTTTCCTTTCATTTTCCACCTGTGTGTTTGCAAGGCGGAGAAGTGGAGAGGAGCTATTATATCAACGGTGGGGTAATGACCTGCATCCATCAGCTAATTATATAGCAGCATATAATTGAGTTGCAATGGTAATTGATACAGCCTGAAACACCACATATGCCTGGTGCTCTATAAAAGGAGCAAAAAAGCAAATCTACTCTTCCTAAGGATGTGCAATCCACTCTTGCGAAGGATGTGCAATCTAGCAGCTTTTTCACCAAGGCCAATTCAGTGAATGCAGCTAAGCAGCAGTGAAGTTGATGGCTGGCATTTAGACAAAGCTGAAAGAATCTGTATGTAAAAAATGAGAGTTACATTAAAAAAAGGCTCCAAACCCAAGGATCATGTTTGATCTCTGAAAGGGATCAAATTCTTTATGTGGGACACTTAATACAACAGGATTCTGATTGACCTGTCTTGAAGCAAGTGTGATTCAGATTAATAACAATAAACGTGAAGCAAGTCCTTCAGATTTGGAGTAGTCCTTCAGAGCAACAAAAGCAATGGGGAGGAAAGAAGGCCTGTCATTAATTGTATATGTCACAAGGGATATAAATTGCAGAAGTAGCATCATCTGGCTTCTTTGCTGCCAAAGACTAAAACATTCAGCACATGAAGCAGCAGCTGTGGCAGCACTGAAAGCTGGTGAAACCATTTTGAGAGCATTAGTAATGGAAGTAGCAGGTGTGGAGATATCCTTTCCACTGACTTGTTTTCTGGAGTGACTTGATGGATCTACCTGTTACTGCTCCTGCCAAAATAAGAGATGCTGTTGCTCTACCCAGCTTGCCACCATCTTTGACAAACAGGTCAATAATTTTTGTTTAGAGTGACAGAATTCAAGTGTTCTAAAACTTAGTTTCAAAAGTTATATTTAAGAAGTAAAAGGTTGCATTTCATTTTGCTTTTTGTCTGCTCAGCTCTGCATGCTACTGGCAGCAGCAGTTCTCTTGCACTGCTGCATGTGCTGCCTTCGTTATCTTGCTGGGCCAATAAGCATTGCAATTGAGATCATCAGAGACAGTGGAATGAGATGGATTCCAGGAAGGTTATCTGGAGAGGGAAGTCTGAGAAATAGGTCAAATTTTTAAAGACAGCAACATGTCAAAAATGTTTTAAATAAGTGATCAGCAAAAAATGAATGATTCCCTGATGAAATGACACAAAGGAGATAAATTTGCCTTCTTTTTGCATGACACCCTTGTCCTACAAAAATGGCTACAGCAACTTTGACTGTCTTTTTCTTTTAAAATGGAGGCAGTTCAGAAGAAACAAAATAATGTCAGAGCACAGCACTGTGAACCCACAAAAACAGCGAAGCTGGATTTTATGATGAAAAATTATTTATCAGGATGACTTGAAAAAAAAAGTTAACTGAGCTCTGCAAATGAGACAGAGCAAGTACTTAAGGTCAGAGTTTGATTTCATTTACAGCACCATCAATCTGGATTGCCTTGATTTGTTTTGGGACAGTGGTCTTCAGTAGGGGTACTCTGGATTTACAGCCCTGTAAGTAAGACCACCACTTAGTGCACTGGGTACTGGGAATGATATGCAGATAGAGCAGTCAGAGCCAAACTCTGCCCCAGGTTATATCCGTGCAACTCCTCTGAAATCACTAAGTGCTTTCTTTGTCTGCTTAATGCCTTGCAGTATTTCTTGTTTCCTGTATAATACTTTTCTTTCCCTGACACAACCTTCTGCAGTTCTCTCCAAAAAAAAAAAAAAATGGTGATGAACTAGCATAGCAGTGACCTTTAGTAATGAGAAATACCACAACACTGTCTACCTCACATCTTTTAACCATCTCCCTTGCTGTACACTGGC